>NC_134709.1:64404555-64704555 GCF_043290135.1 Rhipicephalus microplus | reverse complement strand
ATGGTAACCAGCGCGAAATGCGACATGCTGCAACTCGCGCCGATCCGTTACCCAGACAACACTGCGTATCCCTCTTTTCGTGACGTAGGGACGCCAGACGCGCTGAAACTCGCATGCATCAAAGCAACGCAGTGCGGCGCGCGCCTACGGCAGGACTGGGGCGTGGCGTGGCAACGCTGGCATGATCCGACGAAATGAACGCCGGTGAGCACGTGCATCGCGTCTCGTCGAAGTGTATTGGCGCCTTGAATGTGGCATGTAGTCATGTTCTCACATGATGCGCATCTCATGATTATCATGTCTGCACCAATCACATACCTTCATCATCCATTGTCGTCACGTAATACCAAATTTGGCACATGGTGAGCTAGCGAAATGGCCACGAGCGCATCAAGAACGTGGCATGTAGTCATGTTGTGACATGACACACATGTCATGATGGTCATGTTTGCATGTGTCATTTACCTACGTCTTCCGTTCGCGTCGCGTAATACCCAGTTTGGTACATCTAAAGCTAGCGAAACGGCCACCAGCGCATCATGAGCGTGGCATGTAGTCATGTTACATGACACGCATGTCATGATTATTATGCTTGCACCAGTCACATACCTTCGTCACCCATTTACGTACCGCATATATAATACGAAATTTTGCATATTTGACGCTAGCGAAACACCCGCGAGCGCATCATGAGCTTGGCACGTAGTCATGTTGTTACATGACACGTATGTCATGATTTTCATGTTAGGGTCTGTCACTTGTGTTCGTTATGCAATCATGTCATACCATACCAGTTTTGCAACATGCCATGTGAACGAAATCACCGCAAGAGCTGCAGGACCATGAAATGTAAATCATGACATTGATGATAACCATGTCATAACTTTCATGTTATGACTAGTCAAATATGTCCTTCATACAGTCACGTTATGCCATATCAAGTTTGGTATCGATATCATTATCGAAACGGCCAGGAGAGCTAAGAGTCGTAGCGGCTAGATAGATAGATAGATAGATAGATAGATAGATAGATAGATAGATAGATAGATAGATAGATAGATAGATAGATAGATAGATAGATAGATAGATAGATAGAGATGCCCAAAGTCGCCGAAGTTCCCTAAGAAATGCTTCGCATTTAATAAGCGCTTCAGCATTAAACGTGAACACATTTTCTCATTTGAAATGTGCTTGCTTTTTCAGCTCGCTTTTCTGTTAACCCCACTACGGTTGTCTAATTTATATGGTGCTCGACTGCTCACCCGCTGTTCACGGCATCGACTCCCCACCGCTGCGGCCGCATTTTCGATAGAGACGAAAATTCTCGAGGCCTTTGTATTTAGATTGAGAAACGCATTATGAAAGCCCAGGTGGTCGAAATGTACTGAGGTCTCCACCACGGCGCCTTTTATAATCACGATGTGGTTTTATAATTTTAAACCCCACAAATTATATGAACACTATCGCTTTTCTGTTTCGAATAACTCAACTTTCCTTATATATATATATTATATTATATTATATTATATTATATTATATAACGCGTTCGATGCTCTAACCACTGAGCTACCACAGCGGTCTTCCCTCCATCCACTTTTTTGGGTTTATATGTGAATTTAGAAGTAGGAGTGACAGTCAGCGCCATCTATAAGCCAAACGACGAGTGTGAAAACACTCTTATGCGCATGTTTGGCGTCACGTAGCACGTGAACTTATTATGAGCGGGTAGCTGATTGATTGTCCCTCTTATACAACCTAAACACACCAAGTTTGCCATTACGAGACCCTCGTTCAATGAAATAAGGTAAAGAAGTGTATACATAAGGGCTTGTTTTTCCGTGTTT
The DNA here is from genome assembly GCF_043290135.1 of Rhipicephalus microplus. Taxonomy (NCBI): domain Eukaryota; kingdom Metazoa; phylum Arthropoda; class Arachnida; order Ixodida; family Ixodidae; genus Rhipicephalus; species Rhipicephalus microplus. The sequence continues at coordinate 64,702,711 of NC_134709.1, read as the reverse complement.
TAACACAATATTAATGAGATCTAACAGACAGTAATGCCAACATTGGTTCTAATAACTTCCGCTGTACATTCCTTGGCATTACTGTCTGTTAGATCTCATTAATATTGTGTTAAAACACGGAAAAACGAGCCCTTAGGTATACAGTTCTTTCCCATATATATATATATATATATATATATATATATATATATATATATATATATATATATATATATATATATATATATATATATATATATATATACCGTTTTTTATTTACACGGGTAGTGTAAAAAGCGGATTATTGACATCGGCTAACTAACAAAATGTTAATAATGTGTGCGTGTATGAGTGTGTGTGGAAGGCCGTTACATTTAACCATTGCATAGGCGTTTCTTAGAGATATCTGACATGGTACCGGAGGAAGTCTGCTGATAACAAAACAAATATAAAGCTATGTACTTTTTTAAGTAAAGTGTAGGACAAATAAGATTAGTGCAAAAAAAAGGAAAGGGTAGGACTAAAAATTGTGACCTGAACTTTGCCTGGCATTTTTTTCTGCCACTGTGACCTACCACTATCTCATTCTTGCCTCTTTTAGTTGAAAAGTACAAATGACATCTTCTATGCTTTGTCTCACCTTTATTATCTGATGTCCTGTTATAGATGAGTCAAACCAAAGAATGAACAGATCCTCGATTCGTTCTGGTGTCTTCATTCAGGTGTTAACTGAAAGGGACACTAAAGACAAATATTCAGTCGATGTTCATTGCTAAAAAAGAGGTCTGAAAACCTCGTATGGCTACTTTTGTGAAAAGTAAGTGCCTGTATTGAAATAAAATCACGTTTAGTGGTCCGTATTTTGGTAGCGCATTTCGAATCACCATCGCAACGTCGCGGTATCATATCACTGGTACCATGCACAGTGTTACCCCGCTTTACTACATGGCCGCTGACACTAGTAGCAGCTAGAGATGCGAAGTCAGAAAATAAATCGCCCCCACATCCCCGAAGAGAATCGTTATAAAATGCGAATACATTTATTGCGCCGAGAGTACATGACGTAGTAACTTTAACGGCGTAAATTATTGGCGAGACGAAGATTGTACTCTTAACACTTATTTACACATTTATCCGCCAGCGAACGGTCGAGAGTGAGGTGCGCTTTTCGCAATTTATATATACGTAGGAGCGTATTGACGGGAGAGTATGGCGCAGGAAGGAAAGAGAACGAACGGCGAGAGAAGGATTGGCAAAGCAGTGCACTACCCTCTCCTACCCTGCCTTCATACAGGTAAGAGCTCCGCCGAGCTCCCACGTTGCGAGCGCCCTCACATCCCAAAGTGCGCTCCTCCTCTCCGCTCACTCTCTGGTACTCCACCCGCACCACCTGCATAAGTTTCTAGTGGCGAGGATAAGTGCGTGCGCTCGCAAATTTTGCTCTATGAAAGGGAGTGAGAGCGGAGAGATAACAGCTGGCTCGTGGACGCTGACGGACGCCTGACATACCCCGACTCAGAAATGCATTCGCATTTAAACAGAAAAATTTTGGCACTTTTTTTTCTTTTTTTCACGCAGTTGGAAAATTGGGCGGACATTTCCATGCGGTAAAACGACAGAAATAAAGCTAAGGCAACACTAAGCTTTCAGCGTGAAACCAAAACTTCGCCTATGATACCAAAACACAAAATGACGGCTAACCAGTCGCCATGGACATCACGTAAAGTCAGCTCCAGCGTCAGTCTATTTTGAGTCTGTGTCGTTCGGGTGTGGTCAGCTTGGAGGCGGTTTCTGATGTCCTGGTACAGGGTTATTGTTCATGTTTTTACTTTTTCTCGTGCACCTTTCTGACCAGTGGTGGAAGTACGCTTATAAAGCGATGTGCATGTAGATTCTGCAATGGCTGGGCTCATATTTGATGTGTCGAGGAGACCGGTGGCGGGAAACGGGCACTCGCTGTCTGTAAGCCTTGCAACAGCACCTGCGCTTTTCCCAATGCGACATCTTGACATGATGAAGAAAGCTGCAGATGAGGCCACTCATACTGACTCTGTATATGAGTTCGAACTTCATCTTTTTTTACCATAATAATCTATATTTTCACAGATGAAGCCACGCCGAAGTAGATATTTTGGAGTTCTTTGTTTTAACTGCCATAACAATTCTAGGAAGCCGCAACCATTCATAGCGAGGTAAATAAGTTCGCGGTGATGCTCTGGCTTGCCTTAAAACTGTTAAATACCATGTTCGATTGTGAAAAGAAAGTAAGTTTTCATTTCTGTTATGTATGCATATTTAAAGTTATCGCTTTTGAAACTTCGCAAGAAAATGTTACAACAGGATAAAAAACTATTTCTTTTTTTATTTTTTTTCTAAAATTTGAAAAAAAAAACGAGAAAAAAAGTGTTTTTTTTTCAATAGTTTGTATTAAGTAGCAGCAGAGCGAAATTAGCGGGAGCCACAACAGAAACAATGGTCCCACTATTGAACGCTATATTTGTGTTCTTTGTCGTGGCTTCCAGATGGTGCGACACTCTGCTAACTCCCAAAAAACTGGGCCAACTGCATGTCCGGGTTTCGGAACGTAGTTTCGCAACTGGTCATCTTCATCATCACTATCCTCATCTGCCTGACTTTGCTCACTTCAGGGCGAAATCCCCACTCACGATCCACCAATCAAGTTTGTCTGGTGCCTTCTGCTGCCACGTTTTACCTGCGAGCTTTTAAATCTCATCAGCCCCCCTAGCTTTCTGTCTCCCCATCGTCTGTTTGCCTTCCTTGCGAATCAAGTTAGTTACCTTCAAAATGACCAGTGGTTATCCTGCCTACGTGCTACGAGCCCGGCCCATGTCCATTTATTCTTCTCGATTTCAACTATGATACCCTAAACCCGGTTCCTCTCTCACCCACTCTGCTTTCTTCTTGTTTCCTAGGGTTACGCCTATCATTTTCATTTCCATCGCTCGCTGCGGCGTCCTCAATTTAAGCTTAACCTTCTTTGTAAACCTCCAGGTTCCTGCTACGTGCGTAAGTACTGGTAAAATACAGATGTTGTATACATTCCTCTTGACGGTTAGTGATAGATTACCATTCATGATTTAAAAATGCTTGCCGAATGCGATCCACCCCATCTTTTTTATTCTAGTTATTTCACTCTCATGGTATTGGTTGCGCGGTCACTACCTGTCCTAAGCAGGCATACTTTTTACCACTTTCAGCGTCTCTCCACCAATCGCATAGTGCTGTTTTCTGCCGAGACTGTTGCACTTTACTTTAGTTTTGTGCATAATATTTTTCAGACCTACTTTTAAGCTTTCCGTATCCAGTTCAGAAATCATGAGCTGCAATTTGTAAATAAACGACAGTTTTCGTAAATTAACTACTCTGACAAGGCTTTTTGCACTACTTTGATTCACCTCCATTCCTGATATCACCTCTGACCTCATGCACACCACTGAGTTCCCAAAAGTAGGCCCCGGAACCATTGAAAGGAAACGCATGGCTCCATCTCGTGACACACTGGGCATACAGCAATTCAGCATTCGTAGCCTCTATGCATGGTTTGATGGATGTGGGAGTGTATGAACACTATAATGGGTTATTTTTTAAAAGGCTGGTCAGTTTTTGAGCAATCGAGAAATGAACGTGATTTCGGCAACATGTGCACCTCCTTACTGGGTTTCCCTCGCGCGCTGCGGCGAGCAAGAGAAACCACGTCAGGCATCATATTCAAAGTGGGGCTCCAATTTGAAGTGGATGTACCACGCCATCTCGTGACATTTGGGGGATACAACGCTTCGGCATTCGTTGCCTCGTAGATCTGTGTACTCCGAAAACAAAAAAAGGGAGCAGTGAGTTTTTGCTCGCTATTTTGCTCTATCCTACCAGGCAGTTTCTAAACTGGATGAGTAAGTTGCGCAGGAAAACAAGCAATTATTCCAGCCTGTTTCTGTTTCGTTCCGCTGGAGGAAGAGCTTGCGTCGCAGCATGGAATAGTTGTACGTCCTTCCCAGGAGCTTTCGACAATTCGCGATGGGGAGTGGGAGTGTTTCACGAATGGTTGTGGTTTAAGAATTAGTGCCTGTCTTGTAGGAGGTAAGCTGGTAGGGTGGTGTAAACAGTTTGAAGGGGTAGGATGCGGTTGTTGCGATCCTAACGGGGTGATGCTAGGGGGTCACTCGATCCCAGGAAAGAAAAAAAAAAAACGTGGTATCCTGGTGTTTCCGAGTTTCCTCGTAATTTTGTCTCTTATGCCATCATGACCAGATAACGCATAATTGCATATTGTTCTGAAATAAGAAAATAATTGAACAAAGAAAAAATCAAGAAGCATCGCCGGGTGATGACGACTGTTTTACGAAGAGTGTGTTTTCGTGAAGTCGAGATAATGCAAACAGCGACGCAAGCTTTGTATCAGAAATATTTTGCGGCGTAGCTCACATAGCAGTAATGGAGAAATAGCCCACTTGATCTCTGATTCTGCACAACTTAACTCATTTTCAACATTCTGGCAAAACGTGATGTTTTCGAAACTCACTCGTTTTTTTATAGAGCTATTTCTATTTCTGTTCATATTTGCAGCACTGACAGTCCCGTATGTGAATAATTATTCCATGCATTTTCATTTCTGTTGTAATTTTGAAAGGTATTATTTTGTTCACAGAAACAATAAAAACAATACTCTTGCTTGATTCGAAAATTCATAATAAATGAAACTAATGTCTTGGATGCTAATCATTGGACTTTCTCAAGACCTTTTCTGATCATATGCCACGCTGTCCCAGAATCGCAAAGGTTTGTGCAGAATTCAAGGTCTCTTCGGTAAAGGAAACGAGCTTCTAAAATGCACTCTTCAAGACGTTGAGTTTTGCTGGCATAAAATTATACATTCTCAAACCTTATACCATTAGCAGTGTTTAAAACGTGTAGGTTACGTAATTCTCCATGGTAGTACTTTTGACAATGGACAAAGCATGCGTTGCGCGAATGTCACCTGCTTTGCGTTGGCAAACATATCGTGACGGGATGCCTTTTACGGGAGTAAAAAGTTTCCGCTAATTTATTATTTTATTTCTAGAAGCACTCAATTTCGCAGATAGGTGCACTGATTGGGTTAATTTTGTTCGGCCTGCCTTTATTTGCGCAACCACATCAATTGCTGAAGCTTCACAAGAAACCATTTAGATGAGGGCTACCTTCTAACACTGTTAATAATTAAGAATCCACAAACGACGACAGCGCCAACCGATGAACACTGCAACGAAACCTCAGGACCACAGAACATTTTCGATCAAAAAGCAAATATTACGTGTATATGACGCCCAACCCCACACCACTACGTAAGTATTAGGTGGTGTGTTCTTTTAATGGAAAATGCATACATACTTAATTATATAGACAATAGTGTTATTTACGCTACGTTGAAACTGTGACGCAATGCACACAAAAGCCCTCTGCTGACGATATGGTGCATGTTCCACCTGGCAGTGGCCCAGGGTTCTGCACGAGCTCCGGCAGAAGAATATTGTCGTTCGACGAGATTTTCAGTGTAGCACGCAGATAAGAGGCCATTTTTCCCCTTTTTCTCGAAGGAGTTCTGCCGACCGACGTCCTTGTTTATGGGTGGAATATGAAAAAAAAAAATGTGAAGCCGCTTCGCTGCATGTAAACTCCAACAGTTCGATGCACTATACTACTTTATTCTTACATCACACCGTTGTGGAGGCCGGCGAGCCGTTCCATGTTGAGGATGTTGGCAGCGTGGACGTGCCGCAGGAACTTGCGCTGACGTATGACTTGCTCGGGGTCCGATCTGCCGCTTCCATAAGATGTCATCTTGGCGTGCTTCTCCTTGACAGCCTGAAAAATGTGGAGGAGGGTGAAGCGTTAAAGGCAGCTGTGAGAGTACATTTATTAAACCGAGGCATCCTTTGCCTTCTTTTTCTTTTCTTTTCGGCCGATTCCTGTCGTGTGTAGACAACGACTTTGTTGACATTCATGAACAGCGCTTAGACGGCACGTAGAATAGCGGCGTCAAAACAGGGCGCTTAATAACAACCACTAGTTTATTTCGACGTACGGGAATGTGCACCCTCATGAACGCAAATAACTTTTTGAATTAAAATACCAAGTATTGCAGGGGACGCTACGCAGGCGTCTGGTAACAGGGCTGCGGGCTCTTCTTGAATTTTTGTGTACGCCAAGAAGCAAACATTAAGATACTTCTTTGCCCTGCTGCTCTGTGTGTATATGGGGCTTGAGCCGTAAAACTTCTTGTCATCACGAAGCTTCATGGTAAAAGCGAGACCACAGAAAACATGCTTCGTCCTACAAATAGGTCGATTGCAACTTTCCTATTACTAATTTACTAAGAAAGTTACCTTGACGTATCTTTCAATTGGAGGCGGGAAAGGAAAGCCTCTAAGCTATCTTGGACGGGGTTGTCGTGCTTCTTTATTCGTGTCTGAGAAGTTGTTATTGCTAGAAACTTGTCTAAGCTATCGTGACTTTTTATGTCATGTTCAAGTTCAAGTTTTATTCAACTACGATGTTCGTTTACAGAAAAGTGCGTACAGCATTGGTAATGCACACAAGAATCCCAAAAGTTAGGAACTGTCAGGGGGGCTGCCATACATGATGTTAACGGGAGAAGAAACAAAATATACAACATTCCGTTGTCACGGTATCTTCAGTAAGAAAAAAAAGCAATGTGCGAAAAAAACGAAAGTAGAAAATACATATATGTTTAGCAAGGCAAAAAAGAAAACTCTGAAGAACAAACAAACGCAAGTTATAATACAGAACGTAAGGACAATATAACATGTAGCATTTGTTATCGGAACATTAAAAAGCAGTTGCTAAGATGAAGACAGCTATTGCAAAAAAATATTTCTTTATTGGTTTTTGAATGCATGTTCTGTGGTTGATGATTTTATTACGTAAGGAAGGGAATTCCTCTGCTTGAGTCCCGTAAATGTCGTAGCGAACTTGCCGTAGTTTGTGCGAACATTAGGTGGAAGGCGGTTATCGAGCTCAGAAAACCTAGTAATATTACTCTTTACAAGGCTTTCCATGACAATGCCATCTATATGCACATTACCGCGAAAAAGCCTATACATCACAACTGATAACATCAGCTGAAAGAGGTGATAAAGAGGATGTATATTTAAATTCTGATAAAGTGGCGTTGCATTGGTTAAGAAATGGCTGAAAGTCATGAGTCGAAGTGCTTGATTCTGTAGGCGTTGTAGTTGGTTGAGGTGGGTCAAATGTGTGTTACCCCAGGTTGATATGCAATAAGATAAATGGCTGCGAATATGTGCGTGATAAAGGGATTTAATCATGTGTGGCTGAATATATGAACTGGTTTTCATTATGGTACGTATTCCAAAGGTTATCTTGCGAATGAGTGATTGCGCATGAAGACTGAATTTCATATCCCGGTCAAGAACCACACCAAGAAACGTTGTACTGTCGGACATGGCAATTAAACTGTCGTCCAGACGCACAGATATAGATTTTGAAAGTACAGTCGGGAAGGAATGAAAAACTATAAAAACGGTTTTTGATGGATTAATTCTTAACATGCTCATTCGACACCAGGAACTTATATTATGTAGATCCACGTTAATGTTTCGTTTTAGCTCAGCGACATTATTAGCATAAGTAAAAATGGTCGTGTCTGCTACATATAAGATACAATCTGTAGCGGTCAAAATATTAGGTAGATCGTTAATAAATAGCAACAAAGAGCAGCGGGCCAAGAATCGAGCCCCGAGGAACAGCTTGATTTATTTTCTTAGCTGCTGAAACTTTACCGTCAATCTGAACAACTTGAGTGTGATTGTACAGATATCTAGATATAAATTAAAGTGCAGAGCCAATTATACCATACGATTCAAGTTTATGTATAAGAATTTTGTAATTAATTGTGTCAAAACCTTTTGGTGAATGTATGAATACGCCACCAACTACGAAGTCTTGGTCGATTGCCCCTTTTATTTTATCGGTGAGGATTAGAAGCAAAGGCTCATTGGAATAGCCAGGCTGAAAGCCGTACTGTTTAGATGTCATCAGATTAAACTTTGTCAAGTAGGATATTAATCTTGTATGCATAGGACGCTCGATCATTTTGCTCAAAAATGGAGGAATACAAATGGGCCTCTAATTACTCAGAAGTTCGCGATCGCCTTTTTTGTGAACAGGTGTGATTCTACCAACTTTTAGGGAATCGGGAAATATGCCTGCTTTAAACATCTTGTTAACAGTATCTGCAATGACAGGAGATAGCTTACTAGAGACTAACTTGATATGAGATCGATGAACAAAGTCAAGACTAGGTCCCGTGGACCTGAGCGAAGTTATAACGCGAAGAACTTCCTGTGCACTCGTAAGTCGCAAGAAGAAAGAATAAGGCTCACGAGGTAATGTTAGTAATGGGGGATTACTCAGAGATTCACAGGTACTGCTAAAATACACCCTGAACGCATTGGCGATATCAGTTGGATGGCTGTATGTTTCTGTTTTAGTTCTAATTTTCGTTGTCTGCTCACGACATTTATTATTTAAGAATTTATTCGTGACTTGCCAGTTGTGCCTCGTATCATTGCCATTATCGAATTTTTTTCTGAAAATATTCTCATTTTGCACATTTAAGTGCAGCTGCAGGTAGTAATCATCTCATAATGTAGCTATATCGAATAAAGAAATACAAGCACCGAAAGAAAATTTGAAGCGGTATATCTGCACAGCCAGTTACCGGCTTGACACACTCCTCCATCCCAAGTTGAGTGTAACGAACTGCGGTCACCTCCTGCAGACCTCTTCGCCTTTCTTCTATCCTTTTTCTCTATTCGGACTGACAAGACACAAGCCCAACAAGAAGCATACATAATCTTGATCCTCGTAGCGCAGTGTCATTCTTCGTATAGGTAGGCTTCCTTAGCTTCTCACTCATTCTGAAAATATTTAGGGTGACATGCTTAAATCCCTCACTAAACTTGAATTTTGACCATCGGCTGCGACTGGTTTACAGCGTGGCAGCTTGGGCTAGTTGGTATATCATGACGATAGTTATATAGTTATACAGCGTCGGGTGTGAGTGATTCAATTAATCATCATCATTACATATGGCGTCACCATTCAACTTCGTCATGGCGTCGCATATCGCAAAAGTTTCTTTCGTCATCATGGCATCACAAATTATGGTGTGACTTCATGTTACGTAACGGCCACGTGATGGCATTACGAGGTGATTCAAGGCAAACGACGCATGTTTCTTTCCGATCAGGCATACAGCATATAGCTAAGTATTCGTTTTGAAGAAGAAAACCACAAAAGAAGCATTGAAACTGCACAATGGCTGATAAGGCTCCTGCAAAGAAAGGCAGCATCCAATCACGCGTTCCCGGCGAAGATTAGGTTGAAGTTGCTTCGCGCTACACACGCGGGCTTCGAATCTCCGCGCTTGCGTTTCCCGCTTTCGTATATAAAAAGGAGACCCGTCGGGTAACTCATTCAGTTCAATCAGCACGGAAATCAAATGCACCAGGAGCACAGCAAGAAAACAACGCGCCGCGAAAAGAACAATTAAATTCGTCTTTGTGACAATGGTCGCGAAACAGCTTCGCTGGACATTCACTTTGGCAAGGTGAGATGACGGCCAATTCTTTAGTGAAGTATGCCTAATTAAATACGAATCAGGATGATGTGGTTACGTATGGACGTCCACCGTATAGCTGGCGGTTTACATTTTTGGGGTAGTTTCTCTTTTACACAAAAACCCATATCTGAAAATGGGCGGAAGTCTTCGAAAATAACAAGCGCATACCTCTATGGCGGGCCAGTTCAGCTGGAACTCGATCATGGCTCGCAACCAGTCGCCGAAGCCCACGGCGGGCCACTTCTTGGAACCCAGGTGGAAGTGGGCGTAGTTGCACTGCAGTACCTCGAAGTCGCTGAAGCGCTGGTCTCCCGCCGAGCGCAGAAGCAGCTCGGCCGGCGGACACTCGGTCAGAGAAACGTACTCGTCCAGGAACGCGGCGGTCAGGTCCCTGAGAACATGCAATTTGTTTGGCACAGAGCGCAACTCTAGGTTCCTGCCCTACACTCCACGGGCAGTCCGCGACACTCCTATACCCGACACTTCTCTAATCCGCATAGGGCTCCTGCCGTGGTGGCCTTGTGGTCATGACGCTCGAATGCGAACTCGGAGGTCACGGGGTTTTTGATGGAGGTGAAAATTCTGGAGGTCCGTGTACTTAGATTTAGGTGCACGTTAGAGAACACCAGGTAGCCGTTATTCCCAGAACCCTCCCCTGCGGTGTCTCTCATAATCATGTCGTGACTTTCGGAAGTAAAACTCCAACAATTATTATTATTATTATATTATTATTATTATTATTATTAAAAACGCATGTCTCGCTACGTAAACTTAACGGGAAAGGGCTTCAGCGTGTCACAATGATTGGGATGTTAACTGTTTACCGCGTAAGCCAGGCCATAACCGGAAACATTTTTTTTTTGCGTTGGGAAAGGAGAGGGTGACATTTTGCATGTCTATGCGCGTTTATCCTATGCGTAAGGGCACGCATGTGCATACAATATATCAAGATTGCGGAAAAGGTAGTGAATGCCGCCAAACCACCCATCTGACCCGTGGCAACATCAGAGCGCAAAACGAGACATTCACAAGAACGAGATGCACGCAATGTTTCTGTGATTGTATGGTTTCGCACTCGAATGTCGCGAAAAGTCTCGTGGCATCTGACTGAATATGAATTTTTGGTAAATCTTCAGGGTTTCTGACCATCCACCTGAAGAAACGCCATCGGAGACTGCTAGAATAATAGAATAACATTGATCAGTTTAGACATACCTCAACCGTTAGGTAAATTAACAGAAAAATACTTCAAACCCTTAACCTTGGTCACTGCGGGGCACACACCACGGGCACAAACACTCGCCGCAGAAGTCTGTCGGCGACTATCCCGTGGCATCCCCTGGTCCGTTCTTAAAAGTTCTTTCTGGCATCTGGAAAGTGCGTATGGCCGTCTTATAACGTCCCGCGTCGTCGTCAGTGGGGCGAGTAGATTTATCCCTATGCGATTAGCACAAACCTCTGAATTCCCGCTTCTCTAATGTAGTGGGGCCCATAAAACGACGCCTAAATGTTGGAAAACATGCTTGCAAGGCAGCTACTTAAGATGTACGATAGAAAAATGTTCATTTTGATTTTTGATGATAATAGTCATATTATTTTCTGGGATTCACGTCTGAAAGTCATGACAATATTATGAAACGCAAACAAAGCGTATGAGCAGAGCATATAACAGAGAAACGTAAAGCGCAAGTCTCGCCTTCGTACAGCGAATGTATGCGTTAAGGTTCGTATTCTACAAAAAAGGGTACGGCATCTATAACGTGAGTTTCACCAAATGACTTTCCAAACCCTATCGCGGTTGATTGTTACACTACAAGGAGTCTTAATTATAGCAGGGTACTACTTTAGGTGTATGGGGCATTTTCTCCTCAAGGTCGAACGCAAGTACACCTGCTGCACTAACGCGTGTGCACGCCAGGCTGACGTCATGAGCAGGACGGTCGGTGATCTCTCCTTCGAAGAACAATGCCGAGTGTACGAGGGTAAGTATTACTTTAGTCGCATAGGCGATTGGCTGCCGCACTTCGGTCGTCTGGGCGAGGCTTCTCCGGATTTATTAATTTGCGTACGACTCTAGCTTTGAACTCATTTACGATTACTTACTCGGTGTAGATGACTCCTTCTTTAACGGCCGTGGCCAAGTGCCGAGCCATCCGAGACATCTGGTAGGTGGTATTGTAGGCAGCGCACGACATTTGTGTTCGGAGGCTAAGTGAAATGGAAAAAAGAAAAAAAGTAATCAAAATAATCTACTTATGCCGTTATTTACTTACTCGCTCGCTGATGCGACGAATGGTGTCCTGAGTTTGAGGTTTCAGGCAAGAGTGGGCGACAGTATACAACAGTGAAAGCACGCACGCTCACACGCATGCACACACACGCGCGCACACATGAACACACGTGTGCGCACACACATACACAAGCACACACATGCAAGCACAAATAAAACTGCCGAAGCTTACACTAAGCCATGCAAAGTTTGAAACAGCAAAACTCTACTACTCTGAAGATTAATCTGGTTGCTTCTATATTAGCTTATTTCTGACCCTTAAGCAAGTGACGCTAGGTTGTTTCTAAATTTATTCTCAGTGCGGAGATGTTTGAGTTAAACCAGGGGCCTACACACGATGCGGATGTCCAAGCTCCAGGAACATAAATTCGCACTGGAACCAAGCGTTCGTACCCCTCATAGATCAGCGGGCACATCTTCGTTTCCCGTAGGGCTTCCATCATTTCGGTATCTTCTTCTGCCAGCCGCCATTTTCTTCCCCATTCCCTAGCATTCTCCCATTGTGCATACCGGGGTCTTCGGATCGCTGCCATCGCTTCGCGGTCATTTGTTGGGCTAAATGTTCCCTTTGTAATGAAGAAGTTCTAAAATTTTAGTGCGCCAGTGGTGAGGAGTGGAAGTTACGTAACCTCCATAGAACATAGCAGTTTGTTGATAGTTTCATGGTATACGGCTCACGGCACATGCCCGAAAGCCAACCAAAATTGCATCTAGCTTAAACAACTTCGCTATTAAAAAATTTACGACCCATATGAACTTGTCTTGAATGAAAGCGAAAGTCGTCTTAATTTTCTTCCAAGCCGATTGTATTGGTTCCTTCCCCCGATTTCTTTCTGCACCTGAAGTCGTTTTACGATGCCTCCGGAATCGGCCCAGCTTTGACCAAGAGGCTATGTGTTGTGATGGCGTCATTACGTAACGTCACAAAGTTTTGCGACATGTGACGTCTTGATAACAATATTGTGACTCATTTTTTAGGTTGCCATATCTCGCATCCATTGCGTTGACGTCACCGACGGTGAAGTTTTTGCGACTGAAGATGCCTCAAAACATGTCGCCTTAATAACAAAAGTTGAAGATGAGATGTTTCTGAAAGGGCAACAAATTGAATGTCGTTTTCAAGGCACAAGCGTCTTCTGGCTAGATAGAGGGGGAGACTGTATAAATGTAAAATATGGCCGGTAATTAGTAATGAGTTTCGTAAGTACACGATGAAGTCAACCGGTTGCTTTGACGACATCGATTTCATGACTAGAATGAGGAAAAAGCTGTCGCACAATCGAAAACATTGGCTGGCTGCATTCACGTGATGGCAATTTGTTAAAATAGGTATGACCGAAAGTGTTACTGTAAGACAAGTACTTCGCTTGTTCTCTGTGGCAATGTTACGCGGAATCCGTGAAACAACGAAAGCGAACAGATCCGAGCAAGTGACACGAGGGACCTACACAACTCCGCTATAAATGTTAGCCAGAGGATGTAGAAACCTCTGGAGCGCTCTTGAACGTACGCGCATGTGCGATGACGTCACACTTACCTCTTCTCACGTATGCTGGACGTGGCGATCTCAGAGCGAGCCAGACTAGAGCGCAGTTCCTCGGGTAGCCGCTCGAGGTCACCGCAAGCGCAGGACTGCATTCCCATGGCGCGGAACGCGTCTCTGATTGAGAAAGGAGATAGCGTGATTACTGGGCTCAGACAAGAGAACTTAACCACACCAGAATATTGCTGTCAGATAGCGTTCAGATCATGTAAGTAAGAATGATGCTTAAACAGGTAATAATTATATTTTACGCCTCAGCGTAATGATCTGATAATGAGGAGCACTGTTATTTAAGCCTCCGAATGTTTTTACCATTTGGGTTTATTCAAAGTGTACCTATATCCATAGGTGTGCGTACGGGCAAGGCGCAAAGGAGTGAGGCACCTTTGCCAGTGCTCTAAGAGGGGGGTTGGTGCAAAGCCTGCCTCCATACATCGGATTATTAGGGAGGGGGGAGCGTAGTCTGCCCCTTAAATAGAGTTGATAGAAAGATGATCGTTGTGACGAACCTTCGCCTCAACTTTCATGAAGGGGAGCCCTGCGACGCCTATGCCTATATCTAAATGCATGAGCCTCTATAGCATTTCATCATCTTTATCATCATCTTCATTATCATCACCATTCACTGCCTGACTACTCCCATACATGACAAATGCCTCGCCCCATGTTATGCCAGTCAACCAGATCCTGTGCTTTCTGCATGCTTCCACTTTATACCTGGAAGCTTCTTAATCTCATCTGCCTACCTGGTTTTCTTTATCACCCTCACGCACTTGTCTTCTCTGGGAATTCAGTAAGTTACCCTTAATGACCATCGGTTATCCTACCTACGCGCTACTTGTTCAGCCCATGTTCATTACTTCTTGATTTCAACTATGATGTCCTCAACACCAAATTGGTCCGTGACCCATGCTGCTCTCTTCCTGCCTCTCAAGGTTACACCTAAAATTTTACATTTCGTTGCTCTTTGTGTCGTCTTTGATTTATGTTAAACCCTGTTTCTAAGCGTAAAGATCTGTGCTCCGTAGGTCAGTACTGGTAAGATGCAGCTGTTACGTTCCTCTTGAGGGTTAGTGGTATTCCATTCGGGGTGTGAGAATGCTTGCCGAATGTGCTTTACCTCGGCCTTATTCTTCAAACTCTTTCACCACGAAAGTTAAATAACTAGCATTTCACCTCCGTAGTGATGCGGCCGCCGTGGCTTTGATTCGATCCCACAGTTTTCTGGCCGGATATTGAACACTGTCACCACTAGACCGCCACGCTGGGTGAACGCATGTGGAACACATTAGGACTAAACCCATCGTTTTATAGCTAGCAGATAAGGCTTTATGAGCTGCTATGCTTTAGGGCGTCGGTTCAATTCCCCATCGAGCGCCACCACGGTGGTCTAGTGGCTAAGGTAGTCGGCTGCTGACCCACAGGTCGCGGGATCAAATCCCGGCTGTGGCGGCTCCATTTTCGATGGAGGCGGAAATGTTGTAGGCCCGTGTACTCAGATTTGAGTGCGCGTTAAAGAACCCCAGGCTATCGAAATTTCCAGAGCCCTTCACTAAGGCGTCTCTCATAATCGTATAGTGGTTTTGGGACGTTAAACCCCCAATTCAATCAATCAATACCCATCAAAGCTTATCCGCACTTCGATGCAGGCAAAATACGAGGACATTTATGCGCTCAACTAGGTGCAAGCGAAGGAAACCCCTTGTGGTAACACTATCACCCGGTGTCTCCCACAGCTTGTTGCTTCATACTCGTGCGTGGTGTTGCACGCAAGAGAGCAGAATATTTAGACTTTGCCTCATTAGAAAAGAACGCTGGCTGTGCACAAATTGCACTCAAATGCAGCTCGGAAGGCACGCCAGGCTAGATACGCCGGCTACCTACAACATTCTTAACCTTAACCATAAGGCGCGCGAAAAAAAAAGACGGGAAGTACAGTACATGTGCGGGCCAGTTGGCACGCTCTTCAAACTGTTATAGCACGAACTTTAGCAACGGTGGACAAAAGAATACGACACACAAGTTTTGTGTGTCACACCCTCTTTCCGCCGTCCCTGATGATCGCGCTATGACAGTTTCACTGGAAATATATGCAGAGATATTCGCGAAGTACGTTACGTAAGTCGCACTTTTTTCGACAAAACTGAAGCGTTTTTGCAGTATCGTTTTCATTGTCAGTTAGGGATTGCTCTTAAATAACCAACAAAATCATACGATGGCGGCAATTTGTATATGTTCTAAGTGAAAATGGAGTGTTTATTTGAGCTATTTACTGATAGAAAGAATGGAAGTGGATCTGCAATGATGTTAGTTTTCTCGGTGTCTCTTCGTATTATTTAATAGTACCTTCCAGAAAAGCTCTTACATTCGCGTTTGATACATGACCAGGCCTGTCGCGGGTATTCAAACAAGCTGCTTTCTCTCAGAGACGCCTAATTATTGCATCATCGTGGCAGGTTTTCCTTAAACTTTTGCAGTACTATATTTTCGAAGAAGAACAATCAAAAAGCGATGAACTCGGCAATTTCCCGCCCAACATGAGTGGGACGTCCCATTTCCTTCTACCTTTCTACGCTGTCGACTGTTCTATATACAAGCGCTTTACTAACATATCATACGGGAGCACAATGTCGCATGCAAAGTATGTAAAGCGCTCAATAGCAAGCGCCAGCGAATCGACAATTTAATTGAATCCCCACTCACACATTGTCCACGATGTCAACGTGTATCTGAGTAGCCTGATTCAGCGCGGAGGTCATGTCGAACGAGTTCCGGCTGAAGTTCCGCACGCTGAACATGAAGACGCTCAGCACTTCCACCCCGGCCCGGAACCACCACTCGCGCACCTGCAGAAAAGAGAAACGAATTGAATTTACTAACAAAGATAGATACCCTGCACTGACAGTAATGAGAACTCCAGTGCTGTGCACGTGATTGTTGCTTTACAAGTATTAGTACCTAGCAGGATGATTGATCATTCGATTGCTTTTTTATGTTGTTGGGAAGAGTCGAGCTCGTACCTGTGCAGGCCTTGGACCGATTGTGCATTGCACATTTGTTCTGTCGAACATTTGTTGTGCTGTTCTCTTCCTACTGAATTTCTACCAAATTTTTAACACTTTTGTCTTTAGAATCTGCCTTGCACACGTTATAGGTAATAAGCAGCCAATTACAATTAACATTCTTTTCACAATCAGCGCATAAAAAGGACATTAACGAAAAACAAGAACGTGCACGACTCAAGCGCTGCCTGACAACTTAGAGTTTAATTGAAGAAAACTTGTAATAAATATGCAAACATGAAGGCATAAAAAACCTTTACACCCCTGTACCAAACACGTAATCAAGTATGCTGTGGATACGCAATCTCAGCATCTGCGAGAACGATTGAAGGTTGGCTCAAGCACATCCCTCCTGCTTTACTATTTCACACGCTTCAGCAATTTCACGCGTGCGCTGTCTCTATGTCTCATCAACATGGCGGGTTCGTTAAACTCAGCTGCACAGCCGCACTGCCAGCAATGAAGCGCAAAATGCGGAGATGGTGTACCTTAAGAATATATTCTTAAACGCCGGCTGCAAGCACACTTGTTTGGTGCCCACTAAGCAATAATATTTATTTTGTGAACCGGGGAAGGGCCATCAACACTGCCGTTGGGCAACACGCGAACCTGCGCAGAGTTCACTTTTTTGATACATCTGCTGCTGATGGTTATATAAAAATGTCTGAGCACTCTGTAATGGGCGGGCCGTTGAACACCTAACCGTTGCGAAATTCGTAATCTTTGACACCTGGCGCGATTCTGTATTCTTCTGCCGCACAATATTACATGCTTAAGGAGATTCCGTCTACTGTATACGTGACAGTCAGATAGTGTGTTTTTTTCTTCTTTTATGTGGGGTGGCTACAACCCCCCCATCCACGTACCCCACTGGCTCGAGTATGGATACGCTCGCCTTGGACGCCCACCTACCTTTGCGTACTTGTGCGCCCCAACAGCATACACCCGGCGCAGGTCAGTGCTGGTGTCCCTGGAAAAGCGCCTGTGGCCATCGGGCACTAGGCACACGTGCCCAGGCACTGCTCCCAGTGACACGACCCACACGGCCACCCTCTGGAACCTGGCCACCAGGTCACGCCATAGTGGACTCCCCTCGTGCTCTAGCAATTCGTCGGCTGACGGGATGGTGGTGTCGTCCTTCCTCAGGCCTTGGGTCCCTGGAGTTGGGGAGGGGGGGGGGGGTCATTTTATGAGAAAGAAGAACAGAAACGTTCATTGTCACAGAAACTGACAGGTACACCCATATAATTTTTCAGATCGGCTAATCAGCGTTGCGAACAGGAAAGGGTCGGAAAAGATCGGAGAGAAAGTATTGAAGGTGAGCGTGAAGATGCCGACGAAACAAAGCCTTGAATGTTCAAAAGCTTTTTACAGTCTCTTGTCTACTTTCGTCTCGTGCATTAATTTGTTCCCCATTTTCGGAATACCGTGTGCTCAGATTTGGGTGCACGTTAAAGAACCCTGCCTCCACTACAGCGTCTCTCGGAATCAAATTGTTGCTTTGGGACGTTAAACACTACATATCAATCAATATCTTTCGGAATATTGCGCTGGTTGAGGTCCCGACAGAATTTAAATGAGCCATGCTGTGCTTAGTAGAGGCTTTGATGTCTGGAATCCACGGTAACGCAGGTGGGCATCATCAGCTGGTACGCGCCACAGAAGTTGGGTAAATACCACAATACACAGCTTTCGCTATGGAGGAATATTGCAACAGTTACACCTACAAATGGCGTCAGCGTTGCCATAGTCACAGCACTGCTACGTTACAAGCGTCACAAAGAGAATTCCCTAAAGAGAAGTGATACAACATATCTGAAGAACTTGCGAAACACAAAATGCATTCACAACGGCATTGGGTAGTAGTCATTAGTTAATTACCTGTCTGAGATTGGCCTTGTATGAAGGCCCTAATATTGCCGCGACATAGTGCCTGCATTGAAACAACGCGCCCACCACCGCGCGCACAAGGACATACATGCGTGCCGTCTAGTGTTGCGCAGAGACGATGATGATAGCACGGGAACCCAGCTGGCCCCTGCTGATGTGCGCCACGCGCTTGGGACTCTTCTTGATGAAGTAGAAGAAGGAGACATCTTTGGTGTTCTGTTGTAACGTGCTACGACCATAGACCCTTTGAGTTGTGGGCACAGGTTCGCCCTTTAATAAATACGTTTTATTACACCCCGAGTCCTTCAACATCGTTACATTTCTGCTGGAGGTGCTGCGTAATGAATCAAAGCCCTACGAACGCAAGACAGCGTAGCCCCGACTACCAGCGAGTTAATCCTGGGGAGCTGACACCTGTGCATCAGACGACCAGTCGCCGTCTTCGAGGTGATTCATCAGAATTCAGTCCACTCCACTTCACGCCAAGGGGAACTCAGTCAATGGACGCCGCCACCATGACAAGTCTTGTAACACTATATAGCCCAAGTGGTGATAAATCAGCCTCACCAGCCACCAGTATTTCATGGCGACTCGTATGAAGACGTAGAATATTGGCTGAACCTCTTTACGAAGTGGCATGTTTGAATGGTTGGGACGAGAGAGAGAAGCTCCACCGCGTATACTTTGCTTTGGAGGACTTCGCAAAGACGTGGTATGAGAACCATAAAACTTCCTTTACGACCTGGGAGGAATTTCGGCGACAAGCTCTGGCGACTTATGCTAGCGCGGATCGCAAAGAAAAGGCGCAGGCTGCGCTCGAATCTAGGAACCAACTCACCAACGAAAGTGTCGCAATGTATATCGAGGACATGATCCGCCTGTTCAGGAAGAGGAGGAGGAAGCAACAAAAGGGGAGAAGGCAGTGAGGTTAACCAGAAAGACATCCGGTTGGCTACACTACACTGGGGGATTATGGAAGGGGACAAGAAAGACGAGAAGGAAGGAAGAGAGCGAAAAGAAAAAAACGGTGAGGGAGAGACTGACAGTAATTTCACTGCAGCGTGTAGAACTCTACCGCATGTAAGAGGCGTTCACACAAGCCTGTCTTTCTCAGGAAACACAGCAGGGCTTTCACTGCCTTGTGGGCTGTCGAGGCATGTGGACGTTGCATTAATAGCACCGGCACAGAAAGACGCCGATCATCCAGTCGCCGCATTGCGTTGGCAAGTACTTGTCTATCTGAGGCAAATTGAGGACAATGGCGCAGCAGGTGTTCGATATTTTCGTCGGTGCCGCAAACATCGCACGCCGCACTGCCAGTAATTCCGATTAACGTGGTATAAGCTTTCGTGAAAGCAACTCCCAGCCAAAGGCGATAGAGAAGCGAAGCTGCACGTCGATGTAGGCTGGGTGGAGGCCGGAGTTGTAGTGAAGGGTCGAGCTCGTGCAGTCTTGTACGTCGTACGCTTGGTGTGTTCCACTCAGTCAGTGTGAGGCTGCGGGCCAGTTGACAAATCTGCCTCGCTGCATCCGCTCATGAAAGCGGAATCAGAACGTTGTTCGCTTCTTTATGTGACGTGCAAGCAGCATGATCTGCAGAATCATTGCCGCCTATACCACAATGCCTAGGTAACCCCTGAAAGACGATGTCATGGGCTTTTTGTATTAAAAGGTGGTGAAGTTTCACGGTTTGGTAGGTCAACTGGTTGTGGCATTCGCGTCGCAGAACTGCTATCAGGCACTGTAACGCTGGTTTTGAGTCAGAAAACACAGCCCATTTACCTGGTCTTTCTTCTGAATTGATGAAGTACAGTGCATTGCACAGAGCCTCGAGTTCTGCCGTCGTCGACGTTGTCACATGTGAAGTCTTAAAACACCGAGTTACCCCTTGTGATGGTATAACCACTGCTCCACCTGAACTAGACGGCGTAGTAGAGCCATCCGTGTGAATGGGCACTTGGTTACTGTATTTTTGTTCTAGTAGGAATAGACTCAGTTGTTTCAGGGCATGAGTTATTAAGTCCGATTTTCTCCTCATTCCTGGAATCATTAAGTGAACTCGCGGCCGACTCAAGCTCCAAGGAGGAAGAAGTGGCTTTGATGCAGGTGCGTATGTCTCAGTAAACGATGAGCGATGCTTGTAGACAATAGTGCCGTATGTCGTGCGGGGTCTTTCAGCAGCTAGGCTCGCCAGGTGGTGAGAAGGGGTCCTGGCATAATGCCTGAGGTGCATGCGCATTGTCTCGGTAATAATATGCGTCTTTATCGAGTGATCTTGAGCGATAGCAATGGTTTCAGCCGTTGAAGCACTGCGGGGTAATCCAAGGCATATCTTAAGTGCTTGAGCTTGAAAGCTCTGAATTGCACGCAGGTTCGTCTTGCTGGTGTTAGATATTGCAGGTAAGCTGTACCGTAAGAATCCGATAAATAGCACTCACAACAGTTGTAGCATGGATGGTATGGGCACTCGCCAATTTTTTCCTGCAAAGAATTTGAACATGTGGCATGTTGCGATCAGCCGCTTCTTCACATAGTTCACGTGTGGAGTCCACGACAGGTTTCTATCTATTATGACTCCCAAGAACTTGTGGCTTCTGCTGAAGGATATGTATTCTTCATTAATCGATATGCTGTAAGCAGACATTGGTTTCCGCGTGAACGCTACCACTGCACATTTTCCACAGGACACCTCGAGGCCTTGTTTACGAAGGTAGCATGCAGTCATTGTAGCAGCCTTCTGAAGGCGGGCGCGAAGCTGAGGCCTTGTCACACTTGATGTCCAAATGCAGATGTCATCATCATAGACAGAAAGTTCTACAGTGCTAGGTAGCTGCTCGACTAGACCAATGACAGTTAGGTTGAAAAGTGTAGGGCTTAGCACTCCTCCCTGAGGACTTCCTCGGCTGCTGTAGTAAACAGGTGTTGGGCCATTCGCTGTCATCACGTAAAATGATCTCAGCTGTAAGTAGCTGTACACCCACATATATATCTTGCCACCAAGACCTACTGTTTCCGAAGCACTAAGGATGGCTTCATGGGTGACATTGTCGTGAGCCCCCTTAACGTCTAGAAACAGGGCGGCGCACAGTCTCTTACAGGCTTTCTGGTGCTGTACATATGTCACCAGATCAACAACGTTGTCGATTGACGAATGGCCGCGCCTGAATCCGGTCATAGATACTGAATAGATTTCGTAGTGTTCTAAATACCACTCCATTCGTGTTAGAATCATTCGTTCCATCGTTTTCCCCACACAACTGGCAAGTGCGATAGGACGGTATGAGGCAATATGCAAAGGAGATTTACCAGCCTTTAGGAGTGGAATGAGGCGACTTGACTTTCATGCCTGGGGAACCGTACCAGTCTGCCAGGAGTCGTTGTATAGGCGTAAGAGTGCCTTCCGAGCTTCGTCTCCAAGATTACAAAGGGCACGATAGGTAATGCCGTCAGGTCCGGGTGCTCAAGAACGTCTGCACAGTGCCAGTGCCGCCTCTAGTTCATCCATAGAAAACTGGCATTCCATACGGGGGTCACGTGAAGGCGGTGGGTTGTCAAATGCTCCCGTTCTTGATACTGTGAAATTGGAATCACCGGCAACTCTTCTACAGTAAGATTCTGCGACGTCAATCTCTCTGCATCGAAGGTGAAGTGCCAGAGATGTTAACGGGTGTCACTGACACAAGGTTGTGCTAAGACCCCGGACAGTTCACCATATCAGTGATAGGGACTTTCGTGGATTCAGCGACTCTCAAATGGATGTCCAACGTCGCCTAGCCAGTTTATCCATGTGCCGCAGCATTTTCTTTTCAACGTGTCTAGCCAGCCTCAAGTCATCCATGAACTTTGTTCATCGGTACCTTCGTTCTGCACAACGGCGTATTGCGCGAAGTTTCTCAAGCTCGATGCCGAAATCGGTGCGCTTGTGGCTAGTCAAATGTGTATGCGTGGTATTCTGCAGGACATCCTTGATCGAGTCCTCTAGGTTATATGATAAGCCGTTGGTACGACAGTCTTCCATTAACATTTTGAATTTCGGCCAATAGGTGTATTTGAGGCCTCTCGAGGACTTGGAGCTGGTGAAACCTTCTATACACAGGTAAGTTGGTATATGGTCGCTGCCCCGCGTTTCCAGATCCGAAAACCAGTGCACTTTCCTGGTAAGTGAGCGAGAAACCAATGTAAGGTCCAGGCAGCTGCTATAGGCTGATCCGCGTAAATATGTAGTGCTTTCGTCGTTACAAACGCAGAGTTTGAACTCCGAGGCTAAGGACACCAATTTTCTTCCTCTAGAGTTGTCCCTGGAGCTTCCCCATAGGAAATGGTGGGCATTGAAGTCGTCAGTGATCACCCATGGCCTTGAGGTCGATGTAAGAATACCGCGTCAGCGCTCGCAGTCAAGGCGGCTTGATGGAGATAAGTAAGCTCCGATAATCGTGAAAGCAACCTTATTCTTTTTCACAGTAAGGCACGCATACTGATTCCCTTCATCAGGCGAGACTCTGTGGTGAACGTAAGTGAGGTCATGGCGCATGAATACATTAACTTTGCTGCAGTCTTTGTGAGTGGAGGACATAAAGCACTCATATCCTGACAGCTTGATGGAAGCACACAGGTTGGGTTCACAAATCACGTTAATGGGAAGCGGTTCACAAATTCAAACTGTCTAAAGTCAGACATGCGCGACTTCAGTCCTCTGGCGTTCCACTGAAAGACAGTTGCATTCTTCACCTCCGCTCGAAACGACGGTGCCTCGCTGGCCATGGTTTTACCTTAGAGCTGCAAGCACCGGACTGAGGGTGTCCTGCACATGCAGTGCAGTCTGCGCAGCCGAAGTCTTCATATTACTCAGTAGGACACGCATGGTACTCATCAGCGATTGCAGCAAGCTTATCACTTGATCTTCATTCATCGCATCACTGGTTTGAGGGGTCGTCGAGGGCGGCGAGATTTGATGCAGCTGCGAAGTGGGTTGACCTCGTGGAAGTGAGTGCCACTGTTCGGAAGGGGCGACTGCTGTCCCTTTCTTCTGTTTGGCAGTATCCGTCTTCAGTGAGCTCGGTGTTTGTGGGTCAGCCTCTCTGATAGAGGATGACATCTCTCTATCGGTAGAGCAGTTTTTCCATGATAGTCTTCGCCCACGACGCCGTCGTCGGCGTAGTGTGGTGGCAGCTTCCTTGTGCGTTGAATTGTCCCGCACCATACGCCTGAGTACCGCGTGCTCGTTTCGCACCCACGGGCAATCTTTGGATGAGGCCTCATGAGCGCCGTGGCTGTTTGGACATCGTAACACGGTGGCACCGCAGGCGTCTTTTGAGTAAAACTCAGCGCACCGCGGACACACAACTTTGTTCTCACAGACACCTTTTACGTGTCCCATCTTGAAGCACTTGTAGCATTGCAGTGGCTTCGGTATGTATGGACGCACTGAGTGGCGAACATGGCCAACTTCGACATACGAGGGAAGGCTGTCTCCCTCGAACACAAGCCTCAAGCAGCGTGAGTTGCCGGGCCTGGTAATGTGCGTGAGTCGCCTGTTCAAGCGCGCAGATTCCCATATGACTGAAGACAAGAAGCTACGCCACCTCATGCGTAGAGTCAAGCAAGAGCTAATCGCTGTTCTCGTCCGCAACCCACCACGAACTGTTGCGGAGTATCATACGGAAGCGACAGCCATCGAGAAAACGCTAGAACAGCGGGCTCGACAGTAATATCGAGACATAAACTACGCACCTGCCAATGTCTTCTCTGGACGCCAGCGAAGTGACATGGACGCCCTGCGAGAACTCATCAGGTCGGTGATCAGGAAAAAGCTCAGAAAGTTGCAAGAACCTCACACAACAGCAACACTGTCTGTCGTCGACGTAGTACGAGATGAACGGAGGAAGATGATACGTGAGCCGGAGCGTGCGCCACAGCAGATCCAGCGCATCCCAACGTACTCTGAAATACTCAGACAACCCGCGGCGCACACCAATGCAGCGGTTGCGATGACCTCTTCTTGCCCACAGACGGTACGCAGCGCACCTCGTCCACTGGAACCGACGGCTACCTATCTGCCACGAGCCCGTGGTGTAGCTCGCTACGTGGAATCAAAGGCCCCGGAAAAGTGACATCTGGCGTGACCATGAGCGCAGGCCTTTGTGTTTCCATTTGGGAAGCAGGTCACCTGTAAAAGTTCTGCCCTTACCGACAGGCAGGATTAAGGGGCTTTGCGTTGTACTCACCATGCCCTCGAAACGGTGAACGGCCAACGGATATCGAAGAGTACTTGTCCGCGCGCCAGAGCCTACCCACTCCACGCCAACATCAGCCAAGATCGCCGTCGCCCAGGGGTTACCGATCACCCAGGCCACGTGCTTCTTCCGCACAGTCTGGGCACCGTTCTACAAGCCCACACCCGGAAAACTGAAGCAAGTGACCTGTGGAGGTGAAGCTACTGATAACTACAGTTGCGAAGATCCTCCATTACGGTTTCAAGGTGACGACGCTATCTTCACAGAGGATAAGCGCAGCAGTGCGAAGATTACTTCATATTTGCGGTTGAAATAGACGAATACGAGCTAAATGCTTTAGTTGACCCCGGTGCTGATTATTCGGTAATGAGTCACAAATTGGCAAAGAAACTGAAAAAGGTTGTGACAAAATGGAGTGGGGCACAGATACGCACGGCAGGTGGCCACACTATTACACCGCTCAGCAGATGCACCACAAGGCTCGAAATAAGAGGCTTTACTTACGTTGCTGACTTCATCGTACCGCCGGACTGTTCAAGGGAGCTTATACTAGCAATGGATTTTTTGCAAGCCAATGGAGCCATAATTAATCTGCGCAGATCCAGTGTAACGTTTTCGACCGAACAGGCTATGTCGGTGGAGGAATCGGAAAAGCGACGTCTTACTGCTCTGCGCGTTGTTGATGATGACGTCACAGTGCCACCACGCTGTAGTGTAATGGTGCTTGTTGAAAATAAGGCATTTTGTGACCACGAAGAAATAGCGGATGGAAACGTAGAGCTCTTTTTAGACAAAGGAATTTGCGTGGTGAGGGGTGTTGTTCACTTAAGGAATGGCCGCTCAGTTGTCCTCCTTACGAATTTTGGAAATGAATGTCAGCACATCGCGCAAGGTATGGCTATCGCCTATTTCCACGAGTTCTGCATGGCGACTGAACTATGCAGTTTAGCGACAACGCCAACCACTCCAGAAGAGACCTGCAACGTCGACGCATTAGTTAACGTCAACCATAGGCTCCCAGAATATCAAAAGAAATGATTGTTCGCCCTCATAAAAGAGTTTTCGGACTGCTTTTCAACGTCCTCTAAGGTGCGACGCACGGCTATTGCAAAACACAGGATTATAACAGAAGAAGCCGCGAGACCGATTTACCAACACCCATATCGAGTATCGCAAAAGGAAAGAGATGTCATCAAGAAACAAGTGGAGGAGATGCTTTCAGATGACGTGATCCAGCCTTCCAGCAGTCCATGGGCGTCTCCCGTAGTGCTTGTTAAAAAAAAAGATAACAGCCTTCGATTCTGCGTCGACTATCGGAAACTGAACAGCGTAACTAAACGGGATGTATACCCTCTGCCGCGTATCGATGATACACTCGATCGACTACGGAGTCCGAAATACTTCTCCTCCCTTGATCTCAAGAGCGGATATTGGCAAATTGAGGTGGATGAGCGCGACCATGAAAAGACGGCATTCATAGCCCCAGACGGCCTCTACGAATTTAAAGCGCTTCCATTTGGCCTGTGCACAGCGCCAGCTACGTTTCAGAGAATGATGGACGCTGTCCTCGCGGGACTGAAATGGTAGTCCTGCTTGGTGTACTCGGATGACGTTGTCGTATTTTCCGCTGCATTTGACCAAGATCTAGAGCGACTCCGCACAGTATTAGAAGCCATTGGTTCAGCAGACTTGACCATCAAGCCAGAAAAATGCCACTTCGGTTTTGAAGAGCTTCGATTCTTCGGACACGTCATCAGCTCCGAAGGCGTTCGGCCAGATCCCGAAAAGACAGCTGCCATCGCGAAGTTCCCGACACCCAAAGACAAGAAGTCAGTACGTCGCTTCCTGGGTTTATACGCGTACTATCGGCGATTTGTGGAAAATTTTTCAAACATTGCTGAACCATTTACTAATCTGACAAAAGACGAGGTGCCCTTTATGTGGAGAGTGAACAACAGGAAGCATTTGATGAGTTAAGAACACGCCTGCAAGCCTCTCCAATACTCGCCCACTTCGATGAGACTGCCGAAATTGAAGTTCACACTGATGCGAGTAACATCGGCCTCGGAGCCATTCGAGTCCAGCGGCAAAACGGCCAAGAAAAAGTGCTAGCGTATGCCAGCCGCAAGCTTTCGAAAGCTGAGACATATTTTTGAATGCAGGCACTATGTCGCAGCCATATAATACCTCACAAAGGAAAGCCTTAGCATGCGTGATAGCCCAATTTTAATTAGTTCTATCAGCTTAACTCGGACGCTACATATGTATTTATAAGATTTATTTTATATTTTTCTTCCTTCTATTCTGAATTATTTTAGTCCCTTTCCTCATTCCTACACACAGCAGCATGCCATCGGTGCATCGACGCCAGCAAAAATGTTTTTTTTTTTTCATATAATAAAGCGTCTTTTCATTTTCTCTCGAAAGCCTGATGAAGGGAAGACCGCGAGCGTCGGTGTTTTATCGGGGTCACCAAAGCGGAGCTGGTTAATTTTTGTCGGGAAACCCTTTTATACAGGGTCCACCACAGCTCCACTGAAATATTTATGTGACGGATATGACGTAGTAAATCGCACACGAACAGGAGGCAAAGAAATAATAAACGAAAAAAATGTTCGTATCTTGGAATCAAACTTACAACCCCCCCCTCCGTAATGCTATAGTGTGCTATAATAACCTATCAGAGAAAACCAGTAGCCGGCAAACACGAACACCACGACCACAATCTTGAAGTTAACCTATAAAAAAGCAAAAAGAATGCCCTGCATGAACGATTGTTCTGCTTTGCCAAACATTAGTCACTTATTACTCTGTGCTTCCTAGCTGTAATGCCTTGCGAAAGCCCCCTCTAGATTACTAAAATCTAGATGGGAGCCGACAGATGGAAACAACCTAGTGGGATAATCAGGGTTAACAGTGGAAGTGCCTCAGTCTTGCTGGCCTACGTTTCGATATGAGGGCCTTTTTTTTTTTTTTTGAAAGGCACCGTTCCATCCTTGGCGTATTAGATTTGAAGAGTTAGTGGTGACGACAACTGCTGGTCTGAAACTCGTTTGAAGCACTTCCACTGTTAACCCTTATTATCCCACTCTAGATTACTAAAATGTTAAAAGTCAGAGATCTCTCATTGTTGTGTTCTTTACTAGCTGCATGGTTTGGTCCAAGTAAGTTGCGTATATTCTGAAAAATTTTCAATAATTCATTTTAAGTTATTCATAAATGCTGTGTTTACTTGTACAACACGGGCATCACGCTTAACATGTTTAGTTGATACACCATGCATTACCGTGGTATCGAATAGCAATAAGCATTCACAGGGGTAAACGTGCCCGCACACTTATGCACACAGGTACACGTGTGTTCAGAGGTTGAAATAGCGTGCTTACACTTGCTCTCGCACGACCAAGCAGAGAAAAGCCCAAATGCACGCCTGCAAAAATATGCGCGCGAAAACGCTAACACGTGTACGCGCATAAATGAGCACGCACTGAACCAAGTGCACAAGCAATTTCGACTTGCCGTGGTGTCCTTAAGTAATCTGGTACGTGAACGCTGTGTAAGCACGAGGTTTCGGGTTCGACTGCCACCCTCTGCGGATAAATTTTCAGGAAGATGAAATGCAAAAAAGGTGTCTCTATTTTCATTGTTTGACTTTTAATAATACAAAAATAAAAAAGGCAGATCTCTCGCACAGCGAAAATCGGTGATATGCGAAGCCCGAATGCATAAGGTTGATATCTCAATTTAAAATCAACACAGCGTTACGAGGTGGAGGCAAACTGTGCCGTACAAGACTTTCATGTCATGATTATCACGTTTGGACGTGTCATTTACCTTCGTCATCCATTCACGTCACGTGATACAACATTTGGTACATGTGAAGCTAGCGAAACGGCCGCGAGCGCATCATGAGCGTGGCATGTAGTCACTTTGTTACATGACACGCACCTCATGATTATTATGTTTGCGCCAGTTACATACCTTCGTCATCTATTTACGTGACATAATACCAAATTTGGCATATGCGATGCTAGCGAAACGGCCGCGAGCGCATCATGAGTGCGGCGTGTAGTCATGTTGTTACATGACACACATGTAAAAATTTTCATGTTAGGGTCTGTTGCTTGTATTCCGTATGCAGTCATGTCATACCACACTGGTTTTGCAACATGTCAAGTGAACGAGACCACCGCACCAGCCGCAAAGACTCGCTGAACTCTCTCGCCCGCCAGGCGTCACCGCTGGCGCTACCACTCTACCAACCATGATAATGATAGTGGTGATCACCACTCGCGAACCCAACGCCACCTACCACCCAATAGTTGTCGCCCCCGGCTGTGGCGGCTGCATTTCCGATGGAGGCGGAAATGTTGTAGGCCCGTGTACTCAGATTTGGGTGCACGTTAAAGAACCCCAGGTGGTTGAAATTTCCGTAGTCTTCCACTACGGCGTCTCTCATAATCGCATGGTGCTTTTGGGACGTTAAATCCCACAAATCAGTAAATCATCACTAGTTGTCACCCCCGAAATACGCCTTCCGTGCGAGACACGTGCGCCACGTAGCGCTAACAACTTTACAGAAGGTGCCAGCACCCTCACACATTCTGGGAAGCCTAGTCAAGCTTTGCTGAGCTTTTACTTTTAATGCTGTCTTCTCCGTGAAATAATAAATAATTGAGCTTGAATGAAATGAAAAACGCAAGAAGGTGAGACACGTCAGAGGCGGGCCTGTTTCGGTGGAACAGTGCCTACAGTGCTCGACTGCTGATTCGAATGTCCCGGATTTGATCCTGGCTGCGGTGGTCGCATTTCGGCAGAGGCGAAATGGTAGAGGCCCGTGTACTGCGTGATGCCAGGGTAACATAAAGAACACCACCAACACTATCATCATCATCATCATCATCATCATCATCATCAGCAGCAGCAGCAGCAGCAGCAGCAGCAGCAGCAGCAGCAGCAGCAGCAGCAGCAGCAGCCTGATTACGCTCAGTGAGAGCAAAGGCCACTCCCATGATCCGCCAATCAATGTGGTCTTGTGCTTTCCGCTGCCACGTTATATCCGCGAACATTTGGCAGTGAAGCTCCTTATGGCGTGGGTCGGGTGTCTCCAGTAAGTAGCAGCCACCTCTCGTT
Organism: Rhipicephalus microplus; assembly: GCF_043290135.1. Taxonomy (NCBI): domain Eukaryota; kingdom Metazoa; phylum Arthropoda; class Arachnida; order Ixodida; family Ixodidae; genus Rhipicephalus; species Rhipicephalus microplus. The sequence continues at coordinate 64,672,920 of NC_134709.1, read as the reverse complement.
TTGGTCCTTGGAATGTCCGCTAGATGGCGGTACTTGTATATCATGAATACACGATGAAAAGATGCGAGATGGCGGTACTTGAAGTGTTCACTAGATGAACGGATTGATGGACAGACATAGAGACAGAAAGGCGTGTGTACAGACGGACGAACAGACAGACAGACAGACAAACACACGGATGGGCCTTCGGACAAACGGATTGACATCCGTTCATCATCATCATCATCATCATCATTATCATCATCATAATCATCAGCCTGACTACGTCCACTGCAGGACAAATGCTTCTCCCATGTTCCGCCAGTCAACCCGGTCCTGTGCTTGCTGCTGCCAATTTGTACCCGCAAACTTCTTAATCTCATCTGCCCACCTAACCTTCTGTCTCCCCCTAACCCGCTTGCCTTCTCTGGGAATCCAGTTAGTAACCCTTAATGATCATCGGTTATCCTATCTACGTGTTACATGCCCGGTCCATGTAGCGCGTACATACATACATAGCTGGCAACATAGAGGAATATTATAGCAGTAATGAAAGGGTGGTAGGTATCGTAATTAAACTGAAAAAGAGATACACGATGAGGGTGGTACAGGCTTACGCGCCTACATCTAGCCATGATGACGCTTCAGTTGAAAGCTTCTATGAAGACGTGGAATCAGCAATGAGTAAGGTAAAAACACAGTATACAATACTGATGGGAGACTTTAATGCAAAGGTAGGGAAGAAGCAGGCTGGAGACCAGGCAGTAGGAGATTATGGCATCGGTACTAGAAACGCCAGAGGAGAGCTACTAGTAGAATTCGCAGAACGGAATAATTTACGGATTTTGAATACCTTCTACCGAAAACGAGGAAAACGCAAGTGGACATGGAGGAGCCCTAATGACGAAAATAAGAACGAAATAGACTTTATAATGAATGCACACCCAGGCATCGTGCAGGATGTGGAAGTGGTTGGCAAGGTACGATGCAGTGACCATAGAATGGTACGGTCTCGAATTCGCCTAGACTTGAGAAAGGAACGACAGAAACTGATACGCAAGAAGCCAATCAATGAGCTAGCACTGAGAGGGAAAGTACAGGAATTCAGAGTCTCGCTTCAAAACAGGTACTCGGCTCTTAATAAGGAAACTAACCTTAGCATAGATACAATGAATGAGAATCTGACGAGTATCATTACGGAGTGTGCAGTGGAAGTTGGAGGCAGGGTAGTTAGACAGGACACTCGCAAGCTTACCCAGGAAACGAAGAATCTCATTAAGAAGCGTCAAATCATGAAAGTCTGAAGTGCAACAGACAAAATAGAACTGGCAGAGCTTTCGAAGTTGATTATTAGGCGTAAGGTATCCGATGTAAGAAGGTATAACATGGAGAGAATTGAACACGCTCTGAAAAACGGAGGAAGCGTCAAAACATACATACATACATACATACATACATACATACATACATACATACATACATACATACATACATACATACATACATACATACATACATACATACATACATACATACATACATACATACATACATACATACATACATACATACATACACGTAGATAGATAGATAGATAGATAGATAGATAGATAGATAGATAGATAGATAGATAGATAGATAGATAGATAGATAGATAGATAGATAGATAGATAGATAGATAGATAGATAGACGTACGGACGGGCGGACGGACGTGGCCAGCAGATTATTCACGGTTTGCTGATAGAACCCTTCGGACCTTCGCCCCACTCATCATCATTCACTCAGTATATATGCTGTGATTTTTTTTACTCAAAATATGTTGTATAATATTAGGGAAGCATTCAATCAATGCCAGCAAGCCCGAGTAAATGCATTACCGAGTCATGCAAAGGTTGGGCCCGTAGTATCTCATAAAACCTCACCATGGAGCTTGGCAAAATATATGAGTGAAAAACAGACTAATATTTTTTTCCACCTGCTATATAAAAAAGTAAGTAAAGGTTACACGCGAATCAGAAAACAATTCTGCAGCAGTGAAATTCAAAGTGAATTCAGTAACTACTAGAGGAAAGATTTTTCGGAAATCGAGATATGCCACTAGCACCTGGCTGGAGTCATTTCGAAGGCTTTCGGTGTTGCTGTTACTTTCCATCAAGCAATTATTCACATTCATGCGCCATCCCAATTTGCTTGCTCTCCCATAATAGAGTACCTATTACTCGTTACCCACTCTTTCTAAACACACTACGGCTTCATGAAAGGCGAGGTTCACGGGACAGCTTTTCACTCTCCCATAGAAGAGTACCAAGTACTCTAAACCGTTAGCAAATATTTGAAAGCACTGTAGTGGCTGCTTGTGACCACCAGCCCGAGACCGGCCCGAGCCTAATTTTAGGGGCGGAGCTCCTGACACCGTGAGTCGTCGTATATAGTGGCCAGTTGCATAGCATCGCATTTCAATAAGAACGGTGTGGCAGCATATCCACGGAGTTCACTGAATGATGACGAGTGATGCGAAGCGTCTGTCCGTCTGCTTCGCCCCACTCGTCATCATTCACCTCTTGGATATGATGTCATATTTTTAAATCTCATTGGCCCACCTAACATTGTGCCTTCTTATCATGCATTTGCCTTCTCTGGTAATCCAGTCAGTTACTCTTAATGACCAGTGGTTGTCTTGCATATGCACTGCATGCCCAGACCATGCATTTCTTCTTCTGGATTTCAACCATGATATCTTTAACTCTGGTTTGTTTCTTTACCCACTCTGATCTCGTCTCCTGACGTTACACATATAATTTTCCTTTATATCACTCGCCGCATCGTCCTCAATTCAAGCTCAACCCTCTTTGTAGGCCTCCCCGTTTTTGCTCCGTAGGTAAGTACCGTTATGGGCAGAAAGTACCGTTATGGGTAAGTACCAGCAAGATGCGGCTGATATACCTTCTTCTTGAGTGTTAAGAGAAAATTACGATTCATGGTTTGAGAATGATTGCTGAATGTGATTCACCCCATCCTTATTATTCTAGTTATTTCGCTCTCATGGTTGGTACGCGTGGTTACTACCTATCCTAAGTAGAGTAGACATTCCTTTACAACTTCCAGCGTCTCTCCACCTATCGCAAAGTGCTGTTTTCTGCCGAAACTGTTGCATAGTACTTTACTTTTATGCATGATAATCTTCAGACCTATTCGTCTGCTGTTTTCAGTTCAGCAACCATTAGCTGTAGTTTGTCCCCGGAATCACTAATCAAGCCAATACCAGTGAATCACAGGTTACTAAGATACTCCCCATTAACTCTTATGCCCAATTTTTCCCAGTCTAGGGCCTTGAAAACTCCCTTTAATCTCGCGGTGAATAGTGTTGGAGAGGTCGTGTCTATCTCCTTTACATTATTCTTTATCGGGATTCTCTCGGTTTCTTTATGGAGAACTATGGTGGCTGTGCATCCTCTGTATATTTCTTTCAGTATGTTTATGTGGTGTTGTTTAAAGTCATAATTTCATAGCACCTGCATAACTGCTAATGTCTCGACTGAGTAAATGCCTTCTCGTAATCTATGAAGGCAATATATAGCGGTTGGTTGCATTCCGCGCATTTTTCTCTCACCTCATTGATAGCATGAATATGGTTTGTTGTGGAGTAGACTGTACGAAATCCTGCTTTGTTCTTTGGTTTATTGAATAAGTTGATGGAATGGATGTCGCCCTAATTCTATTAGTGATTATTTTTGTACATATTTCCGTAGGGAAAGGACAATAAGTGGATCGGCCTGTAATTTTTGCAGTCCTTGACGTCTCCATTCTTGTGAATTAAGGTGATGTTGGCGTTCTTTCAAAATTCTGGTACCCTTCCCGTAAGGAGGCACCTCGTACACAAGGTGACCAGTTTTTCTAACACAATTTCTCCAACGTCTTTCAGCAAGTCCGTTGTTACCTCAACCACACAAGCGGCTTTGCCTAGCTCTTTGCATTCTTTCTATATGGTTTTTATTACTTCCCCAGTCGTTACAGGTAGGATGTCGAATTTCTCTGGGCTATATATTATTGCTTTTTGCGATATCATCCTGGTTGTTTCTGCTTCTGGACAGCTTCCTCTAGAACACCAGCGCCACTTCAACTGTCCCATCCACATTGTTCACGACATTGCCTTCCTTGTCCGTTAATGCATACATCTGGTTTTGTCTATGCACAGGTTTGCCTTCATGGCTTTTATGCTTCTGTCGCTCTTCTCAGCCAGCTCAAGTCTGCTTATGTTATAACGTCTGATGTCGGCTAGCCTGCGCCCATTGATTATCTTCGAAAGCTCCACTAGCTCTATTTTGTCGGTTGCATTTGAGGCCTCGATGGTTTGTCGTCTCCTAATGAAATTTTTTATCTCCTGAGATAGTTTGCCTGTATCCCGTATATTGACTCTACGTACGACTTCAAATGCACACTTTTTTATGATACTAGTAAGATCATCATTCATTGTGTACACGCGAAGGTCGGTTAGCTTGTTTAGTGCCTGGAATCTACTCTGAAATGAAACTCTGAATTTCTTTACTTTGACTCGCATCGCTAACTCCTTAATTGATTTCTTGAGTATCCGTTTATGTCATTGCTTTCTTAAATGTAGGTCAATTTGTGCTCTTACCATTTTATGGTCACTGCATCGGATCTTGGTAACTACATGTATATCCAGTGCAAAGCTTGGGTGTACAGAAAGAATGAAGTCTGTTTCATTTTTACTTTTGACGTTAGGACTGCGCCACGTCCACCTACGGTTAGCCTGTTTGGTGCGTGCTCTTCACAGAAGCTTCGCGAACAGCACTGAAAGCGTATTAAAAATTCTTACCAGCGTCAAAGCCGCACAGATGCTGTTGTCTACTTCCACTTGTTCCTGGCGGCCCTATTGTGTCTTTTGGCTGTGACAGATCTTTTCGAAGCAAGAATGAAAGTGGTGGATATGCGGTTACCATTAGGACAACTGGTTCAACGGCGATCACTACACGCAAACGGGCGTGTGCACTGCAACATCCCCATCAAAGTGTGTCCCCATGTCACAATTTCTACTGACCGGCATGTTTGAAACCACTTCCCAACTTGCACGAATCACGAGAAGTGGTTTTATTTATTTATTTATTTATTAGAATACCCTCAGGGCCCGTAGGGCATTACAGAGGGGGTGGGTACAACATATATAACACACAAGAAAAAAAGACAAAATAAAGAAACAAGTATCAGATGCGCAAATCAGGAAGGCAACATAAGTCAACTAAAAATGTATAAGAATTCAAGCACATACAAGACAAAGATAGATAATGGAAACTGCGTATAGTTACAAGCATTGCTGAGAAATTGCAGTCTTGAATAACAAAGGGTCTGTTATTGATACAACGGAAGAGGGAAGGTTTTGATGGTCCTTCGAACCGCTTCGCGAGGCTCGAGCCAGTCCAAGGAAAACTCTAGACTGAAAAAACTATTTAATAAAACACACGGCTCAGATATACATGGCTGGGCCTGTCTTCACGAGTCAGCGTCTGTGGATTCATTTAGGCTCGTCGCACTCATCCCGGAGGTGGAAGCTCACTGCGGCCGACTGTTTGGCTGGTTTCTTCTAAGCACGCTAGAGCGTCACTCACATTTCACCTGAACACCACGTGAGACCAAAGCCCCTATTCAGAAACCAACCTTGGCCTTACCTCACGTTTTCCTCAACTTTCTGTACTCTCTACATGCGTTATAAAGGCACAAAAATGGTAACAGGGCGAAAGACAAGGACAAGACTGGTTTATGAGTACTGGTCCAATTTGTTTATCAGGCGCAATAAAAGTTTAAAACTGATAAGGAAAACTCGAGGAAAGGTTGAGCTTGGTTTGTGAATACGGGCCGAAGTCCCTTGATCTCACGTGGTGTTCACAGTCAGTAGAGCACAATATTTCCGGGCGAACAGAAGCTAGCGCGAACGCCGAGGGCGTTGGGGCTGCGGCTAGTCGAGTTTCCTTGTGGTAGCTTCTGGAACTGGATTAGAAGGTATTTCAATGGCAGCAGAGGCGCCTGGCTGCAGGACGAAGCGTTTACCACTTCCTCCCAAAGTGGTCTCTGTGGAGAATCATGACGCTGGAGTAGGGTGTTCTTTAGCTTTCTAACGACACTATACGTCTGTTGCCACTTGCAAAGCAGGTTTAAAACGTGCAGAACAGTAGAAATCATGACATGGGGCACGTTTTGATGAGCATGTTGCAGCGCAGACGCACGTCTGCGTGCAGTGATCGCCGTGGACAGCGTCTATGGCTACACTCGAGCTCGTCGTACCGATCCAGGAAGCGGGGACACACCGTGGACGACTGTCTTGCTGGTTCCAGCTATGCGCGATGGCACGTAACTCGCATCGCCAGCTTGAATCGATACATACCCGATGACTACCTCCGCATGTCGTCTAGCAAACGGCTCTCAGAACAACACAACGAAAGTCCACGTGACACGTACAGCTTCAAACACACCAGTTGGTCAAAGATTCCGGAGCCCTTCACTACCGCATCTCTCTTAATAATATTGCGGTTTAAGAACATGAAACCCCCGATATTTTAAGTAGAGCCGGCTGTCCCGTCAGTATGATACTGTAACAGTATTGGAGAAATAATCAAAAAACAAGATAATCTCGAAAACAAGCAGAATTAGAAAAGAGTGATCAGAAGCAGAACGTACAGTACTCACGGGTTCAAAGCAGGAATAAAACTCTCTTGCAACACGACCTATGTGCGCTCTTGCTCGAGACAACCTCGCCATGTCGCACCGAATCTGGTCTAGAAGGATTATGTTGGGCCTAATCTACACGTCCTGGTCGAGTATACGTGAATATGATTCGAAGTGCAGACGATGAAAACGAACGTATGTGCGGAAATTGTCCTATTTCAATCCGTGACTACTGTACGTAAACGATTTTTGGTGTATAAATGAACAGCTGCCCTTATTATAAATAAGAGGCAGAGTCTGTGGACAGTACCCGAGTACTCGCATAGAACACTGCGGAGAGTGTCGGTGCCGGTATCTTTTTTTAGGCATTTGCATCTAACACGACCATGACACATCTTCGTTAACATCCCCATATTCTGAAATGAAGAAGTAAGTAAGGACGATTATAAACATTTCATTGATTGTGTATTCATGTGCTTATATTTGGGTGGTCTTTGAATAAACTGAGAGCGGCAGTAGTCAAAATGGCCCAGTAGAGGGCAGCCTCTACTAGGCATGTCAATCATAGCGTGACGTTCACGATGAAAACGTGATACAAATTGCGCCCACACATAAACACTCAAACAAAAACACACGCACACATGCACACACACGCACGCACGCACACAAAGCGTACAAGACATAATACAACATATAATCTCAGCCCTTTCTCGGAATCAGCGCAGTACTGTCATGAGCAGATTTTCCGTACCTGGGAAACTGGTGTATAAGCTTCTCATCATTGCTTTCACAAGTATGAGATGTCTTAACAGTGTGAAGAAACAAACAACGAATAAAAAACAAAAATTACCACCACCCCTTCCCCTGCCCCTTACAAAAAAAAGACAATCACGCAAGATCTACCAAGTGCATTGTTCCTTCGCGAATGAAAAGCTGCAATCAGAAAGTCCGCATATGCAAAAAGCGCCACTCTTAACAACGCATGTCACGTGTAGTGCTTCACTCTATTCATAAATAATTGTGAATTCCGTTCACTTACCTGTTGGTGCTGGAACGTTCATTGCGCCGACTGCTTGCGTAGCTTGCCAGCCCAACTGTACCACGTGGCTATTACCCATCGGCCCATTTCCTCCTCCAGCCTCCCCTCACTAGGGCACTCGATCCTGTGATGTTATGGCGGTGGCGTTTTTCTTTCCGCCACCGTCCGAAATACAACACTCTTATCGCGGTGGCGGTAGGTCGGTGAGCCCAACTTAGTCCGCACGTTCAGTATGCTGCTCGGGTGGCCGACCTCGTCTGATTGAACAGTCGATTACTCCCTGACCTGCTGCTTCCGTGTATAATCGAAGCCGCCTAATAAATAGTTTGTTAACGCGGTGTTGTTAACGCTAGACCAGCAGCTATAAAAAGATATAATTTAACAATCACATTAACGGTATAACTTAAGTATAGAGCGACACATTAAATCAGTTCAGACGGAAGAATCGTTTTTAACAGTGGAACTATTTACAGCGACCGTTAGTCTGTGCGGTGGTAAAAGAAAACCATTATTGCCACGAACCCGCGCGCACTTTGTATGTCACCATTTTCCATCTTATAATTATATCCCAGAACACTTACGCCGATTTCAACCGGCATGTGATGCAATAACTGATGGGCGAGAACACGAGTACGCAAGGAGAGAGAGAGAAAAAAATTGAGAGAGATAAAAATTGAGAGAGAAAAGAATAAATGGCGCGAAAGAGATAAATATAACATCGTGGCAAAAGAAAAAAATTCTTGGCGAGGCGGGATATGAACACGCGTACCCCGTTGTCTTTGATGAGCGTCGTAACCACTTTTATTTAAAATTACGAGCCAGTAGAGCGTCGTATAGCCTATAGTAGGGTATAGTGCAGATAAAAGGTGCAATAGACAAATGAAAGGGAGGATAGATGTAAGGATGAGGGGTAGGGGAGTAAGTAACGAAAGGTATTTAAAGAGGGACATTGAAAAGTAGAAGCGGAAGAAAAATAGAGAGAGTGAAGAAAAGAAAAAAGAAAAAATTAACAGTAAAAGCGAAAGAAATGGAAAAAAAAGAAAGCAAAAATACCGAGAATGAGAGAGCCAGAAAGAAGAGTAAGGAGGCGAAAGAAAGAGAAAAAATAAACTCGTATATCGAAAAAGAAATGGATATAAACAGAGAAGAAAAAGAGAGAAAAAGCTGACGAGAGAAAAAAAAATTACAGCATATCTACAAAGTGAATGATGATGTGCGGGGCGAAGCTTCGTGGAGTTTTATCGGCAAACCATGAGTACTCCGTCCGTGCGTCCGTTGTCTGTCTCTCTGTCTGTCCTTCCACGCCTGCTGAGTGAGGCATAGAACTAGGCGGTTACGCACCAAGAGAGACATATGTGTACAGACCCACGGCTAAGGGAGCTTCGCCCCTAAAATAAAGGAAGAGAAAACCGGAGAGAAGCGAATAAGACAAATCAACCGGAGTGGGTGTGAGCCATTCATATGGGCTGCCATCATCATCATCATCATCATCATCATCATCAAGGATCCCCGGCTCTGCATTTATTTCAGGCCTGTCGCACTATATAGCGGGTCTCGGAAACGCAGCGCTATAGTTTCGGTTTCAAGGGAACATGTACGCACGTAGCGGTTGCTGGGCGTCCGGAGATCTGGTTGAACAGAGCAAGGTTGATGAGGATGTTCGAATTCGTTGGTTCTCACAAGTTTTTTTACGCGTAAAGAAATTTGATACCACTGTGAAAAACTTTTCTTTTCTTTATATGCCTTTTTTATTTCTTATTTCGTGAATTTCAAATCAAGTGAAGCGCGGGAAGTGGTTGATTTAATAAGTTCGTAGCACTTCCCTCGGCTCCTCGGCACTCACACAGAGATACTACAAGTGCGATCACGCTTAGTTATCCCGCTCGGTCAGGGTGCAATATACGAAAAAAATAAAATACAGTGTGCAAAGAACGGATGCCGCAGTGAGCTATGCCGAGGAATTCAACCATGCATGCATTCGACGAAGATGACTATATCAGGCAACACGTGTTTTTCGCAGATCGGCGGTGAGTTAACCTGGGTATTTTCAGTTCCGCGAATGCTTTTCAAGTTTCCTAGTAAAAACGGGTGAACACAAGTATTTGGACCCATTTCTTGAGCAGGTATTGTTTTTGCTTAAGTACATGAGTAAACCCAATTCTCTGCGAGCCTGACTGTATACTGCAGTTTTGCTAGAATAATTGGTCAAGACGGCAGCAAAGCTGCTCACGGCAAAATGCGTTTAATGAAAGGCTCAAATTTTTGTTGACTCAGCCTCATAGTTTTCCCTTTTGTTACTTTTGGCATGTAGCTAAAATGATGTACCAACTAAATATAGGTGGATTCATTTTCATAAAGTTCATGTAGCCGCGGCTTTAGTATTTACTTCTAATACTGTCACTCAAACGCATGTGATGGACTAAATGCTTTTAAACATCTTTAGAGGGACTGCCGCTATAGCCAACGTTTGGACAAGTCAACTTTTCTTCGTCTGGGCAGTGCGTTGCACTGACGAGGACAAGTGAACTTGTCGAAACAATGTTTCCAGTGCCGTTCTCTCTTATAAAAGTTCTGATCACGTCAACCCTCTCTCGGCCTCTGAACTTCAGTCTCACTTGGTACTGAAGTTCTGTAATAAATCTATGCGCGCCATCATAACAGACGTGATTGGGTCATATACGACGTGCCCTACCGAGGATTGTTGATAGTTTTTGCATTACTTCGGATATTCTGGGTTCAATGTTCGCTAATTGTGTCCATATGTCACTTGCAAATTGAAGCTGCTTTTATAGACTGACACTTTCATACGAAGTGTATGTCTCTCTTTTTTTTTTAGTACTAGACGTGCAATAAAAAAGTTCATTTTATTTGTGCCAATCAAGCTTTATCTTACTGAGAAATTATTCAGCTTAACTTTCGCCACTTCAGAACACAGCAACAAAATAGAAAAAACAGTTAACAAATTTTTATTATTGGCCGCATCAAACAAGCGACCAGTGGTCCTGAACAAAAAAAAAAAAAAAAGGCACGAGCGCATTCCGCTTGCATGCGAAGTGGGAAAGGAGGGCTTTCACGGCAACCCTCCTTCTCTCGGTTTTTCATCCTTTCTCTCTCTTTGGGGACCTCACGACGTCATGAAAGGAATGTTCGTGAGTTATTCCTAGTTGGATGCTCGGCAGCCGCCAGTGGTAAAAGCGGCGCTGCCCCTGCGTATCAGCATACGAGGGCGCGTACATGGCAGGTGCTGGGAATTTCCGCACCCTGGAAATAGCTCGAAAATTCTGTAACTTTTCAGTACTATGTTGCAACTAATCATCGTTGTGGTCGTGTGGTTATGACGCCCTACTGCTAACCCGAAGGTAGTGGGTTCATTTACCATCTGCAGCGGCCTCGTATTCATGGAGGTGGGATTCTAAAGGCTTGTTGCCCGTTTAAGGTTCCCAGGCAATCAAAATCTCGGAAGCTTTCCTCCGCGGCTTCGCTTTACGATCATGTTAGGGTTTTGACACGTCAGACACTAGGAATTTTCATATTGTCATTTTCCTTCTATTTTTACATGACAGGACAGTTTCCGAAAGCCTAAATTAAGGCCAAAGCTTCACGCTGACATTTTTTGGTGAAATTTCAGCATGATAGTGTTTATTAGACATTATGAGTTTCGAAATATTTTGCACGTTTCGGACACGTTTGTTCACTGCAATTTTTTGACGCTTGCTTTGTGAAGATTTCGAGCCACGTGGCACACAATGTATACCACTTTAGCTACATAAAGTTACGTATAGACCCTAGCAGACAACGTCAAAATCTTTCACTTCATGACCATCTCACGCCGCATCAGCATGTGCATTTTTTTTTCAAACTTTCGGCGTGCGTAATGCCACTGAAGAGGTCACTACGTGCTAAAACATAACCGTGGAAAGAAAACTGTATTTTAGAATCAGAGCCTGCAGGTTTAGGTCGTCCTATATATGGCTATCGATATGTTTTCAGAATTCTGATGTCAATCCCCTTTGACAAAGAGACCTTGTACGAGATATGAGAAAGGCGTTCTTGCTGACACCTCGTTGAAGTTCCCTGATACCCCTCACCTCCAGCTTTTTTTTTTCTCCTGTGCCTCGACCCTTGTGCTAGAAAATATCGCGGCCACGGCCTGCTGGCTGAGGTAAACTTGAAATGCCTGGTCTATGAGATGTGTAGTATAAACCCGGATAAGAAGTTTCAGATTCAACTGAAGTTAGCTTCATTGTGTTTACATTTTTTTATCTTCAAGTGAATCTTATTCGCTATGATTCAGTTCAACCCCCCGCTCTTTCTTTACTGTCAAATAATAGTTCAGGTGACAGATACTTTCATCAAAGAAAAGAATAAATGATTCGCTTTTATTTATATTGCAGATATTCTTTATTAGTTACCCGATTTCTGGCCAAATATTATAGGTGGGTGTCAGACAACATTTCACGGTCTGCGTCTTCGTGAATGCTACCCAGTGGGCCCGTGTTACTTCCTTCAATATCATCATCGTTGTCACTGTCGGCGAGAGCATTCTATGCCGGCCATGACACGTCAGACAGCCGCCGTTCTGTGGAGGACCCTGGCGATCGAGTCCATCAAGCGCCACTACGTGCTGTCCCTCCTCGAAGTGCTGATCGTGCTCATTCTCGCGTTGCTCTTTCTGTCCACCAAGTTCGTCACACAGCCGACGACCGAACAGGGCCAGCTGAGACAGGCGGTGGTCAGCACTGGTGAAGACATCGCGGGAACCGGGCAAGGCGTCAGAACTCGCAGGTTCGATTGCCGTGTTCTTTATTTTTTTTTTTGAGCTTGATGTTCTTAGTGAGAGCTATGCACACTTAAAGAAAAGGTTTCACTTATTAACTACCGTTTGGTAACTGCTGTTGAAGTGGAACACTCACACTGCGCGTGTTTGTGCCGGAGTTATATAAGAGCCACATTAACGATAAAAAATTTATTACATTTATCTGCTCTCTTTCTTTTTCTTTCTTGATGAGTAATCGATGGGACATACCCATCATTCTATGGATAACAGGGTGTGTGTGTGTGTGTGTGTGTGTGTGTGTGTGTGTGTGTGTGTGTGTGTGTGTGTGTGTGGTGTGTTTGTGTGTGGTGTGTGTGTATGTATGTGTGTGTGTGCGCGCGCGTGTGTGTGCGTGTGTGGTGTGTTTGGTGTGTGTGTGTGTGTGTGTGTGTGTGTGGTGTGTGTGTGCGGTGTGTGTATGTGTGAGAGATAGAGAGAGAAAGAGATCACCGCAAGAGTGCAGCAGTTAATACAAGGCCAACACTTCAAATGTTATAGGATGGATGCCGAGTAGCTCAGTCCTTCGGCTTCCAACGTGGCAAAATTCAAGAAAATTCTGACGAAAGATATTGTGACCACGGCAGCGTGGGAGGTGAACTTTGTTCAGACCATCGCTTCAATGCAAACTGGGTGTTGACAGCGCAGAACGTTAAGCTCTATGAGTAGTCTGCTGATTTCTGACTAGATAGACTTAAGCGCTTCCGGCCACTAAAAGCACGCAGTTCCTGCCGGATCACATTACCCCCTCTTCGACACCTGTCTACGGCTGTTTCATTTCCGCTTGAGACGCTGCCGTCGTCTTTGGCGTAGAGAAAACGGCGGGCGAGCGTTGTTACCGCCCTTGGGCATTATACAGAACATCACGGCGACGGCGACGGCAGATGTGCGCCTTTTCGTTTAGTTGCTGTTGCAAGGATGCGCACGGTATACACACAGACCTAAGATTATGACGCAAGAAAAAGCGACCTAGTGGATAAACAAAAACCTGGATTTTATTAAAGCATTTATATAGTTCTTCGGAAAGCGCAACAACGTAGTGTGAGCACGTCCCTGAACGATCTTACTTTTTTTAATTGCCTGTTCACCATCAGTTCACATCCAGGTTGTTAGAAATCACGGTTCACGCTGGCAGCTACACAGCGGTCCAGGGCGAAAGGAAACACCGGAACGCGTGACGTATACTCGGCGTCACTGCCAGTCAAAGTCACGTGATTGGTTTCGCGCTGTGAGCCCTGTCGGTGTTGCTCTTTTGGTTGTACGGCCGCGGCCATTTGAGTCGTCCCGAAGCGGGCTCTTCAGGCGACGAAATGGCTCGACCTCCTTTTTCCGGCGGGTGGGGCCCACCGCCCGACGCGAGCGGTGGTAGTAGTGTTCCTCGTTTATTTATTATTTATATGTATGTTATTAAATATTTACATGTACTGTTTTGCGGTACATGCCCGGAGTGCCTTACGAATAGTGGGGAAAGTCAGGAGACTCACTCTCCTTTCGCCCACATCGTGAAAACTTTGTGAAAACGCCCAAATAAATAAATAAATAAATAAATACAAATAATGGCCTCATTTGTGGAAAAAAAGAAAACGACAGTTTAGGTAGAGAGTTGTAAATTACAGGCCACGTGCTGTGGTGCTATGCTTGGCTTGCGTGTTTTCGGGAGGCCTAACTAGCCGTCAACGATGTTTCTTGACTATGTTGAAAAATTGTTACGGAATCCTTCTAAAGAAAAAAATGGCGCGCATGTCGTCCACTCAGTGCCACGGACAGCCGGTGGCTTCAGCAGTTTAGTGCGAGCAAAGTGAGCGGCAGGCGTGGGGCCCATCACTCACTTCGCTCGCACTAATCTCTTGAGACTGAAGTTAGTAAAGACCTAGGAATTATTACTAACTTCTCTTGCACCTGCACAATTCTAGTGTTACTAAAGTGGTACAATAATGTTAGCAGCTGACTGTGAGACGAAGTAACTCCTCTTGTAGCTAAGTTACTGCTTGCAGTTAAGGCTTTTAACTAACATACTTCAAGAATTCAAGCCCGAACGGGAGGAGGTGGAAACGACATTTGCTTAGCCATAGGGGCCCCATGCCCTCCGAAATATTCGCATTTGCCTTGTATAGGAATACACGCTCGAACATGTACAGCCGTCGTGCTCTGTGTAGAGCACGGGAGGCATCGGTTTTTGCTCTGTGACACAAAACCTTGAGAGAGTATCAGGCTCTGACACGGCCAGCCTGACAACTAGAACACAAATGCCCTTTATACACCACTTCAGAGCCCGAAAGTGCCTCAAGCTTTCGCACCGCCGGGGAAAACCGGTTGCTCGCGTGCTCTACACAGACGTGGCCACGGCTGTACATGGGTTGTGGAAGATCCCCTTCCTGCGCATAAACACACATGCGAAACAACTCTGTCCCTAGGGACCAAGGCGTATCAATGCGTTACATCTTAAAGCGCGGCTCCTATACGGCGTATTCGCAACCTGCATGCGGAGGAGGTGATAGCAGGTTCCGCAAAATAAATGGGTGTCGACTGGACTCCCTAGCCCTCCTCTAAAGTTTACATTTAAAGATCCAACGGAATATTTTTCCAGCAACACCGCTCAGCCTCATCATGGCGCGTAAACACTTCGCAGGTATGAGTTCGACGATGATCAATACCCCGACAATGACGACGACGACGACAACGAAGACGGTGATGACGACGATAAGGAACATGACAACAGTGGCGGTGACAAGAACACCACCGAAGAGGAGTGCGGTCTTTACAGCCCCTGGGGTGACGAGCCCGAAAACCTTTTTCGCGCCGCCTTCCCGGGCATCAGTACGTATTAAGTATCGATTAGAAGGACTTCGAAGGGGAAAGTGCTTTGCGGATTGTGGTACGCTTAGCACAAGTGTGACGAATTTCGCTGGGTACACTTAGCGCTAAGCGCGGTACACTTAGGGAGAAAGGAGAGCAGAACGGATCGAACTGAGACGATTATTTGATAGTCTAGGTTTTTGCCTTTTCTCATATACGAGTACTTTTAAAAGTGCATTCGGTGTCAGAAAACTCGAACAGTCGATCAATGCCGATCAGCAGAATGAATCAAATCTGAGCGCCCATACGTTAACGTAGCTTTATTCTACCCAAGGGTACCTAAAAAAAAGAAACAAATAATTGTAGATCCCACGTACCATGGCACTCGATGTTCTGTAAGACATGTGGAGGGAGGCTCGCTGTGGTGTATTTTTTTTACTGAGTGAAACGTTACGAAGTCGCGTGAAAGATGTGTACAAATGATGTACGCACACTTGTTTTGGAACATTCACTTATGTTTCACATAACCAGGTGTTTATACAGTTGTTGAACGATGCCAACAGGAACATGGGTAAGCTTATATGCAACGCTTGTGCTTGCGAGTGTGGCAGTCTTAGCTGGTACTACGTAGACCAACTTCAGTGGATGGCGCCTAAATATGCCATTGTCGGTAACCCTATGTAACGCCTGTATCATAGGAGTGCATATGTGATGTTTACAGAAGTATGCACACAGGACAATTTACGTTTCACCAACATTACACATGTGTAGGGTCTTTTTCCTTAGCAGTTTCGAGACTCGGCGTGCCTCTGTCAATAAACAATTGTATCGGGCCAGTTGGTAAGAATCCATCTTGCTAGGAAGCGCAGCCACTGTTACAAAGAACACACACCACAGCACACACCACACACCACACACCACACACACACACATAAGCGCTTGTGTTGTGTGTTCTTTGTAATAGTGGCTGCGCTTCCTAGCAAGATGGTGCCTCTGTCGTTGAATGCCTGAATACCTCGCAGAACGCTTGGGTTCGACTCCTGCTGAGACCCTGGTAGTTTTTCTTCGCATTCTTAAGGTCAACGCTGCCGATGTCAAAATTTCTTAATGATCTCGCTTTCAAATTCCTAACGTCTGTTCTCGCCATTCTAGAGTCAATCACCTGTGGCGTATACGTGCGTACCACCTCCCATGGCATACGGGTATGTGCCATGCGTGTCAAGAGGAGAAGGCTTGACGACGTGCGCGATGCGATTTTCTCTTTATTTATGCCGTGTACAGTCAGACAAGCTTGTCAAAGCCTCTTGCCATCCCTTACTAATTTTTGTATGCCCCAAGTTAATGACGCCATCATGAGAGCACCCCGACGTGGATGGATGGATGGATGGATGGATGGATGGATGGATGGATGGATGGATGGATGGATGGATGGATGGATGGATGGATGGATGGATGGATGGATGGATGGACGGGCGGGCGGACGGACGGATGGACGGACGGACGGACGGACGGACGGACGGACGGACGGACGGGTGGACGGATGGATGAGTGGATGTACGGAAGGATGGATGAGTGGGCGGGTGGGTGGATGTACGGAAGGATGGAAGGATGGATGGACGGATGGATGGACGAGTGGGTGGGTGGATGGATGGACGGATGGATGGACGAGTGGGTGGGTGGATGGATGGATGGATGAGTGGTTGGGTGGGTGGGTGGGTGGATGGATGGATGAGTGGGTGGGTGGGTGGATGGACGGATAAAAGGACGGACGGACGGATGGGTTATGCAGTTGGCACCGATGTTTTCAAGCGTTAGAGGGCCCTTTAAAGGGGTCGTGAAACGCTCGCTCTAAAACGACAATGCAAAACCACCGGCGTCCACACGCACTAATTAGGTGACGTCATAATAAGTAATGCATTGCCTATCGAGGAACGCGGAACTCCTCGGTACTTGCGAGCACGTGCAATTTGAATACCCATCAACGTCTCTGCCATACGTAATCGGCGCTAACTTGAACTATGACGTCATATTAAGCAGCGTTCTTGTGGGACGCGCATTGCGTATTGCAGACGCTGATGAGCGCTTCTTGCGCGCGCTCGATATGCGTAGAGTTCCACGTTCTTCAATAGGAAAAGCGTCTATGCAGGTCCACTCGGGCTAATGATATAGCTAGCACGTGTGGCTGCCCGTGGTGCCGCATTGTCGTTGTAAAGTGGCCGTTTCACGACCCCTTTAAAGGGCCACTCACCAGCCCACATAACGACAGTGGAAGTTCTTGGGTGTCCGATGAGGAACATTTTGCCACTAAAATTTTTCGAATCGGTTCATCACGAGCGGAGAAAACAGGTTTTTTGAAGCGGCGCGAAACGAGGATGAGAGGAGGTGAGCTCGAAACCCTTGCCGCTCCTCCGCGTAGCCATCGCAAGACATGTATTTCCTTAACCTCTCCAGCATCGGACCATGAGGTGCCGTGCGCATGATGTGCCCGAACAAGTCCAACCCCCGAGCACGCTAGCAGCGTTGCTTTGTTGACCAGTGTTATTTTGTGGTCTTTTGCCTGTTTCTGCGGGATGGTTTGGAAACGCCGGCTTAGACGCGGTAGAGTAGATGAGCACAATGAGTGCGCGAACACGGAGGAGCATTCTGCGGCTGTCGTCTGCTGAAAGCGCTGACCGCGGGGACACGAACGCATGCGAAACGCTGGCCCATTAGCCCTGCATTTCACAGCATTTCACGGGAGAAAAATTAAAGAAAAACGCACACAATTTTCATTGCGTCTTATTATTTATTTCAAGTTTTATTCTCTTAAAGCAACAAATAAATAAACTACGCATCTTGTCTTAAATAGTTTTTGCCATGTCACGTGGTATATACTCTTGACAATGTCAGAGCAGAGTCGTGTGCGTAGAGGATCAACGTCATTGCATAGCCGTGTACGTAGGGCCATTCATACGCCCACGTCATGCCCTCATTCTCTAGGCGTGCGCCGGCAGAGGGGGGGGGGGAGCAGCGTTCATCTTGAAATTCGACTCATTTCCGCGGCACGTAGCGTTGAAAATTTTGGCAGACGTGATAACGAACGCCACGTCTATATACTGCGCTTGTCAGCTGAAAATTGTCAAACCTGGTGAGTGGTCCTTTCAGGGACGAATGAGTGGCACTGAAGTTTGTCCAGCTTTTGAATGCGCCAGCGTAAATTATGATTGAAAATCGGTTGTGATGACCCCTTCAATCACTAACTACTAACACCGTTCTTTTCGCAGAGGCAATCAATTACAATGGTGAGGACCAAGTGGCGGCGCTGTGCGCGTACGAGGGATGCGTGGTGTGTGTTCACTTCAGGACCCTGACGAATTCGACGCTGGAATACGCGCTTCACCTCTACGAGGACGAGAACCCTGGTCAGAAGGGCTTAGACATCGGGTTTCGTCGCCCCAGAGAGTTCTTTTACGACCCAGAGATGGACAGGCAGCTCTGGGGTGAGTTTTCATACATCTTGAAAAAAAAAGGGGGGGGGGGGACAGCTTTGTACTATAGGGTGGCGAAACAGGAAAGAAAAGCGCAGCTGCACTGCAAAAATGTTTTCCGAGAAAAACAAAATTTCTGGCAGCTATCTCGCCACAAAATTTTTGCAAAGCTATGTTTATGTTTTGAAGTTGTAGAACTACGTTTGCCATTAAACTTTCCCGTGCTTAAAAGGTTTCCTTTGTTTTACTTTCATGAAAATTTTCTGCATAAACACCATTCTTAGTTTTTTGTTACATAAGAAATCCTGTGCTTTCTGTTTGCCAACATTCGGCAATTTTCCTTTTTTCTGTTTTACTGTACTCAAAGGCCATGCTTTTTTTCAACATGGTTACATCTTCAAAAGTGTTCTGTTGAGAGCCTTTGTATCTGTAATTGATTACAGCCTAAGAATAAATGTTAGCTCCACCCACAGTGGTCACCATCCCACCCAGGCAGAATTTCCTCGAATGTCCCACTAATTATAATCGCTTATTTACGTGACGTCAGAACCTTTCATGTATTTCAAGCAAATGGCTTGGCTGTACAGGCACATGTATTCGTTTCGATAGTTCTTGGTCAATAAGGTTTACTTAATGGCAAATTTTTTCGGACGTTCCGACTTCACTGCTTAACCCAACTTAACTTCAATAAGGAACGATGAGCTTTCAATTCATAGTATATGTAGTATTTGCTTTCTCAGCGAAAAATGCCACCCGCATCTTTCCAGGAGGGGGGGGGGGGTTGTATCGCGTGAATGATGTGTAATTGGGTATTTTTTGGGAATGCTTAATCGTTATGTGTTCTTTATTATCCTTATTTATTGAATGAAGGAGAAGCATTGCCTTCAAGGAATGGCAGGACGCTGATGTTGAGTTCTGCCCATAGAGTTTTATACAATCATAACTAGAGCGGAATCTCGCGCTAGTGTCAACGCAGGCTCCTTCAGGTGCGCTTGTACCCGCATGAGAATTATGGGAATATACAGGCTTCGGACCTGCTTCAGATGGATCATGTTCTTAACCCTTTCAGCCCTGACTTTTTTGTTTTAGTTGCAGATTTTTTTCAATGCATTTCAACGCTTGTTTGCTGAGTGTAAAACAAAGTAATTTAAAGTTATGCCTAATTGAAACATGCTTCATTTTTTGTGTGCAAACTTTATTGCAACTGGTTCTTGTGACTAGGCGGTAGAAGTGAAACCTTGAAAAATTTAACCACCAGGGTATGCATAGCTCTGCCGTTTTGTTCAAGATTTGGCATGAAGATGTAATCAATTATTCCTTACAACATTTGAAAACAAATATTCTTGTTTTGCCTTCGAAAGTACGCAATATCTATTTATGGAAATAACAGAACAGTATTAAGTGAGGAATATTTAACCTTTTGTCTGCTGCGATCATTTACTCGTAGTTTAAACAAAGTTCTTTCGCATTATTTAAAGAGACTCTGAAGATATAAACAATTTTTTTCGCGTATTAAAAAATCACAACTTCACAATAGCGAAAGCACGACTAATATCGCGAGACAACGTTTGATAAGTGAAAAACGTGCAAAACAAAAATTAGGGTACACGTGACAGCAGAAAACTGCGGTAGGCAAAGCGTGTTTTGCCTTAAGGTCCCTAGATGAAACAAGGTAGCGTCACTCATTGTTCTCGAGCCGTCCTCCTCACTCTCTCGATTACTCCTCTTTTTCTCTGCCATCCGCGTCTGTAATTGGTGCATCACTTGCACGTGATCTTGCAAATGGCTGGTGGTGATATTTATTATTATGCAAAAGGTTCAAAACGAGTACGCATGCGCATATGGCTCCAGCCGGATTCTCGCCGTGACCAAAGACAAAATCGTAACCAGAACATAAACTGAAGACGAGGAGTGTTTCGGTGTGCGTTAAGTCGACAATGATTGTTTCGCCATGCTCGTTCAATGCAACATCTGCGTTTTTCAGCAATGCTGCGTTGCCGTAAACAACAGAAAATGGCTTCGCTCTCTTCAACTTACCTCGTGCTTTCCGAGATGAAGCGCACCATTAAGTGCAACTATGAACCATTTCACACGAATGCTTTCGTGTATGTCGACGCGGATCTGCGAAGCGAGTTCACTTGTCGGTTTTTATTGAAACGCCAGGCGCGCGTCTAATGCGTGTCTAGTGCATGCCAGTTGGTACAAATACATGTGGGTATGCACGTATACAGAACAGCTGTAGGTTGTAATCAACGCACCTTCAGAAACATTTCACTCTTGACCAGTTCCCGCTTGAGCCGAAACGCGCTGCTTGGAGACACCTCACCAGTAGAACTCTCACTTTTCAGGAACTTCCCAGCACCGCATCAGAATCACTTGGCATCACGATTGTCCAAATGGGCACATTTAAAAAAAACGTCATCGCAGTGCTGCTGGACGAGTGTTCGTACCAGTCTGGTTGTAGTTTTTTTTTTCTTGCGTGTGCACAAGCCGGTTGTAATCAATCGTCACAACGTCACGCCCTGTGGCCACTTACAGGATCCAGCAAGAAGCACGTTCACTGTGTCACATCACGAACAAAACACAATCGGCGAAGTGGACTAGTTAGAACTGGACGAAATACCGCGGCCGTGGAACTAAAATGTACTACGCGAGACGACATGGCTAGTGGTGTAAAGTATAGAACTGCCCAACGTTGCCGGTTGAGTAACGCACATCCCGCTTGCTCTTGTGTTGTGCCGTTTATGCTCATAAAGCTAACTGTTTACTCTACGTCTTATTTCGCTCCATTTTGTTTCATTTACATCTATTCACCGTAGCAACAGAACCCAAACATTCGCTTTTGGATGAAAGTTTTAAACCTTCTAGGGGGCGCTTCAGGCAAATAAGCGAGGAAGAAAAGGGAGGGTGTCGCTACCTTGGAAACTTGTTTCATCTAGGGACCTTATTTTGCCTACCAAGACAGCGCCACCGCCTTTTCGTGACGTAAGTCCGGTGGAATTTGTCTATACGGGGAGACCAGTGAATGATTGGGCAGCGTGGGCAATCGGTTTTTTTACTAGCAGACGCTGCCTGCGTCGGCCTTGCGAGGAAAGAGATGGGAAGGGGAGTGTCCACTGATCCACTGATCAGTGGATCAGTGGACACTCCACTGATCGACTTCAAAAACATCGATCCAAAAACAGTCCACTGATCGACTTAATATACAATTAATTGACCAAGTTCGTATGAATCTATCGTGGTAAGGAAGCGCAGAGCTTTTACACGAGAGCACGAGAGAAAGACACACACGCTTATTATTACTAAACGTTTATTGCGGTACGTCAATGTGTACAGAAAGGCGTGAAAAAAAGAAAAAGTGAAAGGCAAAACAAAACACAAAAAATCCACGTGCCGTGCCATACATTACTCATTCATTATTTTCAACCACACCATCGAAAATAAAACCAAGTTTTTCTGCGTGAGCGACATATATTCTGCGCTCACGCACTCTAAGTCATCACGGGTCGTTTATGCTGCCTCCACAATCAAACGGGCCGACAAATTTCTGTCACAATGTAGAACGCATGTGTTGTCAAAATAGGGCACAAAACCGCACTCATTAAAGTCGGTAGCCTTTTCTTTCGTCAAAGTATCCCAAGAAAGGCTATCGTTTTTAAAAGGTATCCAAAAAGCCTTCTATTGGTCAATGGAAGGCAAGCGAAGCACGGCATGTACGTGCATGCCCTTTCTTTCGTTCGCCTTGCCCAAGCCTCCATCCCATGTTTCTTGTTTATCCATGCCAAGCGTTAGACCTTTATCCACGTGCTGAGCCCCGCAACACTTGAACACCTCTGAAGTTTGTAAGTCATGAAAACCTTCGTCTGTAAACTCTATTCGAGTGTCATCTCCGGTGCTTCTCTCTCTCTCTCTCTTGATCACTTTCTAAAATGTAATTTTTTTCTTAGGTGTTAAAATTGGATTGATTGTCATACTTCCAAGAGTGAAAACTCCAAGCCGCTCGTAAATTAGGTGCACCATTGCGTTTTTTAACCGTTTCTTTTTTTTTGTTTTAACTTGCAGAAAGAGCCTACAAGATGCAGGTGGCATTGAACAGTGCTTTCTTGAGACAGCGGGACAAGGAAGACATGGTGAATTTTAGTATTTCATCTGAAAGTGTGGGTTAATTATGCAAACGTGTACTACTTGCACCAATGCGCTCAAACTGATGCAGATTTTTGAAGAAAAAAAATGCTGCATCTAAATGTACTTTAGTGCAGTTCATTCACGCAGCCTGAGCGTACTGCAGGCGTTGTTAAAACGCATGGACGTCAACGGCGACTGTCGCTGTACGCCTGGCGGCAGTTTTCTTGCTAAGGTCCTGCGCTGATCAGCCCGAGGATGCGGGTATCACGCCAGGTCATGGCGACCGTATAATTATTAGGGCGATAAACTAGAACGCACAAGTGAAAAGACTTATCTGCAATCCTTGAATGTTGATGTTAGGTAGTTGACATTCCACAGCTTTTCGCTAAGTATTGCCTGAAAATCCGTGCGGAATATTCGTAGAAAATTATTTTAGGAAGTTTGTCCTGATCTTGGGATCGAAACCAGGGCCCAGATATTTTTCAGTGTGGTCTGTTTACCAAAGATATTCAAGAGCACCATTTATTATTTATTCTCCGAACGGATTGACGTCAGTTTTTCCTTTCACACATGGGCTAACATTTAGGTGAATCTTAAAGAAGCCCTAGTGGTCAATATTAATCCGCAGTTTTCTGCAACGGCGTGCCTCGCATTCATTATATAAGGCTGGTGCGTAAGAACCCTCGAATTTATTTTCGTTGCAGATCACGATGAGAAGCTTTCCTGTACCTGACTTCGCGGAAGACGTTCTGCGGTACCGGTACGGCTTCTTCTGGCTGGCGTCTACTGCCTTCCTTTTCCCGATGTACAGGATTATCAGTCGCCTTTGCTTCGAGAACAACAGTGGCCTCAGGGTAAATATTCCTAAATCGTACATCCAGGCCCGTAGCAAAGAATTCTTTTTTCGGTGAGGAGAGGGGCACGTGTTCAAAGCTTTAAAAATCCTTATTTTTGTTATTTGTCCTTGGTTACTTGGTAAAAAAAACCCTTTCATGCGAATTTCGGAGAGGGCCCAGGCTTACAGGGCAATACACTCCCCCCCTCCTCTCGCTACGAGTCTAGTTACGTCGTTATGGCGACGGCCCAACGTCTCTCGCACAGTGATGTTAAGAGAATGGAAGGGGTTGTTATTAGAATCAGTCGTATGTAAATGTGAAGAAAGAAGCGTACGAAAAGATTACTTGCCAGCGGCAGGATCCGAACCTGCGACCTTGGAATAACGTATCCGATGCTCTACGCCTGATTTACTTACGGTGGTGGTCATTCTTCCGTCCAATTTATAGCGTATGTGTGTAATAAATGTGGGAGTGACAGTCAGCGCCGCCTATGGTCATTGCGGCGAGTGTGGAACTCTCTTTGTTTGTTGAGGTCTGATGTGATTACGAGCTAACAGCTGATCAGCGGTCCTATTACGAGCTGAAGATCCCTAAATTTACTATCTTTCCTTCATCCATACGAGGATATTGTTCTGGCAGTCTTGATGCCTTCAGGTAGTAATCGAGGGAATGTTGGTCAGCTTCCAAGGTCGTTGGTCAGCTGCTCTGGAAGCATGAGGATGTGCCAACGCCATTGCATATACCGGAACGCTGTACAAGCTTAATCTTCTCACTGTCTGATGTCGTCACCTGCTCAACGTGTAAATGCGGTATGCAGGAGTACCAGCTGATGATGGGACTGGGCAACTGCTTCTACTGGACGGGCCATTTCGCGTGTGCCTTTTGCTTCTTCGTGGTGCACAGCGCCATCTGCGTCTATGGCGCCGTCGGATACAAGCATTTCGACACCGGCGCCCCCTACCTCGACCGCACGGACCCTTCGCTGGTGCTCGTCGCGTTGCTGCTGCACAGCGTATCGCAGATACTACTCGCCATGCTCGCGGCCTGCGTGTTGAACTTGGGTAGGTGGGAACGTACTTTTGTCCTTTGCTATACGCGACGTGCTGAGTGTTATGGATTATTTATTTACTAATCAACTAATTTAATTTGTACGACATTACTCTGTCCGACACAAAGCAGGTGGGAATGCATCGTAACAACATTTATTAATAAAAAAGCGCTTAACAAAAAAAACAGCAATAGCAGATTAAGAGAACCATAATAACAAGCAAAAAACAACAGCGTACTGATACCGTACCACGGAATATGTGGAATGCTGTTCCTCCTTGGTCCTCCCTTATTGGTCGTTTGAGCCTGTCAGTTAAACAAGCGACTGCCTGCGGCACAATGACCTCTTTTCGTTGGCTATACTTAAATACTTCAGGGCCTCCTGCATGTGCACAGCATATCGTAGTGATATCAATCAAAAGTAATAGTATTCCGTATTTCATGGTAGGGTGCCCCCAGAGTGCACTAATAGATCAAGAGAAAAAAAAACAGTGCAGTATGACATATATCAGGCGAGTAGAAGCAGCATAACTGGCCTATGATATTTATTTATTTCTTTATTTATTTAAAAAGTCTTTACATGGGCATTTTTGGATTCCCCCTTACCCAATGCCTATGGCATTGGGTAAGGGGGAATCTTAAAAAGTTATCACACACAGTGAATACCTAATGTTATACAGCGTGAAATGAATAAAATTACCCACATAGCTTCGCAACACAGTAAAATATTGGTGAATAATGGAAAAAGGAGCAAAAGAGTACACCAATACATGTACAACTAAAACGTATTAGACAGAACATGAAAATATACATTTTTAAACGCGCACGCAATTCAAAATAAAAAAAATGGTTTAAGGAATAAATATAGCCGTTTGGGATATTTCCTCTTTAATTGCACGCTGTTCAAAGTTTTCCTATTGAAGTACATACGCGTAATAGTCTAAACTATCCCGCTTTTCGGTTTCACTTTCGAATGACGGAGTTTCGAATCTATGTATAGTCAGTGGCAGGATATGAGGTCGTTTTTAAACATAGTGCTTGTTTTTTTTTTGGAATACTTATTATCTCGCAACGTAAACGTGAGCACGTACATCGCTGGCGTCCACTGATTGCCCGTGGTTGAAGCAGAGCAGACAGGCAGACAGACAGTCATTTATCGTTAGAGGCCTTTTTTCGCCGAGCAGATATGCGACATGGCGATGCTATGCACAAAAGCTCCGGTTCGAGACCAAGAAGGATTAAACAAAATTGAAGGAGTCGAAATGATTACGCAGAAGTGAAGCCGATCCCTTGGCAAGATGGCAGCTGTGGCGGCCATCCTACTGGGGGCATGATAGAGTATCACCATTAAAATTAAAGCGTTTCCCTCGCATGCCCGTCGAGTTGTATGTGGGAACTCTTTCGGGTCACATAGTGCCCCAAGTGCGTCTTACAGTTACTGGTTTTCCTTATTGAGCCTCTAATTGGAAGCAAAGTTCTTTGAAGATTCAGTCATCCATACTCGTTTCTGTAGGTTATTTCGTCAGGAACAACTATCTTTTAATATAAAATTACGTAGCATTTACATAAACTATTAAAGCCACTTGATCTTTAAGTGCGCACTATCAGAAAAAGCATGTTTCCGCCATCTTGGCAGTGGCAAAAGCTGGCTTCACTTCTGCTGGCAAGGTATTGCGGGAGCTTCCACTCCAGCAATTTTCCTTTAATCCTCCTTGTTCGAGACCCGGTCAAGACGGCCCTATTCAGCCCGATAGCTTTGAAGAGCTCGTTTCAGAGGAATGTCGGGAATTGTGTCTGCGGATGCATCCTCCGAAAAGGCATTTGTAATGTTTTTCCCCGGCAGTTGTTGCGGCGACACTGTCCATCGTGTTGGTGTCCGTGGCGCTGCCGTACTGGGTTCTTGAAAGCACGGGAAGCCTGGAGACGCTGGCCCAGTTCGTGTTCGGAGACCGCATCTGTATGTTGCTCTCCTCCGCGCTGCCCACGGTGGCCGCCTTCAACGTGCTCACCATATTGGCCATACAGAACGATTTTGACGGTACGTGGAGGCGTGCACTGCACTTGGGCGAAAATCATTGAGGCTCACGTACTTAGCTTGAGGTTCACATGGAAGAACCCCGGGTGGCCGAAATTTCCGTAGTACTCCACGTAGGCGTCTCTGATAACAATTTCCTCATGTTCGGACATTAAACCCCGACAATTTTTACACCACCTAAAGTTTTACACTACTAAAGGCCACGTCGGAATACTTCTTTTTTTGCCTACGAAAATAAGCGGGCTTCCGGTGGCTTTTGGAAACGAACCCAGACCATCACGAATCGAAGACTTTTGCTCTGCCATCTGACTGCAGACAAGGGGGGGGGGATAATTGACATTATTAAGCTAATTAAGGATAAATTACTGGATTACGAAAGCAGCAAACACTCGAGGGGGATACAGAAAATTGGGTTGGCAGATGAGGTTAAAGAAGTTTGCAGGTATAATGTGGCAGAAGAAAGCACAGGACCGGGTTTATTGGTAGAACATGGCAGAGGTCATTTCCCCTAAAGTGGCAGTACTTAGGCTGATAATGATGATGTGGTGATGGAAGTGTGATGAAGGGGATTATGAAAATATGCGATTAAAGGGTGACAGGTTGAAGAATGACAAGCGAGGAAGGAAGTGGTTTTTAGAATTGAAAATGAAAAGTGCACCCCACAACTGTGTGCGCCTGAGTGCGACACCTCAGCAGTCGTTCACAGGAGAGGAGGATGGCGGCTGGTAATAGCGAAGAGTGGAGGGAGGAAAGGAGAAGGAGAGAGCGAGAGACGGAGCAGAAAAAAATTGTAAGAGGTGGGGCTCAGAGATAATCTACCAAAATCACGCTTGGCGAACTCTTCAAATTAACTAATGCAGTCCGTTCCCGTCAACAAAGTTCAGCAGCGCAAAGAGAGCATGGCTGATGTGGTTGCGGCGGCTGTTCGGGAACAGGAGGTGCTCAGATGATGTCCGAGGCACGCCGGGAGCTCCATACACTGCGAGCGTCACTTGCCCACGTCACCAGCCGGGTAATGAAGCAAGAAGTGCCCTTGTCCTGGCAGACTTCGAGTTATCATCCAATATAGGCTTATCGTTGACCTGCAACTTTTTACAAAGATAACCTGCCACGACACATCCTGTGGCAAAAAGTATTCCACACTCGTCTTATTGGTCATGACTGCACCGGGTAGTACTCCCCTGCATTGCACGTACAGAAGCACCGGACCAATTTGGCGGGAAGCGCTTTACGTTGTAATTAAATGGTTAGAGCATTGAACACGTAAATCGAAGGATTTTGGGTTCGGATCCCACTAAGAGAAAGGGTGTTTTTTCGTCCTCTACCATTCATTTCTCTTGAGGCCACTGCTGCTAAAGACAAGAGTTATGACCCCAGTTGTTTTTTAGCCTGTTTGTTGGAATAAGTTGGCTGAGTCTAACGAAGAAACAAGCCCATAATAAAAAAAATGTTGGCTTCGTTTATGCGAAACCGTCATTTCAGCACACCACACTTCTCTTCTTGAAGCCCTGGTGATTAGCAGCACGCACGACTTTATCACCTGACTCGAGGGGCCCCGCAATCAACGACGATGGTTGTGCGCGCAGGTGGCGCTGCATGGCAGAAAGTTCATTACGTGACCTTGGGCATCGTTCCTGCCACTGTGCTCGAAGTGTGGTTTGTCAGCATCCTGACGATGGCCGTCATGGTACTCCTCATTGGCTACTGCTCCAACGTGCTGCCTTGGAGCACCGCGCTTCCACTGCATCCGCTCTTCTTCTTCAAGGTAAGCACTATAGGGACTGGCCATTTTCGTCACAGTGCTTCGACACGGAGACGTCGCTTGCGTTTCACCCATTCCACCAAGTATGAACCGAGGGCGCAATGCAGGGTCGGCTGAATTTCGCCTGTGTTTCGCGAAACTCGGGATATTCCCAAGCTCTGGAGACACGCCCTTCTGAACGAGTCAACAAGTACGAAAAAGTGAAATCCACTTCTAAGCGCACTGCATTTCATTGGTTACGATGAAACCAGCCATCGCGTCGAGGACGGTCGACTAAGTTGGGCAGTGTTTTCAGACCCGAGGCATCTTCTTTCCCTTCTTTGTCGTTCCACTGAGTGCAGAATTGCATCCTTGTTTAATTTTTAAAAACTATAGCCTTTCTTGGAAGACCTTCGACGCAAAAATTTCGGTCTGTCTGTCTGTCTGTCTGTCTGTCTGTCTGTCTGTCTGTCTGTCTGTCTGTACTTTTGTCTGTTTTTCCGCCTTTAATGATGCTACCCTAAACGGCACCAAACGTTACTCCACACGGTCGACCCTATCCGCAGCGTCCACCAATATTGCTCAAAATTTAGCGTTCATAACTTGTGCGATTGTCAATTAAAACACTTGCCCCGTATCTGTATGTTAATCTTCAAATGCAGTCAAAAGACGATAGTCTTGCGTGTGGAGAGAGTGAACAAAACATTTATTTGATGTTCTGCGCAAGAAATCGGAGAATGGTATTCTGGAGGCGAAACATTAGAGTGCCTCGAGCGTGCAGCGGAGGCGAATGAGCGCATCAAGCCACGTCAAACGTGAGACATGAGCGCCACCTGGAAGTTTTCTTGAAAAAAAAAAGCGCGTGGCTCTGAGACGGGCGTGCGCGCCCGTCTCACAGCCACGCGCTTCCACGCGTTACAGCAACTACGAGGGTGCGAGAAATTTTAGGAAGAAGTTTTGGGCAGTTTTTATCGTAGACTTTTACAATCGGAAAGGTAAAGGCTGCCGGAAACCGCAAATATGCTTTTGGAAAAAAATATTGATTTACCATTTTCGCGATGCGAGGAACGCGCCACCCCTTAAATGCAAAGTCTCATTCGGCTTGCAAGGTAAAGCACCCACAACATCATTGATAACACTGGAAAGCTTAAGGAGGAATTTTTTCTGGCTATGGGCCTGATACTGAGAAATAGGATGGGACATAGGATGGCATTACATGAATTTTGCCATCAAGCATGGAATGGCAGCATTACAACAAATCAATACAGAATACCATCTGTTAATAAAGTGCGGGAAGAGGTAAAAAAGAATGCAATGACATATCACGAAGAAGTTACAAATCAATACGTCGTTTCAGTGGGATGTTGATTAAGGGAGGACGCTTTATACGGGCACCGTATAATTATAGGTTTTGGTTTTCAAGTGGGAGGCCGGGAGTTGCAACATGCGCAACATTCTACTTGTTATACCTAAAATGCCTCCGAAGAACCGTCTCAGTCAATATGTGCACCATACCTAAAAGCAAGCCATGGTTGAGATGTATATCATGTTTAACGCTGCAGCCATGTTGTATCGACGACTGACTTAGTTCACTCGCACATGATACCGTCATGCCCTTACTGCGCTAGCCTCACCAAGCGTCGTTGTCCTTTTGGACAACGGGTATGTTCACGCCAGCCACGGCAGAAGCGTCGTAAACATATCACACGCCAAAGAGCACTAATACTGCGTCCTCGTAGCCCGCCTTGCCAGTTTTGCGGGACTAAAGTGCCATTCGAGTTCTGAACCGACCGCGAGCCGCCTCCTCTTCGGAGATTGAATTTCCAACCTGGGCGGTTCTCAACGCGGTCGACACGCCGTAGTTGTTCGGGCCTCAATGCGACGGGCAATGGATTACGGTTAAATTCGGCGGTCTCCTGCAACTGAGGAAGTCGTACGACGTTCACCCCTGTCCCGGCTGTGTTTTGTGTAATATTAGGGTCATTTATATTTTTGGAACGTAATGTAGTTAAATGGCACCAAAAAGGTTTTAAAAAATTGTTGGAGTGGAAATTATCACACACGAGTCAAGCTGTACCCGTTGTAAGGTGGCCATCTTACTAGGGGCGTGATGAGCTGTTGAGATTCGGCAATCAAGAAGGAGTGTTTTCCTCGCACGCCCAGCGAGCCCCACCGTCTAGTGGCTAAGGTACTCGGATGCTGACCCGCAGGTCGCGGGATCGGATCCCAGCTGCGGCGGCTGCAGTTCCGATGAAGGCGGAAATGTTGTAGGCCCGTGTGCTCAGACTTGGGTGCACGTTAAAGAACCCCAGGTGGTCGAGATTTCCGGAGCCCCTCCACTACGACGTCTCTCATAATCACGGTGGTTTGTGGTTTTGTTTAGAAAAAATTTATTTACAGCATGTACAGAACACAAAGGCTTCATACCATTCCAATAACAGGGCACATACACTTCGGCACATCTATGTTTCACGACTAACATCACTACGTTACAGTGAAGACATTTGCTCTAATATACATGACAATGTTGGCATATATGTACAAAAGAACTCAATGCGATATCATGATACAATGGTATAGCGGTACAATAGATGCAATGAAACACGACATGTAACAAATATAACACCAAATCGGTCGAAAAATTAGTTGCATCCTTTCATCTTCAACCTTGACGAAAGGGCACGACCAATGCCGCAGAAACTCCTGCTCCCCGAGGAAGAAAAGCTCCTCGGAGAGGAACGCGAGGATCTCTCGTAGCATTCTCCCCAGCATCGGCCACAAAGCACGCCGGCGGCAATTGGCAGCTACGGCCTCACATCCGTTTCTCCAAAGGCTGAAGAGCCCCGCAACTATTAAAAGAGCAGAGAAGTGGCCGTGCGAAAATTGGCCGTTGTACACGAACGTTCGCACACCCTGTCCCTGAAAACCAGCATGAACCGCACGCCAAAAAAGGCTGGAGACCACACATTCAATCGTCGCGTGCTGATTGGTTTCCACCATGACGCAGTTGTGGCAAGTTGAAGTGCGAACCACCTGCCACCGCTGCATCTGATCTCGCGTGGGTAGCAAACCCCAGCCTAAACGCCAGACAAAGTCTCTGAGATGCCCTGGCAACACTGCTGCAGTTATTGGTTTCCAAGCGCGGTTGATTATAGATTGACGATGCTGGGGCATAAAGGGCTGTAGAAGGGCGGCCAGCGTGTACACCACTTCAGAATCGGTCACCTCTATCTCTGGGCACGTAGCTTCCAAACTTCGGTGAAATGCCAGAAAGGCTCGATACAAAGATGGTAATTCAGTTGATTGGGGAGCTTGGTTAATTTGGCTAGCTGGCAGGAAGACACGTAGTGATGTACCTGATGGTAGCGAGCCAAAGTCTGAGCGGGCGTCCCATCATTGCTTAGTATTCGCAATAGAGTGCGGAGGCACAGTGTAGGAGCCGTGACGGATACGTCGGGGAATGCAAAACCGCTTTGATCTCGCGATTGAGCTAACACCGGACGAGATAACAATTTTGTGTCACCAGACCAAAAAATTGAACTGATGCAGCTCTGCACTTTCCCGCAGACGTGGAGTGGCGTTTAACAGAATGACAAAGGTACCGAAATTTTCCGAGGTACACCATGTGATTTAAGTATCGGCGTTCCAAGAGGGGGAATTCGAAGTGCCTGGCTGCTTTGCTATCACTTTGAAGAGATTGTACAACGGATGACCAGATGCTATCCTGTACACCAAATGCAGTGGACGTAACTCCGAGTATTGTAATGCTAGGAGACCACTGTAAAGGCGACGTGATGTTGATACGACCACTGGGCTTGCCAATAAAAAAATACTGGCTTTTAGAAAAGTTTAACCTTGCACCGGAGATAATGCCGAAATGATACAAAGTATCAAGGGCATGCTGCAGCGACCGTTCATTATTATGTACATATAAAGTAATGTCATCTGCATATGCAGTGACGTCTACTGAGTGTTACTGGGTTGTGGTAAGCGTCGAATCTGCGGGTGATGTTCAACGGCCTCTAAGAAGGGTTCTATTGAAGGATAAATAACAATAGGGAGAGGGGACACTCTTGGCGGACCCCACGCATGACTTTAAATGGGTGACTCTCAAGGGAATCTACGTAAAAATTACTTTCTGAATTAGTGTACATCGCGTGGATGAGGTCAATGAACTTATCCGGGAATCCGAATGCATGTAAAAGACTTAGTATGTAGCCATGTTCTATGAAATCAAGAGTTTCTCCTGATCTAAGAAAACCAATAGACCTTCCGAACATCGGCTAGGGGTGTATTGAATGATGGCACACGCATTAACCACGTATGGAAGTGTATTTCTCGGCCCGAAACAGAGAAACCAGGTGGGGAGTGATTAATGTTGCGATAGATGGACTGATTCGGCGCACCAAAATGTTGGACAAGAGCTTGTAATCTACATTGAGTAGGGTAATAGGGCGCCAATCTTCTGATCACGTGGACTTTGGGTCTTTCTTGGGAACTAGTGTTATACGGCCTTTGTGGGAAGAAGTTGGAAGGGTAATATCTCGGAAACACTTGCGTATGACGCGTGACATAATAGAAGCAATGATAGGCCAGAACTGTACATAAAACTCTGCAGGGAGTCCATCAGGCCCTGGGGCCGAACCCTTTTTTATTGCGTCTAATGCCGCCCTTTATTTTGTCATCGGATGGCGGGGATAGCAGAACGTCATGTGACATGTTGGAATCATCTGGTAAGTCTTTTTGCAGTGGATGCGAAGAAACGGATCCTGGGTAACTGACACTATAACAACAGATTGAGCCATTGACTGAAAGTGTTGAGTGAAGGCCTGAAAGTCGCGCGTACCCGCAGCAGCTGGCACGGTAGAGTTTAGCGAGTGGGCAGGCGAGCCAGGTGGACGAAGCAGAGCTCTGCGTTTATACCATAGCACCTCAGGGTGCGCACACAGTGCACGTCTACAGCGCCAAGCTGCAGCCGAGAGCGAAGAAGCGCGCATAGTACGTTGGTACCGTTCGACGAGCTCCTCTTGCCATGCCCGCATTACGGGGGAAGGGCTGGGATCACGGCGGACATTGCGTATTTTTTGGATTAACAATGACGCATCCTTCGACATAGGGGTGCGAAGTCCCCTGTCCGACGCACTGCAATGATGGCGCCACTGTTCTTTGAGGTGATCCCAATCAGCTATATCTGCCCCGATGAGCAATGCGCGTAACGCTCGGCACCATTTTCCCGTAGATTAAGAGTCCTGCAGGACGCGGCAATCGAGACGCCTTGATCTGTGAATCGCTGTCGTCCCCGCTGGCAGGTGGAGAGAGAGCATAACCAGTTGATAGTCACTAATGTACACTGGTGTCGGTGGCAACGACATTACCCTGGTGTCGTGAACGTAGGTAAAGAGAGCGGGGGATGCGTACACGCGATCATTCTGCTGCTCGACGCCAAGTATAGGCATAATTGCTGCCATGTACACTTTCACGAATGTCACTGAATGCCAATTGCTGCACTAGACGTTTGAGTTCTCTGGCATTCCAGTTTGACTGGCTGCGACCCGGAGCTCGAACGTCTGCGTGTGAGTCTAAAACACAATCGAAATCCCCTAAAAGTACCACGTGCTGTGAATTTCAAAGGAACGCATCAAGAGATTGGAAGAATGCATCAGAGTTCACGGGCGCCGCTGGGGAATACACGGCAACAAACTTTATTCTTAACAAAAAAAAAGGTGCAGTCCAACGCCAGCACACGTCTCAAGGCATCGACGCAAACATGATGGTCACGCAAAAGACTTCGGTTAAAAAATGACTCCGACGCCAGTGTAACGCGTGCTGGCGTACGAAAAGAAACAATCAACATTGAATGTGCGCTTGAAAGCGAGTACATCAGGAAGCTTGAAAAAATTTGTTTCTTGCACGAACAGCAAATCACAGTGCACTGAACGTGCGAAAGCCAATACCTCAGGCTGTTTTAGAGGCGAAGCTCCTCAAAGTGGCACCTGTTCGTCCCTCGTAATAGTCGTAGTCGTTGTTGTAGTCTGTAACCAGTCTTACATTTTGACCTGCAAGGTGGTGCTGGTGAGAACTTTCTCCTGTGCGTTGTTGAACAATAAAAAATTCGCGGCATGCGCGTTAACTAAAAGCCGAATTCTCGTGTCTCTCATTCACCATTAGCAGCCATTGGCATGTACATTGAGCACTAGTAGTATAAAACTAGTGTATAGTGAATTCGAGGTAGTTAAAGGTGGGAAGTAGATACAAAGTGCAAGCCATAAGAAAGTAAAAGCCGTATTCTCCTGTTTCTCATTCCCCATTAGCAGCCATTGGCATGTACATTGAACACTATCTGACAAGAAAGGATTGCTACGTTCTACTCGCTGGGCGTAACCTCCTTGGTTTTAGAAAGTTTTAGCGAGCGTTGGGCCGCAGTGCCATGAATACAGTCAACTAGTATATACCATGAACTCGAGGTGGTTAAAGGTGGGAAGTAGACACGAAGCGCAAGCCGTAAGAAAGTGTGCGTGCGCCACCTCTCGTTTAGTCCTTGGAATGTCTGCAGGGTGGCGGTGCTTCTATATGGGGAATATATGATGAAAAGATGCGAGATGGTGGTATTTGGAGTGTTGAATAGATGGACGAACGGACACACAGACAGATGCATGGACGGAGGCACGGATGGCTGCATGGACAGATGGATGCACGGATGGACCTCTCGTTTTGTCTTCGGAATTTCCGCTAGATGGTGGTGCTTCTGTATGGGGAATATATGATGAAAAGATGCGAGATGGTGGTACTTTGAGTGTTGAATAGATGGACGAACGGTCACACAGAAAGATGCATGGATGGATGCAGAGATGGCTGCACGGACGGATGGACGCAAGGGCGGATGCATGGACGAACGCAGGGATGGACGCACAGCTAGACGTGCGGATGCACAAACAGACACACGCACCGACAGGCGGATTGACGCAAGGACGGTCACACAGACGGACGCATGGCCAGATGGAAGCAAGAACGAATGGACGGACGGATGCTTTGCTCCACTCTCCATCATTCACCTCGTGGATATTCTGCCATTTTTCTTGGATTGCGGGAACCTTGAACGTTAACAGTAATAACTTCTAGACCACGAGCCATGGGGAAAATTAAAACGTAATATAGAATCACACAAATGCAGGGGTACCTTTAGCAGGCACGGGAGCCGGTGCCCCGGGAGCGGCTGAGTCATTTTTTACGGCCACGTGATCCACCGGAGGCTCGGGGCTTCCACGACCACGTCGAAGTCTGCAGGGGACTTCTGTCTCTGTTAGGGGCTTCTGAGTCACTAGCAGATATCCGGTGGCGTTTGGCGTCCGGGTTCTTGATCGAGGATGGTACAAAGGCGTCTACACAGTCCTGTCTTATGTCACTGGGGCTGGAGTCTTCGTCAGTTTGTAAGAACGCCTCACTTGTGGGGCTGTCGGAGTCCTCGTAGATGCAGGCGCCGTCATCTTGAGATGCAGACTCCTCCATGACACCTGAACTTGTGGTAGATTGAGCAGCCACGCGAGGAGCGTCAGATGCAATATTTCCATTTGAGACGCCTTCGTCACGCGGTACCTTGCCTTACGAGGGCTTAGCCTGCGATTCCTCAGAAATGACTACAGGACGCGGGGAACTTGAGTTTTCAGAACGTGGAGTATTTGCCAGGTCCAGAATCGTTGGGGATGCAGTGGGCGTTTGGTGCAGCGTCGCGATTGGCGCACCTTGGTCGTGGTCTTTTACCGCGGTTCGCGTTGACGAACCATTGCACCCGTTTTTAGACGGCGTCCCTGGCTGAACTAGAGGGAAATCCTTGGACTCCGCCTCGGAATACGACGTCCTGATGGTGCAGGTGACGGTGGCATGCGGGTACCCACAATGGCGACATGGCAGCGAGCAGCCTTTCTCGTCGCGGCCATAAATGCCACACCTTCCACAAAACGGAGCTGTGCAGTTCTTGCGGAAGTGCCCACTGCCTCGACATCGATGGCACACTCGCTGGATCTCTTTATAGCCATAGGTCACTCGATGACCTGAAACGTTGAGGTAGTTGGGCACCGGTGATGATGCCTTCATTTCCATGCGAACGTATCGCGTAC
Organism: Rhipicephalus microplus; assembly: GCF_043290135.1. Classification (NCBI taxonomy): domain Eukaryota; kingdom Metazoa; phylum Arthropoda; class Arachnida; order Ixodida; family Ixodidae; genus Rhipicephalus; species Rhipicephalus microplus. The sequence continues at coordinate 64,636,249 of NC_134709.1, read as the reverse complement.
CAGTGGTCAAGGTTGGGTGAGATCCCATGACTCCTCAGGTGCTATGCATTAACTTCCCGTAGGGAGACAGTACTTGTCCGAGGACTGCGCTTGGGACGCGGCACGGCAGGAACAGGACAGTTACCTGGGTGACTTGAGGACTGAGGGGTATGATGGCGACGCGCTCTCCTCGGATGGTGAGGTGTGAAGCGTCCACGATTTGAGCCAGGGCGGCTTCGCTGTTTACGGTGACTTGATAATTCCGGCCTCTGAAGTGCTGCACACAGTAAACTTCTTCGATTCCTACGATTGAAGACGTCGCGTGAACGACGTCTCCAGGACTTGCCCCCTCAGGGACGATGACATCGGTGGCTGGCTTGCCATGATGGGCGTCCACCAGCCTATGGACGCCCTGAAACTTGCTGCTTAGCCCTCTGCCGATGGTCCAAATGCCATTATATGCCAGCGTACTCCTGTAGCTATCGGGTCAACAAAATACGGATCGCGCATCTTTACTATTCCTTTTACTATTCGCCTTTTGTGTTCACAAAAATGTTTAACGATTTCGAATACTTCGTACTCAACCATGGGAAAGCACTAAGCCATCGCGCTAAAACCAAGGAGGTTACGCCCTGCGAGTTAGAACAGGGAAGTTTATTGCAAACTGGTAACAACATTTCAGGAGAGTACAACTGTCTGGTGTAACAAAATCACTTCAGTGGCGTGTACAAACAAGAAAACATAGACAGGTTGTAACACACAGCCCTTCAATATTCTCACAGGTCACACTTAGTGTTAGATGGCTTCCGCTTTTGAGCGTCTAAGTCAATGCGTTCAAGCACGAAGCATTTATTTGGGACGCCATGACCTGCCACCATTCTCAGGTACTCCTTCCATAATTTTACTAAACAATAATGGCAAGCCCTGGACAGCCTCAAGTTTTATGAATGGAGCAGAAATGCTTCACTGGCAGCGTAATTCTTATAAGGTAAAACGCTGATGTTAGGTTGTCGGAACATGTAATTCAGGTTTCTACGAATTGAATCTTTGTGCACTGCTGAGTCAAACCTGCGTGGGTTACTTCACGCCTTCATGGCATAATATTCTTGGTCGTTAGCGGCTTTCACTTTATCCCCTCAAAGACCCCACGAAGAGAGGTGTTACATAAGCGGTGAATAAACAGAACAAGAACAACAACGACAGCAACAACCACCACCAAAATCACCATCATGACCGCCATCACAACAACAACAACAACAAAGAATACAAGTTAGTTATGCGACAGAGAGCTAGCGATAGTTCCGGCACATACATATGGGTTTGTAATGATGGCAGTTCTGTGGGAAAGGCCATTCCATTGGTATACTCAGCAGGAAAAGAAGGAAGTTCAGAATATTGGATGCGAAGCAGCTTTCTAACTAGCCTGCGTAACGCTGTCCCCCCGTACGAACGTGCCACGTGCCGCAGATGTTGGCGCAGTGCCAACCAGGTCCAAGGAGGATTAAAGAAAATTTGCTGAAGTGGAAGCTCCCGCAATGCTTTGCCAGCCGAAGTGAAGCAAGCTTTTGTTACTGCTAAGATAACGGAAACATGCTCTTTTCTGATAGGGCCCACTTAATGTTATGTAAAAGGTACGTTAGTTCTATATTAAAAGGTAGTTGCTCCCGACAAGATAACACACAAAAACGAGTATGGGTGACTGAATCGTATAAGAACTTTGCCTCTAATTAGAGGCTCACTAAGGAAAACTAGTAACTGTAAAACGCACTTTGAGCACTATGTGACCCGAAAAAGTTCCCGCATTAAAATCGTTGGGCGTGCGAGGGAAACGCTTCGTTTTTATCTTGCCCCTAGTAAGATGGCCGCCACAACCCCCATCTTGCCAGAGGAACGGCTTCACTTCTGCGCAATCATTTCCACTTAAACATTTTTTTTAAATCCTCTTTGAGTAGGTCAAGCCACTGCTGCGCATTGACGTCACTGCCTCTCTCACCTGCCGCGCGCTCGCTGCTGCGCTCACAGCTGCCGCCTCGTCCAATCGCCCACAAGACCTGCCGCGGCCACCGCTCGCTACACCACCGACTCGTCAGTTCCCGCGCAATAAACCTGACGCTCGCCTAACGTACGCGTTGAAACATGTCGGTACGTGTCACCTACTAGACCTACGCCAGACATCGCTTCAAACGAATCTTCCAGCGCTCAGCGCAGCACCCGCGTTAGCACCGTTCAACCCGTGACGCCACCCGTTCGCAACGCTGCTGATTTGCATCCCATCAGGGTTCCGTTCGGGGAGATGGTCTAATTTTTTAGGGGCGAAACTCCTTACAACGGCTTTCGTTCGTCCCTCGTAGCCGTTGTAGTGTGTAACAAGTATAACATTTTGACCTTCAAGGTAGTGCCGGTGGGAGATTTCTTCTGTGCGTTGTTGAACAATAAAAGATAGGGCTCAATGTACATGTCAATAGCTGCTAAGGGGGAATGAGAGACAGGAGCATTCGGCTTTTAGTTAACGCGCACGCTGCGATCCCCATTAGCAGCCATTGGCATGTACATTGAGCATTATCTGCCAAGAAAGTGTTGCTACGTTATACTCGCTGGGTGCAACCTCCTTAGTTTTAGAAAGGTTTAGCGAGCGTTGAGCCGCACTGCCATGAATACAATGAACTAGTATATACCATGTACTCGATGTGGTTAAAGGTGGGAATCAGATACGAAGCGCAAGCCCTAAGAGAGTAAAAGCCGAATTCTTCTGTCTCTCATTTCCCATTAGCACCCATTGGTATGTACATTGAGCACTATCTGACAGGAAACGGTTGCTACGTTATACTCACTGATCGTAACCTCCTTGGTTTTAGAAAGGTTTAGCGAGCGTTTGGCCGCAGCGCCATCAATACAATGAACTAGTATATACCATGAACTCGAGGTGGTTAAAGGTGGGAAGTAGACCCGAAGCGCAAGCCGTAAGAAAGTGTGCGTATGCCACCTCTCGTTTAGTCCTTGGAATGTCCACTGGATGGCGGTGCTTCTATATGGGGAATGTATGATGAAAATATACGAAATGGTGGCATTTAGAGTGTTGAAAAGATGGACGAACGGACACACAGACAGATGCATGGATGGACGCTTGAACGGACGCAAGTGTGGATGCATGGACGAACGCAGGGACGGACGCACGAACAGACGCACGCGCGGACGGGCGGATGGACGCATGTACGGTCACATAAACGAACGCACAGACGGAAGGAAGCAAGAACGAATGGACGCACGAATGCTTCGCCCCACTCTCCATCATTCACTCCGTGGATATGCTGCCATTTTTTTTTTTGTAGTGTGATCGCGTACCTTGGCGACTTTCAAGGCGTGCGGCTGTGCGGTGAGATACGCAGGCTGTAGGAGTGATGAAGTCGGAGTGGTTGCGCGTGATCTTATAAAACTTAAGGAATATTTTAAGGTATAATTGCAATAGATAAACATCTTACCTTCTACTTCCAAATTTCTTGTCTCACAGAAGTTAACACTCTCTGGGAATAACAGAAAGCTTTCGTTGACCAACACCTGTTTTCTTGTTTTTTTCACACACAATATCCTTGTGAAATCCACTTCCACATGAATTTGTTGACTGTTGCAGTGACACATCGGTCAGAGACGTATTGTTTCACCCATACCGCCATCTTTTTTTCTGTTCTTCTGTTATTATTGTTTGCATAGGTAGCGTTTTCAGAAAACCATATGTTACCCTGTGTATTTTTTCATGCAGTAATGCCTTGGATTGCTACAGGTGTGTTGAATAAATAAATGAATAAATTAATAGATAGATAGATAGATAGATAATTAGATAAATAGATAGATAGATAGATAGATAGATAGATGGATAGATAAATAGATAGATAGATAGATAGATAGATAGATAGATAGATAGATAGATAGATAGATAGATAGATAGATAGATAGATAGATAGATAGATAGATAGATAGATAGATAGATAGATAGATAGATAGATAGATAGATAGATAGATAGATAGATAGTGACAGGCTTGCAAGAATCAACAAGGATCACTTTTTTATTATTCTTGATGCCCTCATGTTATATGAATCGGATGACTGAATCGACTTCACCGGCCAATATTATGCTGCCTCAAAATATTCATGAGATATACTTATCAAGGGCTCGAAATATTGTTGACATATTGTAGCTTTGGTCGTATGATTAATTTCTATGCTAAATATTTTAGGGATTGGGGCATGCGAGGTATACAAACGGTGTTTTCGTAATCACGATTGTTTTGTTAGCAACTACAGCTACATTCGAAACATGTGTGCATCACTACATCCTCATTACACACGTCGCAACTTGCTTGACCTGATTGTCTGCATATCTGGACTTCGTTACGTCATTAGATTAAGGGTTTCTGTCGAGTCAAAAATGTTGTACAAGTTATTCTTATGCCAAGTCTCTAACATCAAAAATGTTGACAAATCTGTCCTGCGGTATACTGCCAGGTGGAGTTTGCTTCATGGAATCGAAGAATCATCTCGTTGGTTTGTCGCACGAAGCTGCAAGGCGTTGAAAGCTCGAAGGGATGTCCAAAATCCCGGAATTCATGACGCGATTTAGGCTCCAGAATCGCTACCGGCGCATAATGAGGGCAAATGCAAAACTTTCCGGATGGCTTCCAGATGTCACTGGAGCGTATTTATTGTGAACACCGCCCACAGGGTTGTTGTTGTTGATCGATAGATGAAGCGTCAACCTATAGTGTTTGCTATGACTGTCGAGTGTCGTCGAGTGGCTCACGATACTCGTGAACGGCAGAAGGACCTTCTTAACGGGAGTTCTTCAAAGCCTACAAAAAACTTCATTGTGGCTTCCAGACTACCATCTAAGTATCCCACGCTCGCTCTCTTTAACGTTCCACTTTATCTAGCATTGAATTTCTCTGTATTGGTCGACAGCTGGCGTCGCATAGCCAAACTCTGAAACTCAGACGTACAAATACAGGATGAGCCACAAAATGTCGCAAATTCAGGGCATGGCTCAGTAACGAATAGTCAAATTTGGGAGCTCACTTGTAGAAAAAATAAATGATTTATTCACGTATTCTGTATGGCATGTATCCTTCAAAGTACCACGTATGTCAGTGGTCACAAAAACTGGCCGTGTGTCTATGTGTTTCCCTGCAAAACAGGTCGAAACACGATAATGTTCTTTCTGGAGAGAAAGAATAAAAAGTTTCTTTGACGGTCTGCTTGAGAAGATCGACGAGTGCTGCATGAGGTATGGCGCCATCTGGCAGTAATGAATGTGACAAAATAAAAGTTTTTTTTTTAGAACGGAGAGATGCTGGCAGGTGGCAGCACCATGTCGTTTTAGTGACGCGTAGGAAATACCCGCTTTTTAGTTGATAGCCTGGCATTGTCATCGCATTGTAGTAAACACTGCAGTCTACTCGCTCTGTGGATTCCGTGCCGACCGGTTGTGCCCCCGCGATCTCCGATGACAGCGCAGCTCTGGCCAACTGGCTCGCCCTACGCCATCTCCTGCCGCCGAAAGGACCTCTCGATGAGCGGTGCCCCGTCCTCGGACTCCTGCGACCGTGTCCATCTTTCCTATCTCCTCTCCCGTCGTTTTCTGTCGTTCGCTGTCCCTGCGCCTCGCTCTCTCCTTCCTCGCTCAATCTATTTACCTTTTAATCCTATCCCTTTAATGCCATCTTTCCCCCATCCCTCGTGAGCTACTGGTTGAGGTGTCGCACTATGATGCAGACAGTTATGGGGGTCACTTTTTTTTTCTTTTCTCCTTTAGAATCACATAAGAATGACGTATAAATGCATTTTTCAAAGAAACACGCTACATGATACTTATATACTGATGTTGCGCCTCAAGTAGGCGTAATATTTGTTTTTGATTGACAATATTTACAATTATGAACGCTGCCACTACATCCAGATGTGTGGGCGTTGATTACGGCCTTTAACTTTCGCCGGGTGGGTGAATCGTTATACTGATCTAAAAACAGTACCGCAGTTACTCATTAGTGTGAATATAGAGTAAAGACGCAAATCACTGTATCGCAGATGAGTTACTGGCGGCCCCAGCAGGTCCAGTACAGGCGCCGTGCCAACCCGCTGGAGTACTACGACCCTCGCTTTGAGTCTGCGCCCAGTTACGTCAAGTCCGCCTTGGACATCGCGGATCTTTCAGTAGTGAGTCTGGCCGGCTCTTATCTTCTCACGTATAAAGAAATGCGTTGCTGGACTAGCCGGTTCTTTATCTCAAATGTTGGATAGCGTGGTTTGGAAAAACTATAGTGAACGAAAGAATCTCGACCGTAGCAGCCACATTTTAGGTGGAGGCGTAAATGCTTAAGGCCCTCGTATGCTTAGATTTAGTTTATCAATGACTGGCGTCAAATAACCTCATGTGGAAGAAATCGCTAAAGACTTCCACTGAGGTGTCCTTTATTATTACTTCTTGGTATCGGCATGTTAAACCGCAGATATTATGACAAGGGCAGAACGTTGATGTGTCAATTTTTATTAAAGGGGACATGACGACGCGTGGCCTGCGCGCTCCGGCGGCTGCTGACAGCACGTTCAAGCGGGAGCGATAGCAACCACAGTTTCTTTTCGCTGCATCTCGTTGCGAGCAAAACCACCATTCGTTGCTGATATAGAACGGCAAGCTTGCAACCACTCCCCTTTCAAGGCGATTGCCAGCTCTCGCGTAATCGCCTTGAAGGGGCATGGGTTGCAGTCTTGCCGTTCTATATATCAGCAAAGAATGGTTGTTTTGCTCGCCGCGAGATGACGCGAGTAGAGACTGCGGTTGCTATCGCTCCCGCTTGAACGCGCTGCCAGCAGCCGCCGGAGGGCACAGACCACGTGCGCCCGTGTTCCCTTTTATAAAAATTGACACTGTACCAGAGAAGTGCTTGTGTCAGTGCATCAGTGCTCGTTTTATTGCAACTTGAGTAATTACAAAGGCACTTGCGATGGATTTTCGCCGCCGGTGTCACCGTTTCTGTCTCCGTCATGTTCTTAGTCCAAGATGATTACATGCCCCCGCGCATTGTATATTATACGCGCGAGTGGTCTAGTGGCTAAGGTACTCGGCTGCTGACCCGCAGGTCGCGAGTTCAAATCCTGGTTGCGGCGGCTGCATTTCCGATGAAGGCGGAAATATTGTAGGCCCGTGTGCTCAGATTTGGGTGCACGGTAAAGAACCTCAGGTGGTCGAAATTTTCGGAGCGTTCCACTACGGCGTCTCTCATAATCATATAGTGGTTTTGGGACGTTAAACCTCACACATCAATCAATCAATCACTCAATCAACGTGTAGAATGGCAAGCAGATGAAAGCGTGCCCCGCGTAGCTCACGCACAAATGACGCACGAAACGTACTCACAGGTACAGATGAACGCATATAAGCGTCTTAGTTGTTACTTCGCTGTGTCCGAAAAGAACACCCTTTTCTCAAACGGAGACTGTGCAACAATTGCAGTGACCTTTGTACGCCCGGTAACTACAACAGAATCCTTACGGTGAAAGCCCAAGGCCAGCCAAGACGTACGATTTTCCCCACAACGAGATGAGCACGCACGTTCGCGTCCACCCTCCTCCCTCTTCGCGGGGCAAAGTATGCGTGGGAGTTTAGAGTTCGTGCCGCCGCGTCATGACGCTGTGGGGACGCACGCTCATTGCGCCATCTAACTTGTAATGCTGAAAACACGATAGTTCCCCCTGAGATTCCTGTCACAAGGGGTAAGTTGTAGATATAAATAGCTTGCGGTTTTAACGTTCGAGAAGGTGCTTCTCCATGGCTCAGTGTTTAACACCTCGCACTCAATTCAGAGGTCACACGTTCGATTCCACGCGCCGGAGTCTTTTTCTGAATTATTTTTTCTTTCTTGTGTTTTCATATACATAGATACGTATGCATATGCGCTGAGTGACGGCTACACTGATGTCGATGTCGACGCCGGCGGCAAAACCCAACTGTGAGTGTTCATATAATTGTTGTCGCAATAATATTTAGCCTAATTATATAGTAAGCGCCCTTATTGTTTCAAGTACTAATGCCTGGGTCCTACAAGCGTGCTTGAGCAAAAAAAAAATGAGGGACAAGAGGTGAATCCCATATATATAAAGTACGACATGCCTCGCAGGCGTATGGAAACAACGAGGCTCTGAAGAGCGTCAGCTTGCAGGCTTTTGACGGACAAGCCACCGTGCTCGTGGGGCGAAATGGCGCCGGGAAGACCACCCTTATGAACGTCGTTGCCGGTGAGCAGCGTTCCGACTATTATGCGAACCCTCCTGTTATTTAAAACATTGTCCTTCCTGTCAGAAGTACTTTATTGGGTTAGTTGGTTCATACTTTTATTCAACGAGCAACTCGTGTGTTGACCAAGTATAATGCAGTCACAAGGCATCAGGCACCTTTTTCCTCTCGCTACGCTCAGCCAGTCGGTGGGTGCACCACTGCTAATGCGCTAGACGGTCACGCGCTAAGCGTGTGAGAGGACCTTCGTAACCAGCGAAGGATCACGTGACGCGAGGAGAAACGACCAATACTGCAGCCTCTAGTGCCGCGAGCCCGCACTGCTCTGCAAACGCAGTGGTTGTTCGGAAAACACGCAAGCACCGACGGCTCTTTAGCCCACACAGGATCTATGCCTTCTCCGAAAAGTCGTCACAGCCATCATGAGAGTTTCGTAATATACACTAGAAGGAACTCTGGCGCTAGTGTCTATGGGAGCTGCAACGCATGGCGCTTCAGCGAGCATGGGAATGATGGGTAGTACACACATTTTAAAAATATCTGTACTTCTGGCCTGCTTTTGGCTCTGTGTGTATTCGTGTGGCTTGGAGCTGTTTTCTCACGAAACAAATAACAGCAAAGGTTCAGTGGTTGCGCTTCACCACCCTATTATTTTAGACACACCTTTAAAAATCGGCTCATGAAGTTCAACAGGGTTGAATCTTTGTTTCAAAACAAGACCAAAACACAGCAATAAACAAAGCCGCAAGTACGATTCGCCACCCGCAAGTACAAAAACTAGGCAAATGTGTGTACTACTCATCATTGCGATGGTCGCTTTACGATCGCAGTGACAAAGTCCCCTCTATAGTTAATTTTAGAAAACTCTATGGTAACAGCCAGTCCCTTTGAGAATACGCGCATGTGGGGTGAAGTTCCATGAAACGATCTAGAGCTGACACTTTGGACCATAAAGGAGCGTCTCGAGATTCTTCTTCCGTACTTTCGTCAAAAGCACTTCGCAAATCTTCGATAGTAGGCGATTTTATCTAATACTAGTAACAATTTATTTTTTAACAGCAGCCACTCTTCCACCTATTCAGAAAAGCTCTTTAGTTTGATTTCCCACAAGGCAACGCGGTGAACGAGCTGCCTCAGGGCAGGGTGTTTGAAGGTGTTTGGGCTCCTTTGAAGTCGTCGATTGTTGTCGAGCTTCAAGAGAAAGAGAGAAAAAAACAAAACAAAATGCTCATGCGGCAAACGGTGACTGAATTCACACTCTTTCAATACAATATTTTCTATCTTGCTGAAAGTTAAGAGAGAGAGAGAGAGAGGAAACTTTATTAGAACTTGGCCGGCAGCTTGGTCTTGGTGGCCTCGGATGGCGGCGCTGAGTCCCTGAACTCGGGCGGCATCTTCGGCCTGCCGGACAGCCCAGAGCTGGTCGTTGAGCTCCGAGCTTCTGAGCGCCGCCTCCCAGCGGCGGCGTCGCCGACGGAGAAGGTCCCCCGCGGCTCCCGCAGACGGGACGGCGGCGGGAACGAGTGTGCTGAAAGTTAAGAACAATTTTTATTTTTATTTGCTAAAAATTTCATGCATCGGTGGCGTCACGATTGCGTTGACCGAATGACGCTTGGCTAAAACCGAAGACGGGCGTTCCGCTCCGGTAACGTTGAGAGTTTGAGCGGAACGGCGAACGGAGCACAAAATCGGTCAGTTAAAGGTGCCTATAGTTTCGGGCTAGTGGGTAATCTAAACTACAAGGTTTATAATGCGGAAATTCTCACACAAAAGTAAAAAACACGACAGGTTCAAGGGCTCCCTGCATATATTTCACTGTATACGTGTCCGAGTTCTGCCCCGCCACGGTGGTCTAGTGGCAAAGGTACTCGGCTGCTGACCCGCAGGTCGCGGGTTCGAATCCCGGCTGTGACGGCTGCATTCCCAATGGAGGCGGAAATGCTGTAGGCCCGTGTGCTGAGATTTGGGCGCACGGTAAAGAACCCCAGGTGGCCAAATTTCCTGAGCCTTCCACTACGGCGTTTCTCATAAATATATAATGGCTTTGGAACGTTGAACCCCACATATCAATCAATTCTTCGGGTGACAAGTTCCGTGCTATTGTAAGTCAAAACTACTGCGCGCGGACTCAGTGGCACGGCTGCGAAGGGATGAACAACGTCACTGACGATGCAGCCAATGGCACGCATGCTTGGATTCGACGCAGTGAATGGTGTCACCAACGGAACTCCCGATGGCGCGTGCACTCGGGTATGACGTAGAAACGGCCTAATCCAATGGGGAGCGTTATCGTTTCTCGTGGCTAACGGCCTTTCGTTTCGCTTAGCCTTATACTGATTTAGTTTTAAAGTACTTGTCAAGTACTTTACGGAAGTAAGGGTCGTCTTTGAGTTACAAAAAAGATATTCATGTGAAGAAAGTATGCAACATAAAAGCCTCGTATCCTCAGGATGGTTGAGTGCTGGCAGAGGCACGTGAGCAAATAAAAAGATCTCCTTTTGCTGCTTAGTTAAGGAGTTCAAAGAAAACGTTATTGCGCATTTCAGGGTGAGTGACAGTGCCCTGAAGAAGTTTGAAGACATGAAGCAGGTCAGCGAGATCTCGTCGCTATCACTTTTCTGCTTGGCTTGAATTCGTGGTCTCCTTGACAGAAGTGAGGGTGGCCCATTGGGCAAGTTCACTCTTGTTAAGGTTCGTTCACACCTGTGGCTACCACCGTTCGCTGGTGGCATATATCCGATCTTGTCGCAAAGGGACTGCTTTGTCTGAGTCGCTCGCTGATAGGAGGAGGTAAAACTTTATTAGACCAAGGGATTTGGGCACTTGCGTCCCAGGGTCCCCGCACGACCCCACTGCGCTATGCGTTCATGAGTTCATGCAGTTCCATGACGTGGGCGGCCCGGTCAGTGGCGATTTTCTGCTTGGCCGGTGTCACAGAACGAGCGCTAAACAAGAGCGCGCCGCCAAATCCTTGCGACAACGGGCGGCAGAAACGCCGCGAGGTAAAAAGAAAAAAAAAAGAAAGAAAGCAAACATCCAGGGCTCCCGGGCGCGCGCTCTCCCCGCAGAAGCACGGCTTCGCAGACGATCCTCCTCACCCTACATCGGCGGCCCAGCAAGACCGCGATTTTTCTCGAACGAACGGGGCGGGGTCAGACCGAGCTGAGTCATCCGACGCGGAGGGCAGACAAACCGTCTCGCCTCTCCCCAGCCTTCGCTGCGTATCGCGCCGACGAAATGACGAGAAAGATCTGGAAAGTCGCGCGCAAGGTATTTAACCGAGCAGCCGAGACGAGAAATCAGGAGGAGACGGAAGTTAACGCCAGAGCGCGTAGGGATTCCGCCGTGGAGTCGGCGAAGGTTCTGCCCGTAGTGACAGGACAGGAGGAGACGGAAGTGAGCGCCAGAGTGCGTAGAGAGTCCGCCGTGTAGTCGGCGAAGTTTTTGGTCCGTAGGGACGGCTCGAGCTACAGGCAAGAGCGTGGGTTTACCGCTATCGAGCGAAGACGCGGGCAACAGCTGCGTGTGTGAAGCCGACGGATTTCCGGCGAAGAAGTTGAAGTTGGAAGAGTGGCCAATTGAAGACGGGAGGTTTCCTGGAAGAGAACTTCGAGAGCTGCGGAACGACAACAACGCTGGACTTTGAGTGAGTGATTCTCGGAAGAGTATCATTCAGACTTTTGTTCCAAGGACTTTGGACTGAATAGGTTTTATATCTCTTTGGTCTTTAAGTGTCTTGGTTGTTCAATGCATGCGACTGCATTGTAGTGCGTATTGTTGTCTGTGTCCGTTGTTTCAAGTGTGGTTGATTGTACTGTGTAGTACATTGTTTGTTTGGTGACGTATTGTATGTAACTATTGTGGAGTGTGCATACGTGGGTATTGTGTTTTGATCTGCCGTTAATGAGAATATAATTTTGTTTGTTTATCAACTCTCGGCTCTGTCTTGTTCTTTGGGCCACAGCCGGCGTCCGCTGGCGCACCAATAAGGACCACTTCTAAATTGTCCACGCTTTCGTGGTGCGGTTCGGGGGGCCGATACTTCGGCTCTTGGAATTAGCCCGGCGATCGCCTCCCTAATAACGGGACAGGTGTGACAATTAATCTGGCGTCCGCGACAGGACTTTTTGGTGCACAGTGTGTCCAAAGTAGTAGGAAAGAGCCTCGAGTTGTTGATTGTGCTGTCGGAACGATTTTGTGTGTTGTTCAGTGTTCTCGTTAACGAGTGCAGGGGAGTGTTCCGATAGACTGATTTAGGCAGATACTTTTTGCACGCGGCAAGGTTGTATTTGCGAGTTGCGAGACACAATGGATCTCGAAAAGTTAGTTGCGCTTGGTGAGAAGATGGGTCTTTCCGGCGCCGAACTACGGAAATGGGTAAGCCAGAATGAGAAAGAGGCGGTGGAGAGAGAGAGGTTGGCGGCAGAGAGGGCCAAGGAAGAAAAGGCAGCTGAGTTGGAGAGAGAAAGGCTGGCCGCTGAAAGGGCGAGAGAAGAAAGAGAAGCAAAGGAGCGACAGCTGAAAGAAGAAAGAGAGGCAAAAGAGCGACAGCTGAAGGAAGAAAGAGAGCAGCAATTGAAGTTGGAGCTGGAGAGAGAGAAGTTGGCAGCCGAAAGGGCGAGAGAAGAAAGAGAAGCGAGGGAGCGCCAGCTGAAAGAAGAAAGAGAAGCGGAGATGGCTGAAAGGGAACGGCAGCGGCAGCACGAGATAGAACTCGAGCGGCTCCGTTTGCAACAGCGAAGTGAAACTCCGGTCCAAGCTAGAGTTGAAAGCAGCGAACGAGAGGACCACGGCTTCCGCTTGAACCCAAGCAAGCTGCTCGCAGCGTTTGATGAAAGGAAGGACGACCTAGACGCGTACCTCCACCGATTTGAGACGATTGCGAAGAGCCAGAATTGGCCGGAACATCAATGGGCAACTGCTTTGAGTACTTGCTTAAGTGGTGAAGCGCTCAGTGTGTACGGTAGGCTGACGCCGACCGATGCAGCCAACTACGCAAAGGTGAAAGCGGCTTTGTTGAAGCGATTTAGATTCACTGTGGAAGGATTCCGGGACAGATTTCGGACAGGAAAGCCAGCTGATGGTGAGACGGCTACGCAGTATGCCGCCCGACTTTGCCATTATTTCGACAGATGGATTGAACTTTCAGGGACAGCACAGGAGTACGATGAACTTAGAGAGCTGCTAATTAAAGAACAATTTCTTACTAGTTGCCACCCAAGCCTGTCGCTGTATTTGAAAGAGAGGAAGGCGGAGTCATTTGAAGGAATGCTTGAATTGGCTGATCAATTCTTAGAAGCGCAAGGAGGAACTAATTTGGCCAAGGTCAAGAAGGATTGTCCCGATGATTCGAAGAAATTGGCTCCTGAAGAAAAGAAGCGTGCACCAGAGAGCATGCAGCGATGTTTTCTGTGTAACCGAGTGGGTCATCGCGCGAAAAATTGTCGAACGATCTTTACGAGCCCTACGGTTGTAAAATGTTTTAAGTGTGGTCAGACTGGGCATAAAGCAGACGCTTGTCGGAACGGAGTGAGTCAAACTCACCAGGTATCCTGTGTGCAAGCAGCACCGAAATCTGATAATAATGCCGTCACCGATGGATTCGTAGAGTTGAAGAATGGGGAGAAAATTCCTATTGTGGGTGCTGTAATGTCAAAACAGCCAACCGGTGTTACGAAGGGAATGCCAACGCTTCCTGGAAAGATTGCAGGCAAGAAGATTACGGTCCTAAGAGACACCGGTAGCTCCACGGTTATCGTGAGGAGAAATTTGGTACGGGAAAGAGAGTTGACAGGCAGAACGAAACCGGTTTGCTTAATTGACCGTACAGTTCGGATGCTTCCCGAAGCAGAAATTGAAGTTGAAACCCCGTACTTCAGCGGGAAGGTGACTGCTTTATGCATGACGACCCCACTGTATGACCTTGTCATCGGAAACATCGACGGGGCGCGAGGGCCAAGTGATCCAGAATGTTTGGGAGAAGACCCGAAGATAGAGCCCTCGCCAACACAACGGCCGCGAGATACAGTGGAGGAGCAGCCCGTGACGGATCTCACTAGAGCCCAAGGTGAAGCCGCGGCCCAAGAGACAGCGGATGAGAAGATGAATGAGTTCACGGGCCGAGCAACTGGACTTACGTCGGCACGACCTCAACCGACCGACAGTGTAAAGGAGACGGAGTTGGCCAGCCGGGAAAAATGTAGAGGCATGATCAAGGGGGTAAATAAACAGACAGGACCCGTCGAATGTAATGACCCGTTAACGGTGTCGGAAGTGACGACGATGGCTGAGACGCCGCATCAGATATCGTCGTTGGAAAGGGCTCGCCGAAAGGGAACGTGGAAAAACAAGAAGTCGAGCGAGCACCGCAAGAAAGGGCGCAAGCGCTGTTCGAAGTACTCAAGATAAGTGCTGAAGTCAAATCAGAATGGGTTTGGCAGTGCTGAGTGACATATGTTGTGTTAATGTTCTGGTTGTCCTGTGTCACAAGTGTCGAAGTGTTGTGCTGTGATGTGATGTATAGTATTGGACCATTGTTGTAATGCGAGAACTTTGTACATCTGTATTATTGGGAATTTGTGGTGTAGTGTTGTACTCATGTGCCTGTGGTTATATTTCATGTGTTGTGGAATTGAACTACAATGTAAGATTGTATTGCGTGATATATTGTGAATGTGAAGTGTCATGAGCGACGGATTGTGTTACAGTCTGTGAGAATGTGTGGTGACTGTTCGCGCTCGTTTGTGTGGTTTTGAATATTATGAGATAATATTCTTAAAGTGGGGGGCAGTGTCACAGAACGAGCGCTAAACAAGAGCGCGCCGCCAAATCCTTGCGACAACGGGCGGCAGAAACGCCGCGAGGTAAAAAGAAAAAAAAAAAGAAAGAAAGCAAACATCCAGGGCTCCCGGGCGCGCGCTCTCCCCGCAGAAGCACGGCTTCGCAGACGATCCTC
Organism: Rhipicephalus microplus; assembly: GCF_043290135.1. NCBI lineage: Eukaryota > Metazoa > Arthropoda > Arachnida > Ixodida > Ixodidae > Rhipicephalus > Rhipicephalus microplus. The sequence goes on along the minus strand of NC_134709.1, from coordinate 64,621,033 downwards.
CTCACCCTACATCGGCGGCCCAGCAAGACCGCGATTTTTCTCGAACGAACGGGGCGGGGTCAGACCGAGCTGAGTCATCCGACGCGGAGGGCAGACAAACCGTCTCGCCTCTCCCCAGCCTTCGCTGCGTATCGCGCCGACGAAATGACGAGAAAGATCTGGAAAGTCGCGCGCAAGGTATTTAACCGAGCAGCCGAGACGAGAAATCAGGAGGAGACGGAAGTTAACGCCAGAGCGCGTAGGGATTCCGCCGTGGAGTCGGCGAAGGTTCTGCCCGTAGTGACAGGACAGGAGGAGACGGAAGTGAGCGCCAGAGTGCGTAGAGAGTCCGCCGTGTAGTCGGCGAAGTTTTTGGTCCGTAGGGACGGCTCGAGCTACAGGCAAGAGCGTGGGTTTACCGCTATCGAGCGAAGACGCGGGCAACAGCTGCGTGTGTGAAGCCGACGGATTTCCGGCGAAGAAGTTGAAGTTGGAAGAGTGGCCAATTGAAGACGGGAGGTTTCCTGGAAGAGAACTTCGAGAGCTGCGGAACGACAACAACGCTGGACTTTGAGTGAGTGATTCTCGGAAGAGTATCATTCAGACTTTTGTTCCAAGGACTTTGGACTGAATAGGTTTTATATCTCTTTGGTCTTTAAGTGTCTTGGTTGTTCAATGCATGCGACTGCATTGTAGTGCGTATTGTTGTCTGTGTCCGTTGTTTCAAGTGTGGTTGATTGTACTGTGTAGTACATTGTTTGTTTGGTGACGTATTGTATGTAACTATTGTGGAGTGTGCATACGTGGGTATTGTGTTTTGATCTGCCGTTAATGAGAATATAATTTTGTTTGTTTATCAACTCTCGGCTCTGTCTTGTTCTTTGGGCCACAGCCGGCGTCCGCTGGCGCACCAATAAGGACCACTTCTAAATTGTCCACGCTTTCGTGGTGCGGTTCGGGGGGCCGATACTTCGGCTCTTGGAATTAGCCCGGCGATCGCCTCCCTAATAACGGGACAGGTGTGACAGCCGGGTCCGTCGAGCGCAGCGAGGTCTCCCATTCCTCCCATGTGGTCAGTGGCTCCGGGCCCCGCGGGGGAGGGTCCGCCGGGCATTCCATGAGAATGTGGGTAAGGGTAGCGTGGGGGTGAGTGCATTGAGCACAGGACGGGGCGTGCGCTCCCGGGTAAATGCGGTAAAGAAAATAGGGGGAGGGAAGGGTGGGGGTCTAAAGGCGACGCCATAATATTTGGGGAAAATTTTTGAGGGATCGGTGAGGTGGTGGGTATAGCTGGCGTTCGGCGCGATATGACTGGGTCATCTCGTTGAACGAATGCATGCGCTCCCTGGAAGAGCCCGACTCCGATTCTGCCACCGCCCGGTTGATGAGACCTCGGGCGTAGTCATTGGCGGCTTCGTTGCCGGGATTTCCAGAGTGCGCAGGCACCCAGATCAGCTCCACATGGCGGGCCGGGTTTTTGGTGGGCGAGCTGAGAATTCTCAAAGCGCTCTCGTGGACTCGTCCTCGCGCGAAATTTAGGATCGCGGTTTTCGAGTCGGAAAGGACGTACCGGGCATCAGTTTGTGCGAGGGCAAGCGCGATCGCCGCTTCTTCCGAGGATTCCGGGGTGGATGCAGAAGGAAGGTGGAGAGTTGCAATGGGTTGGAGTGTGGGATCAACGACTGAAACTTCCGCGTCGTCGCCCGTGCAAGCTGCATCCACCCATACGGCGTCCTCTTCAGAACCGTAGTATCTGTGGAGAGCTTTTGCACGAGCCTTGTGGCGGGCCGAATGGTAGGTAACGTGGGTGTTTCTTGGGAGAGGTTTGATTGATTGATTTGTGGGGTTTAACGTCCCAAAACCACCATATGATTATGAGAGATGCCGTAGTGGAGGGCTCCGGAAATTTTGACCACCTGGGGTTTTTTAACGTGCGCACTTCTGAGCACACGGGCCTACAACATTTCCGCCTCCATCGGAAATGCAGCCGCCGCAGCCGGGAATCGAACCCGCGACTTGCGGGTCAGCAGCCGAGTACCTTAGCCACAAGGCCACCGCGGCGGAGCTTGGGAGAGGTTTAACTATTATCTGTGTGTGTATGGGTCGGGGAATTGGTAGAAGTGTGGGGTCGGCTGCTGGTATGTGAATATTGAGGGTGTTAAGTATGTAGCGTCCGGTGAAAGTCTGAGCTAAACGAGTGTATTGCGCTCGTCTGTGGGCCTCAGTGAGTTCGTGTGTGGTGTTATGGAGCCCAAGCTGAAGAAGTTTAGTGGTCTGTGTGTTAGGGGGGAGGTGTAAGGCCACCTTGTAGGCTTTACGAAGCATGGCATCCAGGGTGGCTATTTCTTCTTGTCGAAGTCGGAGATACAGGATTGTATAAAGGAAGCGGCTCAGTATGAAGGCATGAATGAGACGACACAAATCGTGTTCCTTCATGGCTTAGTGTTTTCCATAAACTCTGCGGACGAGGTGCGAGAGCGCATCCGTCACCCGCTTGAGTTTCCGGATAGTGAAAGTGTTACAGCCGTTATTTTGTATGTGAAGGCTCAAGATTCCGATTGTGTCGACCCCTGGGATAGGGCGCCCGTCCAGAGTAACGGTGATGCGGGCAGTGGGAAGAGTACGTGGTGAAGGGCGTATGAGAAGCAGCTCAGATTTTTCCGGGGAACAAGAGAGACCAATGCTTTGTGCGTGTTGTTGTGTAATGTTTGCGGCGGTTTGTAAGGTTTCCTCTATGTCGCCATCACTACCGTGGGTGGTCCACAGTGTGATGTCGTCTGCATAGAGGGTGTGGTGAAGGTGAGGGATATTGTGAAGAGCGCGGGCTAAGGGAATGAGTGTCGCATTGAAGAGAAAAGGGGAAAGGACCGAACCTTGCCGAGTGCCTACACCACTGAGGGTATATGGAGGGGACGCATGGGGGCCCCTATGAACTTCGGCCGTGCGTCCTGATAGGAAGGCTTGTATGTAGGCGTACATACGAACGCCCACATTGAGGGGGGAGAGAGCCGCCATGATCGCTCGGTGTTCTACTCGATCAAAGGCCTTGGTTAAGTCCAGGGCCAAGACGGCTTTAGTATGAGCGGGGATGAGAGGATCAAGAATGCCGTGCGTCAGTTGAAGCATGGCCTCTTGGGCGGAGAGACACGGGCGGAAGCCCACCATGCTGTGCGGGTGTAGGTTGTGGTCGTGCATGTGTTGAGTCAGTCTGTTTAAAGCAACGTGCTCGAGAAGCTTCCCGAGACACGATGTGAGTGAAATGGGGCGGAGGTTTGATATGGTAAGGGGTTTGTTAGGTTTAGGGATGAATACAATCTTGGCATGGCGCCAGGATTGCGGCAAGGTGCCTTCCTTCCAGCATTTATTAAAGTAATCTGTAATCTGTGCAATCGATTGATCATCCAGATTACGGAGCATGGAGTTAATTATGCCGTCTTTCCCCGGGGCAGAGCTTGTTCGGATGTTCTGGAGGGCCATACGGACCTCTTGCTCCGATATGTCGTTGTCGAGGGCTTGATTCGGGGCTCCCGTGTAGGGCGGGAGAGGGGAGGAGGTGCCGGGTGCCGTGTGTGTTGTGCGTAGTTGGTCCAGAAGGGTGTCAGGGGAAAGCGTAAAGTTGTGAAGTAGGCGTGTAATGTGATGTTGTGACGTAGTGCGTGAGTGTGTAGGGTCGATAAGGCGCCGTAGGAGGTGCCATGCGTACTTGGTAGAGAGGTTGCCAGCTATGCTGTTGCACACCTGACCCCAGTTGGAACGACACAACTCCTCGGCGTGCGCAGTTATTTGTGTCTGTAGCGTAGCCAGTCGGCGTTTTAACGTTCTGTTATGTTTCTGTCGTTTCCATCTCTCCAGTATGCTGTGGTGCGCCTCCCAGAGGTGGGCTAAGCGAGTGTCCAATGTAGGGGTGTTGGGTGGTGTGGTAATCTTTTGTGTGTGTGCCGTTATATCGTCTTGGAGAGATGAGACCCAATGTTCAATGTCTTGTATCGGGGTATTGGGGAGTTCCCGACGAGCGGATCGGATAGCGTTCCAGTGAATCAGATTGTGGGTGAGGAGTCGAGGTCTGTGTGGTGTGTGAGGTATTTGTATGGCGATAATATAATGGTCGCTTCCAAGTGTGTGTTGTGTACGAGACCATGACATATCCTTGAGAGAACGGCTGAGTGTGAGGTCTGGACTAGTGTCCATTGTTACGCCATTGCCGATTCGGGTTGGTGTGAGAAAGTTGTTATGTGTAGTGAGGCGCAAGTCTTGAATGGTAGTCCAAAGCCTGCCACCCCGTGCTGTGGTGTACCGATAACCCCAGTCTGTATGCTGAGAGTTAAAATCGCCGCCTATGAGTAGGGGGTTTCGGCCCGCGATGCGGTTAATTCTCTGCAATAGCGCATCGAGAGTGGCCATGGCCTGGCGTGGGGTGTCGTAGATATTGGCTATAAAAATCGGAGGTGTGTTAAGTTTCGTGGGGATGAGTTCTATGAGGACGCACGGAGTGGAGGAGGTGATTGTGTGTTCTTGGTAGGTAAGGGTGCGATGAATATGTGTGGACACTCGGGGAGTGTCAGTAGGGTCTGAGTGTACTGCATGGTAACTTGGAAGTTTGGCTTGGTGTTGCGTGTCCTGTAACAAAAGAAGTTTGGGTATGGCAGGGAGGGCAGGTATTAAGAGCTGAAGCGGTGCGCGCGTGCCCCGAAAGCCGCGGCAGTTCCATTGGATTAGTGATAGGTGGGTAGAAGTATCACGACCCGCCATATTGGAGCGGGCGGAGCTAGGATTGGTTGTTGTTGCTGTAGTGGAAGTGAAATAGAAGGAGCAGGTGTGTGTGAGATGTAGGTAGAAGACCCCTCATGTGATGAGCTGGTAGTTTCGAGCCTCTGAAGGCGGGTCTCAAATTGTGTAAACCTAGTTTCTAGAGTTTGCGTTAGGCGTGTGAATAGTGCATCCATCTGTTGCTCAAAACGAGTAGACAGCTGCTCGACTATCGTTGAAAATTTAGCTTCGATGCGCGCCTCCAACACTACCAATTTGGCGTCAAATTTGGCTTCCAAGTTTCTTAGGTCAGCCTGATAATCGTCGACTGAGTCTGAACTGCGTTTCTTTTTAAGGGGGGGGGGGGGTGAGGAGTGTGTGGCGGGGCTGTTGGGTGACTGCGCAGTGGGTGGGGTGACTTGTTCTGGGGACAGCTGTTGCGAAGAAGGTGAGGGGGAGTAGGGCTTTGTGTTAGAAGGGTCGTGAGACGGCTTACCTCCACACGCAGGGCCCGGAGCTCCTGGTCACGGGGGTCCGGGGCAGGTGGAGTGTTGGTTGCCGGTGGTCTGGTCCCATTGGGCGTCTTCAGCTTGTCCGCCAATGTACGTTGGTCGGAACTCTTCGACTGCCCTTTTCGTTGGCCGGCATGTGGCTCAGAGCGTTTGGTGCTTGCACCGCGTAGTGAGTGGTCTACTCCTTCCTGTGATCGTGGTTCACGTGGTGACTTGGGCCTGGTTACTTTAGGTAGGTGCCGGTGCTTACACTCCCGGGTCCCCGACAGATGTGGGCCTTCGCAGATGATGCAGACAGGAGTACACGTTGGATTTGCCTTCTTCGGGTGTAATTGGCCACATCTGGGGCACCTGTGCGTCCTAGGTTGTATGCATACATACGTGCGGTGGCCTATGGTCCGGCAGTTACTGCACGTCTCGACCCTTGGTGTAGGGCGTGCACAGATGCAGTCCTCCACCATAAACAATCTTTCGTGGGACGGTGGCTTGTCCAAAGGTAATGAGAATTGATCGCGTGAGTCCCATTCGTCGAGCGTTTAGTATAGTTTCGTGGGGGTTGCGGGAGATCAAGTCCGCGAGTAGTTCTTGTGGTGATTCCTTCCAGGAGGCGTTTGTAATAACACACCTGACTGAGCCTTCGGGGGGTGCGATGTATGCCGTCATGGCATACTCATGCTTGTCGTAGGTGATGTGCTGTAGCTGCACAAGCTTGAGCGCGTCCTTTTCATTCACCGCAGACACTGTGCAAGTGTTATAGACAGGGTGAATCCGGAGGGTCAGCGTAGATGGGTCGGTCAGCGCAGCGGCCTGCATGAGAGCGGTGAGGAGGTAGCGTGGCTGGAGCGTCGTAAGGTCAAGGCCTCCCTGGGAGCGGAACACCACTTTAAATCCGTCGGGTGGAAGGGGCGGTAGTTGCTTGATCTTTTGGGCGGTTGTATGGAGAACGCGCAGCTGCGTCCAAGAGATCTGTAGCCCGGGAGTTGTGGCGGTCTGCGGAGTCTCGCGCGACTGGCTCGGCGTCTCTCGCACAGAAGGATCGGCGTTCGTACCGTGGGTCGCGTTTCGTGTTTCCCGGAGGTTTGTCTGGGCTCTGAGGACTTGGGTCCAGTCCCTAGGGTCATACTGGCTTGGGTCCATGTCCGTGCCTTGTACTCGAACCTCCATGTTGGCCTAAGGTGAGGAGGCTGCGGCGCGACGCGTCGCAAGGCCTAGCACGGCGGTGGCGCGACGGGGCCTGGTTTTTTGGGCCTGGTGGCCCTCCTGGGGCTCGCCGAAACCTCAAGAGGGGTTAGTGGAGAGTGCTCACCTGTATGAAGGCGTTCGTGTTGTTGAGAGCACTCGAGATACCAGCCGCTCGCTGATAGATTTTATTTCAGACGTATGACTGAAGTCGCAAAATCTCTAAACCAACGAGAGTGCAAAACTGGGGCGCCAGTTTTTTTTTACGGGACGATTTCAATGCGAGATGACGAAAGTTATTGATGGCATCTGTGAGTTAAAGCGGCAAACGTAGGTGACACCCATACTTCTTTCTGCGTGGGCGAGTCCATAGGTTGCATTGAGTCGCTTTTTGTCGCCAGTCACGAACGCTCGCGCTACTTAAAGCTAGTCGCGGGTATGAATGACCTTTTTACGCTGCAGGACTGCTGACACCCGACTCGGGAGTGGCCAGAGTGTACGGGTATGACGTCATCACCCGCAGTAACGAGGCCCGTTGTTTGATGGCCTACTGCCCTCAGCGGGACATACTGTTTCCAGACATGACCGCCTGGGAGCACCTGCTCTACTTCGGCACGGTGAGGAGTCAGTATACAGTGCACCTGGTGATCTGGAAGCTCGTTTATGTACGCATATATTGATCGTGTCCGAATAGGATACGAACCGATGAGTACCAGGTGTAAACCTAGTCGAACACATTGTCCCAAACTTCTATAGCGGTTCTAAATTGTGAATGAGTCATTTTTGATTTACTATAGAGCTCGTTTGTGCCTTCGAAGCATTCAAATGTTTCTGCCTCAAGGACACAGCGGATAAATATTTTTTTTGCATGCGTGCTATTTTTGAACCTTTTGGAAAGATCATTCTATAGACAATTTTTCGTATGGCTGGAGTAATACTTCGAGATGAGCTAGCGCTGGGGTCGTTCCCTCCTTTTGTCTGTGTGTCAGTGTGCGCTAAATATAAGTTATGATTTCCGTAAGGCGTCTAGGCATTGCCATATAGGGCTGTTAAGCCAACGTTTTCTTGTTTTTGTGTATCAGACGTGTATTTGTGTATCAGACGTTGATAATGCCACGAAGCGTCGTACGCACCAACTGAACCACTTTCATCCGCATGCGTCCACCGTAATACTCTTCATTTAGCTGTTAAACATACAAAACCTTCAGGTTAACATGAAGACGCTGAAGTCCATCCGTTAAATAGTCTATAGCCAGTAAAGTTTGACCCCTCGTTACCTAGCCTGCATCGTTGCGAGCGTAGCTGTTTATTCCTTCGCACGATGATGATAGGGACAACGATTTCTTTGTTTACTGACAGTTTTTCACGAACGCCTCAGTTGGCAACTACGTCGTCGGCAAATGGCCCCGCCGCAGTGGTCTAGTGGCTAAGGTACCCGGCTGCTGACCCGCAGGTCGCGGGTTCAAATCCCGGTGGCGGCGGCTGCATTTCCGATGGAGGCGGAAATGTTTTAGGCCCGTGTGCTCAGATTTGGGTGCACGTTAAAGAACCCCAGGTGGTCGAAATTTCCGGAGCCCACCACTACAGCATCTCTCATAATCAAATGGTGGTTTTGGGACGTTAAACCCCACATATCAATCAATCAATCAATCAATCAATCGTCGCCAAATGACGCTCCAAGTGATGACCCTCACGAAGGTGACGTTATGTCGACAGACATTTTTTAGTCTAATCAACTGCTTGCTGCCGTGTGTTTCCCCTTTTGCACGTCTAGATATCCTGATCTTTGCTTACGTGCGGTGTTGTTCGAACGTTTAGGCAAGGTACCTTCCATGTTAAAAAGCGTCAGCTTTAACGCTTCAACTGAAGTCTAGGATCATTGCCGAAGCTGCGAAAGGCCGAAACAAGGGGGATATTGCAGAACAGTTCGGCACCCCGAGTAGGCCGATGTCTAAAGTTCACTAATAGAAAAGACAGCATGGTACTACGACGCATTGATGTGCGTGTTTGTAAAGCTTCGCGACTACGAACTTTTCGCGGGAACGACCAAAAATAACTCCCCGACGATTTAGTTTTCGGGATATTAAACGTTAATAAGAACAGAATCAATAGTAGTACACACTAATTTTACGCGTTCCCCATCATTTTGTTAATTCATTATCTTTGTGTTCATCAAATAATTCATAAGCACCGTAAATGTGGAATTACCGTATTTCCTTTGGTATAAGTGGCCACTGCACGTAAAACGCACCTCCACTCTAAATCGCAGTAAACTAAAAACTAAAACATAAGCGCTCTCTGGGTATTGCGGGGAAGACGTCTCCTTCGCTTAAAAAACAAACTGCCCATAAAACACAAGGGCACATAGGAAGGGAACGCACACAACTCTTCTGTCTATCCATCTTGTGTTTTTAGCTGTTTTTGTAATCTTGTACAGCCAACAAGGCCAGCTTTCCGCACTTTTTGCTTTCTTGTGTTGCTGCAAGACAGTGCCTCGAAGCCACACTGCCCACCTTAATTCGCGTATGACCGGCACGCCGACTTAAGTTTCGAAGTTTTTGTTTACTTATACGCTGCACTTAATGGCCCAACAAAGGATATCGTGGGGCCAATAATCCGCCTTCTTGACAATGGCCTTGCACATGCGTCATTCCCCTAGAGAAAAAGTCGTGAAGCGTTTCTCCATCTCGGAGGCTGTCCTTCTGGGAATACGGGTTGTTCGGACCACTACCAATGGGGCAGAGGGTAGCCATCGATTTAGTATAGACTGCAAAGGAAAAGCTGGTCTCAAAGAGCGCTGACCACGAAAACGCTGTACCATTACTGTAACTTCGTCATTGCTACTTTCGCATTTATTTACGTATCGGCGTAAATTAGCGCTATTGAATGTGAATGATAGTGACAATAAAAAGCAACTCGGCGATTTAACAAATTACAAACGTGTGGTCAGATGTTCATTTTTAAGATTTCTAGAAGAAAATTTAATGTCGTTTAGTCAATTCACTGCGCGTGGGCAGGAATTTTTTTTCGAAAAGGGGTGGCACCACCTTCATTTTAACGGAGGACCGGGCAGGCCGGTGGGGTCGAGTTTTATTTTGTACTCTGTTTGTCATGGTTAAAAAGAAAAGAAACGTAGGTGGGGGGGGGGGGCGGGGGGGAGTGCTCAGGCCTGATGTGCCACCCCCTGGCCATGCCAATGGTTTGCAGGCATTTTGCCTGGCTGGCGCTAACCTATCTACTTCAGTTCAAGGTCACCTCCGATTGCGCGTCTTCTTGCTGCATTGTAATTGGGAAGTGGTGGTGCATCGTGGTCTGCGCTTTCTGTTGTTACGTATGTACAGCTGTACTTCACGCTAGCTCTCTTGCAAGAAACACGATGAAAACTGAATACGACCGTCGAGTTCAGCAAACGCCTCAGGGGCTGGTAACGCTTGCGTGGTATGGTAGTAGTGGCAATGGCAGCGCCGTTGTAGTAAGAGATTGTAACACATGAGCCCTATGGGGAGATTTTGATGTCGAGTTTCTAATAACTCTTTAAGGACAACACAGAAGAGACAAGACACAATGTGTTGTCATGTGTCAGCAAAAATTCTGGAGCTCACGCCGACTCGCTCATGAAATATATTGCGCGCTTAGGACTCACTCGAACTCAAACTCACCGAGAATTATTCACCCGGACTCGCTCAGACTAAGGGAGTCCGAATGAGTCAACTGTTGAATCCGTAAGTTTAGAATTCGCTTTTATTGCGATAGCAATCATATAGACACTCTAGGCTGGATTTCACCGCCGACGTCGTGCACTGTATATGTATACGTATCTATATATATTAAAACGCAAGAAAGAAAAAAATCCGGAAAAAGATTTCGGCACATGGAGTCGAACGTGGGGTCTCCGCGTCGTGAATGTGAGGCGTTAACCACGGAGCCACCGTGGTGGTCTAGTGGCTAAGGTACTCGGCTGCTGACTTGCAGGTCGCGGGATTGGATCCCGGTGGCGGCGGCTGCATTTCCGACGGAGGCGCAAATGCTGTAGGCCCGTGTGCTTAGATTTGGGTGCACTTTAAATAACCACAGGTGGTCAAAATTTCCGGAGCCCTGCACTACAGCGTCTCTCACAATCATATGGTGGTATTGGGACGTTAAACCTCACATATCAATCAATCAATCAATCAACCATTGGGTACTTTCTTGGACGTTCAAACGGCAAGCTATTTATACCTACCACTTACCGCTGTTGGCAATCATCTCAGGGGGGGGGGGGGTAGCTCTCGTGTTTTTAGCATAATCAGCAAGATGGCGCAGTAAGCGCGCGGCAGCTGTCATCTCTCGCGCGTACTTTGGCCAACGTAGAAAATAAGAATGTGTACGGTCGATCACGTGCCCTTATCTTGCAGTTGGGAGGATTGTACGTCTCGTACGTATTCTGTTGCAGTTACCGGGCGCACTAAGGTCACTGCAATCGTTGCACACCCTCCGCTTGTGAAAAGGGCGTGCTTTTCAGACGGGGCGAAGCAACAACTGACACGCTTATTTGCGTTCATCTGTACCAGTCAGTACATTTCGTGCGTCATTTGTGCGTGAGAAACGCGGGGCACGTTTCGATCTGCTTGCCGTTCTGCGCGTGACCTTCCAATTTGTTGCTTTCACGTTCATTGCTCCGCCTTTGCGGCAAAGCTGTGACTTTTTTTAGATTATGGCGTCAATGCTATTTAACACCAATATCTCAGGTAAGCGGTGCTCTTCTTAGCGCTTTTGATATAGTACCTTCGAATACTATGAGTGGTTCCAAACCAGCAGCGATAGTTTTAATGAAAGAGGACGACTTAAGATCATATATATTTTTCAAGAAGCTCCCGGACCAATTGGTGGAGAGGGAGTACAAGGCACCACCCTATGTAATTCGTCCCTGTTAATAATACAAATCAAAATGATGTATGAACGATACAGTTTTGGATTGCTTGTGAGTAGACGTGACTATACAGATGAATCCAAGTAAGGCTAATACTGTTGAACATAACTGGATATGACCGTACGTCAGCAAACAGTAATGAAACTCTTTTAGATTCACTCAAGAAATATATCTCGCGCTTTGGCCTCACTCAGACTCAGAATCACCAACATTTTCTTGAGTCTGAGTCGCTCGGACTCACACTCACTAAAATTTTTCTTGAACCAGACTCACTTTGACTCTAACTCAACAAAACATTACTCACCCGGATTCACTCAGACTCATGGCTTGATCCGTGTCTGAGTGAGTGGAATCCGTACTGAGTTCGCCGCCCTATGTGTGTGGTACATTCTCGATGTGTAGTTAAGTCCCCACAAATTCTACTTGTGCTTTAGTTAATAGCCGTATATTTGTAATTTCGATTTCAGAGTCGTGGACTAAATTTGGTGATTTCTTGTTTCTCCCGTGTTTTCATGCACGTTAAATGTCAGTTTGTTGCGCTAACTATCGTATACACATCTATAAATCCTGTTTTTCAATCCTTAACCTGTTCAGGCTGACCAACTAAGATTTTTTTTCTTCCGTACGCAACCTACGTGGTCACACTTTTTCTTCTATACGCAACCTACCTGATAATACATGTGACGCATTTATATACCGTTTTTACTAGCGTATGAGCCACACAAAGTATGACGAAAAGTCCCATCTAAAGAGTGCTTAACAGAGCTCTCGGAGCTTGGTGGTTTATACGTGAATTTCATTACGCAAGTTGGCTTCACAGCAATACGCAATGTTTTGTTTTAGTTTCTCGTGGCTTGTAGTTGCGATTGCGGGTTTTATGCAGGGGGAAGATCTTCGCCAGAAAGTGCGGTTTAAATATTGTGTTTATATTTTTGCCAGCTGAGATACATGAGGCCCGGATCTCTGAAGAGAGCGGCGCAGGACGTCTTGTCCATGACCGGTCTTGAAGCCCACACTCTGGTCCGTGATCTCAAGAGACGCCAGACCAAGCGACTCAGTATTGCCATAGCGGCCATCTCTAAACCCAAGGTTTGTGAATGTGTGTGTGTCCTTGTAAAATCGCTGATGTAAGATATAACGGGTGCATTTAGATATGTGCAGATGCACAGACTGATCAGCCCGTTCAGTGGTTCGCAAATGGTGGTCCGTGAAGCGATTCTTGGGAGTCCGCAAATCCAACCCTTGCGAAAACAAAAAAAGAAATAATGGCTGTGGTTTAACTCAGTTATACCTGGGTGTACGTAGCAAGAAGTTTGGTTAATCTTGTTATTTTGCTTGGTTCTCTGTACAGCAATGCTTCTCGAGGCGTGTGACCTCTTTTTTCTCCATCTCCTCAGCTCGCTGTGTCGTCTTTATGTTGTTTCGACGGCAAACTCTGCCTTCTTTCAATCTCTCCGACTCACTCACCATATCTGCCTATGAATCCCACCGAGCCACTACATCAGTATATACGATGCAACGCCGGCTCCTTTGTTGCAACGTGGTTTCACCCAGCGTTACTAGAGCAACTTTGGTTTCACCAGATCCTCCTCTAACGTCATGCCAGATGGTACGGCCACTGGCGATGCCAGGTGCTGTGGTTGCTAGGCAACGGCTCAGCTCATGATGCGGCCACTGACCACAGCGAAACGGTGAGAACACAGCCAATGCAGCTCTCGCTACAAAAACGTTTTTTTTAAGGCATACTATGTCGCCCCGCCGTGGTGGTCTAGTGGCTAAGGTACTCGGCTGCTGACCCGCAGGGCGCGGGTTCGAATCCCGGCTGCGGCGGCTGCATTTCCGATGGAGGCGGAAATGTTGTAGGCCCGTGTGCTCAGATTTGGGTGCACGTTAAAGAACCCCAGGTGGTCTAAATTTCCGGAGCCCTCCACTACGGCGTCTCTCATAATCATATAGTGGTTTTGGGACGTTAAACCCCACATATCAATCAATCAATCAATCAATCAATCAATCAATCAATCAAGGCATACTATGTCGCATGTCAACGGTTTCTTCTGAGCTTTTCGTATGCTTCACGGCACTAAACTTGAACATTGCTGCTGAGCTTAGTGGACTTCTTTCTCCATAACAAGGTCCTAAAGCCTTTCTTGCAGTTTTCCACAACATATGCACGCGACTCTTGCGTACTTTTTGTGCGCTTCAATATTTCGAGAAAAAAGCATAGCTAAAAATTACGGCATATTCACGGGGTGAATGATGATGAATGGGCGAAGCACCGGAGGGATTCATCGGTAAACTGTGAATCTTCCGTGTAATTCGCCCAGTCGATCATCATGTAAAGGCGTGAGAAACGCTGTGTGTGTATATACACAAATCAACTTTTTATTTGTTCTTAGACGATGGATGGCTTGCGATGTCCCTTGCCTCGCGCGCTCGCACATCGGGATTCTGTCTGCGAGCGCGCGCTGCTGCCGCCTTGTGCTCTCTCCGCTGTGCAGCCTTATCCATCCGGCGACTCCGAGCGCGCGCCAACAGCGAACGGATTTTATTACAACGCTTCCCCTAGCGTACGTCGCCGCACTAAATCGAACGATTGCCTTCAACCAATGACACGCGCCATATGTGACATCATTCCTATTTTATAAGATCTCGCGTCTTTCATCAACTACAAGTACCGCTTTCTAGTTTATAACATCTTGCATCTTTTCATCGTCAGCTACAAGTACCACCATCTAGTAAACACTACAAGAACTAAACGAGAGGTGGCTACATACAGGAGACGGTACCGCCATCTAGTGAACACTGCAAGAACTAAACTAGAGGTGGCTACATACAGGGGACGGTACCGCCATCTAGTGAACACTGCAAGAACTAAACTAGAGGTGGCTACATACAGGCTACAGGGGACGCACAACCCACGCCCTAAGGAGCTTCGCCCCTAAAACGAGTTCATTGTGACCGCAGATGGCACAACCTATTGACAAGTGGTTGAGATGGAGCTGGCCTAGCTCTTTAGTTTGATCAGTTTTTGTCGGGGAGAAATAAAATGCACCTAGTTGACGCGGCATGGGGCGGTAACTTATGAAGCCCCCCTTCACCCTTGAATAATATTATTACGTCCCCAAACCACGATATGATTATGAGAGCTGCCGTAGTGGAGGGCTCCGCACATTTTTTACCATCTTGGTGTTCTCTAACGGGCACTCATATCGCACAGTAGACGGGCCTCCACCATTTCGCCTCCATCGAAATGGGATTGCCACGGCCGGCATAAAACACGCGACATTCAGGTATGGTGGCTAGAAGGAGAGGTGTAAGCATCGGCGCGCCGGAGAGCGAGCGAGAATTCATCCGGATGTGGCGGCGCTGTGGTCGCTTTCGAGATGCCCCTCCTCGCACCCGCGCGCGTATCAAGCGTTTGTCGTTGCAGATATTTCACGCTACCCTGCGGAGTATAACGAAGTCTACCTGTCACAGTTTTGGCGGTGCGCTGCAAAGCGTGTATTGGCACTGAAAACTAGTGTTTTCAATTCACTTCTTAGTATATCAGCTACAAAGCTTCGAAAAGAGGTAATGAAATGACTTGCCGTGAGCTTGACACCAAAACAAAGTCCATGCAGTTTTCACTTTGATGCCGCAGTGTTTTCCGTGACGTCTGAATGCAAGTAAAGGTATCGGCAATCATTATTTTTATGACTTGCACAATCAAGGTTTACTTTTACAAGCAAGGCATTTATTTTCATGAAAGCGAAAAACAACATGAAAAATAAACACAACATATGCACTAAGGTTGGAGAGAACTGCAAGTTAAACGAAACTCAGCTAAGCCAAGTGAATAAGGCAACTAAAAAGAACAGTACATACACGATTATACAATTGGCACACATACACACCTGACATTAAGAATTGAATGGCAAACATAGATAAGCCACAAACCACCTTACGAAAAAATTGATTCGCGCATATGTGAAACACATCGAGACAGTGACATCACAATTTTTAATGGGAGATTGTCAACAATGTGAACAATACAATAGTAAAATCACAAAAAAGAACGCAGTGTGATTAATGCGTAATAACGTAAAATAAAACCTTGTTCGCTGAGTTAGCACTGTGACAGTGAAGTCATACGTGTCAACTTTAAGAACTTCATAGCTTCAAGAACTTTTTCTCTCTTTTTTTTGATTGGACGCATTTTCTTTAGCAACGAGAAAATGTATTTTGATCAGTGTAAAGAATCTAATTATCTGATTTGTCACTTCCAGTTTGTGGTGTTCACAGTGTACCATATTTAACCTCTTCAAAGACAGGCAAGAGATAAGGTCTGTTATGCTGCCACTTTTCAACTTGTTGAAGCTAAATCAATAGGTGAATGCACCTTCCATAGCTTTGACTAGGTCTGTTAAGGACTCGGACGGGTACAGAAGGTCACCTCTGTCTATATAACATGTGAGGCGTGACTCTGCCGGAAGCAAGCTGGAATTCGCCGAGTGAAGCAAAAACCTGCTACATTCGTTCCACTTCGTCTCTTTTATCATCTTCCTGGCCATATAGCCACTGACGTAATAAGTGATACGGGAGTCACTTTTGAGTCTGATGAGATCAGTGTGGACAAGGAGGGCTTCACAAGCAACAACCATTTCGTGAACCTCCGAATCTAGCAGCTCATCCAGCTTGTTCTGCAGTTTTATGGAATTATTGTGGATGCCCGGACATAGAAGCCAGCTCAGAATTCCGAAATGTATGTTTCCACTGGAGGGTGATTGTGCCAAACTGTAAAAACTGAGGCAATTCGCAGAGATCAAAAACTGTGTCGGCGTATCGGGATCATTCGAGCCAGACATTTGCTTCATATTACCGAAAAGATTTCAAGTGCATTTTGGCAGAGGCGAGACGTCATCAAGTATTTATAGCTCAATGTTTTCCTGACACAGTGCAGGATGGAAAGGGTGCTAGTTAGGGTGACGCGGAGTCCTTCGGCAGTTCATTCCCTCAGGAACCCACCCTCCTTAGGTACATATTTTTCTCAAGTTGCTAAGAACCCGTTAATAGCATGCTTGTAGCTATGGACAATGAAGTTTTCGTCGAAATGAGCTTCACACACAACGCAGTTCTTTTCCAGTGGTTTGTCGGCGCGAAGAATCGCACGCTCCCAGACCTTGCGGCGTTCCTCGTCGGCGGGAACAGAGAAGAGAGACAATTTCTTTCCTAGTTTGCGGGCCGACACATATCTCGCATTGCATCCAGGTGCAAAGCAGTGTCTTTGCTGTTTACTCATCACTTCGGCGTGGTCACATTGGCGCGTATTCATCTCGAACAAGTCCAAATCGGCACAGCGCAGACGTTGCGACTTGCGAGTATACGTAGCAAGTGACTGAAGTGCCGCGCTAGCAGCTGGCGAGCGCTCTCGACCCATCACGGTGGCGACTTGCGCGCCGCCCCGCGACGAAATGAAATACCAGCACGCCTCCTTTCAAGGCCCGGCCGGGACGGTGCTGACACCTCTCCTTCTTGCCACCACATTTCAGGTCTGCAGCCGAGTACCTCGAGCTAGATTCACCCGGGAGAGCTAAATTCGGCTGCTTCGCGCAGTGAATAGTCACGTGATTAGTTAAACCCGGCGCAGCAGCGGAGACGTCGCATGCACACAGTCGGAGCTACGCTCGCGGAATCCTCGTGCATACTCTCGACTCCTATACTTATGCGGCGCGATTATGTGTTTATGCAGGCCACGCGCTGTCAATGAAAAGCACCAATTCACCACCGAAAACCACATTCGGTCGTTGCTGCAAAACTATAGTGGCTAGAAAAATTACTGGCGGTGTATTTCTATACACTGTAGCAAAACTAAAACATGTGGATTGTAAGCCGGCAGCCTGTTTCCTAGCCACGCCAATCTGATCAACCTTGACAGATTTGACGCTGAATCCTCTCGATCGAGAGCAGACGACCGTTAAACGGAGGGATAGAAATAGCGGCGACTCATTTACATCCGTGCCGCTAGCGGAGGAGAGAGGATGAAGCGAGGACCGACGTTTTTGGTGAGGACAGCATGTTTCAATGACGCGCACGTCCCGTGATGCACTGTCAGCTGCGAAAATTCCTCCTTCGTTCCCTCGTGTGAATCTACCTTTAACCGCTACACCGCGGCAACGGACTCCTCACTCTTTATTCTCTCACTCCAAGGCTCCCTCATCATTTCCACCGGCCCCGAAAAATGCATGTCTAAGAATTACTGGACCAGTTGGTGAGGTGAGAAGGAAAGAAGTGGATATTTAAGTGCTCATTTTTCTTCGTTAGACACAGTATTAGGGAGAACCATTAAGCAATAGGCTTCACTTCAACCAAAGGCAAATAAACATCACTTTACTTCAGTTAAAAAAACCATAGGTATGGTTGTCATAAGTAATTGTAGTGTATGTATGAAGAAAGAAAAGCAGACAAAAAATGCCCCCGAATCTGCATGTTACACTGCAAATGTCGTCGAAAGACGATGGTCTTGCGTCTGGAGAGAGTGAACAAAACCTTTATTTGATGTTGTGCGCGAGAAAATCGATGAATGGTATTTTGGAGACGCTGCGTTAGAGTGCCTCGAGCGTGTAGAGGAGGCGAACGAGCGCATCGAGGCACGTTAGACCCGAGCGCCATCTGGCAGTTCGAAAACGAAAGCGTGCGTGCCCACGGAGAAAGACGCGCCTGTCTCGGAGGTCATAAGGTGTAGAACGCAAAGCGACGGACAGGTGCCACTACCGTGTCGTCGTAGGAAAGCGTTAGAAACACTTAATAAGGTGTAGAACGCAAAGCGACGGACAGGTGCCACTACCGTGTCGTCGTAGGAAAGCGTTAGAAACACTTACTTTTTTTACCATCGCGTTGCACTGTCAGCGCAGCGCGATAAACGCCACAGTCTTTAGAGTTACTTGTGTGTACCTCTTCTAGTATAAAGGCACACATAAAAAACGTCTACGTGTTGTTATGTTGCCTCAGATATCCGCAATATTTGCTTTTTTAATTGACAATCGCGCAACTATGAACGCTGAATCTTGAGCACTACTGGTGGGCGCTGCGCATGGAGTCGGTCGTTTGGTGCCGTTTGAGGTATTGTTAAGAAAGCACAAACAGAAAAGTGTTCAGACAGGTAGGCAGACAGACAGACAGACAGACAGACAGACAGACAGACAGACAGACAGACAGACAGACAGACAGACAGACAGACAGATAGACCAAAATTTTTCCGTCGAAGGTTGCCCCGCTAAGGTACTCGGCTGCTGACCCGCACGTCGCGGGTTCGAATCAAGGGCTGCGGCGGCTGCATTTCCGATGGAGGCGGAAATGTTGTAGGCCCGTGTACTCAGATTTGGGTGCACGTTAAAGAACACCAGGTGGTCGAAATTTCCGGAGCCCTCCACTACAGCGTCTCTCATAATCATACGGTGGTTTTGGGACGTTAAACCCCACACATCAATCAACCGTCGAAGGTCCACAAGAAAGTCTATCGTGTTTGAAATGTAACTTGCCACCAGCAGGAGCCGAATCTGTGACCTTCAGATAACGTGTTCGATGCTCTTTCACTCAGCTACTGCGCCAGTCATCTCTCCGTCCACTTTATGGGGTGTACATAGGCTGTGAAACGTGAGAGTGTCAGTCACGTTCAATTTCATTCGATGGTCTTTTGTTATACGTCACCGAGATCTTCGCGCTACGAGGAAGCGCTACCGAAAGGCTACAGAAAGATAAGCTATTACACATGGCCTTGCTTCAGGCCCTCTTGCCGCTATTGAGGACATGAGAAGGTTCCTTTCTCTGTTGTTTTTTTTTTTTCAATTTTTAATAAAAGCTTTCGTGTTTAGCAATCGATGTGCGATATTTTAAGGGCCATTCAGCTTATTGTTATAGGCCATCGATTCTGTGTGAGAGCAAGTAAACTTAGTTTGATGTGGCATTGCACAACGCGCAGAAAACTTGCCAATATGGTATTTGCGGTGTTCAATGGGCGCATTTGGTGTTTAAGGGTACTCACTCATAACGGTTTCATCCCCCGGGAGAAACTCACATGGTTGACCAGTGGAAGCACTTATTTCTTTATACGTCAGATGAAACATTGGCCCAAAATGTTTTATCATCCCCGCCGCTAACAAACAATGCAAAATGAACGGAAACGGTGTGGTGACATACGTGCAGGAGTCGAACTAGAAGTCACTGTTGTCTCTTCATAACGCCATCAGGAATCTCATTTGTTAGAAAGTACGTACGCTGACATCCTGTCAATAGAATGCTTGATAACTTCCTCATTGATTGGTGAAAATGAAGATGAAGGCCTCGAAAGATATATGACATACTTTGTTCTCTTAAATACGCAGTATATAACACAAAAGATTGCCAACGCTGTGCCCATGCAGTCTTCCTCTTTCACCGCCATCGCCTCACCGCGGGGGTCTAGTAGCTTAGTAAAGTACTTGGCGGCTGACCCGCAGGTTTCGGGATCGAATGAAGGCTACAGTGGTGGCATTTTCAATGAAGGCGGAAATGATGTAAGCCCTTCTGCTCAGGTTTGGGTGCACGATAAAGAACCCCAGGTGGTCGAAATTTCTGGGGCCATCCACTGAACGGCGTCTCTCATAATCGTATGGCGGTTTTAGGACATTAAACCGCACATATAAATAAATCTGTCACCGTCATTGTTCCTGTCCGCGCTTCTGCACGAATTATGTGAAAAGAGGGAGAAATGCGAAACGGGACCTGAAAGACATTAAATGGAGACGATTTATTTAGTTGTTGCGTGGCACAGAGGTGGTACTGTTATGCGGGTTGCAGTGAACGCCCTGCGTATTTAAGCCTGTACCACGTTCCACAGAAAATATCACTGTGAGCAGGCTCGGTCGCTCTCGGCGATCACTGAGGCCGGTTTGATAACCTTAGCCACTGTCTACTTCCCGTGTCACACACGGCAAGAAAAGCGCTCTTGCCGGCGAGTGTGCTCATTAAACTCACTTCGCTGCAAAAGAGTGTCTGGCCTTGGTAACAGTGGCTTCAGGACAGAACAAGTCAGTACATGAAGCTGCGTTTACTGTATTTTTCGAACAATGGTGGTTAATAAAAAGTGATCTTAATTAGTAGCGAGCAAGTAGTGTAATGTCACCTCGAATCGAATTCGAATCTAATAGATGTGACTATCCGCAAAAAATAGCGAATATAAAACACAATATTTTATTGAAAATTGATGGAAACAACAAAGAAGTGAAATATGGTAATGTCTTCGAGCACATAATGCGGTGAGTGACTGCTACCGAAAGGATACAAATTTTCATTCAGAAACATAAGCTCTTTCTCATGACCTGGATTTGGGATCTCTCGCCGTGATGTGACAGCGTTTTTCGCACTTGAAAAATCTACCTGGGTACCTAATTAGGAAGGTTAGAAGGTATCCGAACGAAATTGTGGCGATACCTGGACAAAGTTCAGCTCCATGCTCTTTCCAGGGTGCCAAAGGCCTATCCTTTTTGCGTACGTAGGACTCAATGGAGGATTTCTGGAGCTATTGGCGGAAAGCTCTGAGCTCAGTGTGCTGGTTATTTGTTGACGCTTGCATTTCCAGATTCATCGAGGCTGTGCACTGTCCTTTTTTGTTTGCGGCAGCTATTACGTCAGCAAATAACATAACTTACTCGAAAATGAGCATGTGGTCATTTTTGACCCAGGGTGCCAGTGAAAGTTACAACAAAAGCCCTTTTGTATAACAACGTTTGGATTAGTTTTTAGCTACCCCTGCCTAACGGAGTTGCACCGTAGGCGTTTGTCGCGCGTTGCATAGTAGTTGTGCCGAATCCAATTACTCGATTAGGTATCATCCGATTGGAATTCAAAACTCGAGTATTCTCGCACCTCTATTTTTATGCACAAAAATGCACTATACCACAAAAAAACTACTTTTGATATACTTACTCACGGTCAGCTTAGAGTCAGGGCCCACAAGGGCATGCTTGATTGAGTGAGTGAGTGAGTGAGTGAGTGAGTGAGTGAGTGAGTGTGAACTGCCCAGCACATGCCGGGAATCGGCCGCAACCGCCGCAAGTAGCCATTGCCTCGGCCACCACTTTCAAGTTGAACGTACCTTTCTCGTAGACATGGCAGCGTGCCGCCAAAGTGACAGTCAGGGAGCGCATGTGCACTCACTCAGAGTGACACTAAGCTTGCCACTGTGGCTAGAGTATAAAGAGAGAAGTGTACGAAAGAGGAAATGAATGATGACATTCTCGAAGTACTTTAGGAAAACTAAAACTATCGCTTTTTGTTGCGGTCGTTGTTGCTGTAACAGCTGGTCGTGCTGGACGAGCCCACAGCCGGCTTGCACACGCCGGACGCACGCGAAATTTGGGATATACTTATGCGCCTGCGCGGATCAGTCTCGCTCTTCTTCTCCACGCACAACATGACCGAGGCGGACGTGCTGGCCGACCGCGTGGTGTGCCTCAGCGCCGGAATCGTCATCTGCAACGCCTCACCGACTCACCTCAAGAACGTTTACGGTGAGTGGCAGAGAGAGTTCCCGTGGCAGAGTGATCTACAAAAAGACTATGAAGTGACGTCACATGCGGGGGATTGGGGCTTGCACGAGAGTACCGGTACCTGTGGTTGCGCTCATCGAACAAGATCGACGACATTGAGTCTGGTCAGGTTTTATACTAGCTCAAGCTAATTTCCACATTTCTGAAAATATGGCCGAGCTAGCAGCATTTGATGTCAAACTTCATGAGATGTTGAAGCCAAGGTCCCGGCAGTCTCCTGAATTTCAAGTTAAACTTCAGGCTTTGTGAACAGGTAGGTTGTTCTCATTTCAACTGAGAACATACAACTTCAGTTGTCAATTTTTGCGTTTAGGGACGCACCACGATTACTTGAAAGTATGCCAGTACTGTTTTGAATTATGCTAGTGAATGTAAGTGTTTGTTAGGTGTGCCTTTAGTTGTCCTAAAGTACTCCAAAATGCATATTTAGGTACTTCAAAATTAAGATTTTGCTGCTCCCAAAATTGCTCCAAATTTGTCTTTGTGATTGACACCACTGGTACATCATGAGTGTAACTTTAACAGACCAATAGAGGGCAGTGTGGGTCAGGGAACGAATTGGTGGTAAAGGAGCCATGGCACAGTGACGCAGCAAGTGGTGGTTTCCCGTGAAATATAAAATTACGGGTCTATTCGTGCACATAACGAAACAAAAATAACGTGCCTGATCCTTCTTTTTAGTAATCGGTATACCACAAAAGCAAAACGTGTGTTCACGGAGGTATTTGAGCGTGTATTAAGCATTGTTTACTGTGATGAGTGAAGAAAACGACGACAACGACGGAACGACGGAAGTGCGGGGCAAGGCGCGTGTGATTTAGAGCCAACTGTGCGCGTGAGGTCAGCCAATCAGCTGTCTTGATGGCATGGGTGAGACTACGGAGCAGACAACCCGCATTGGAGACGCGATGCTCCATGCGGGGAATGGCCAGCCCGTCCAGCGAACAGCTTGTGTCGAGACGCGATGCTCGGCGCAACCATGACCATCAGCCAGGCCACGTTCGTCCCTGTGCCGAACGGCTGACCATGGAGACGCCTCGCCGAGATCCACGATGCCCTCGGCAAAGAAGAGAACAGCAGGCCAGGCCGCGCCCCGAGATGCAGTATACTCGTGCTGGCAATGCCACCCCAGCTGGTGGTTGGACGGCAGCAGCGTGGACGGCCGCGTTCCCTGGCCGGAACCTGGATCGCCTGCGTCCGACGCTTTGGCCCGCTGTCTTTTGTCTGCCACTGCTTTGGCTCGTCTCTAGCAACGAAGCTTACAGCCACGTTTTGGTTACGCGTGGCCCAATCGTGGTACGCCACCTCTATGGGCCACCTCAGGTCATCAGATGATTGGCTGACCTCCCACGCTCACAGTTGGCTCGAAATCACACGCGCCTTGCCCCGCACTTCTGTCGTTGTCGTCGTTTTCTTCACTCATCACATTTACCAATAAGAAAGAATGAATGAGTGCTACAGCAACAAATCGCAAAGTCTTGCGAAAAACGACAAGCCACTCGAAACTTGCAGCGTGCACCTCAACCAGAAATCACGCACAAAATGAGCATACACAGGACGTGTGGGGACTACCAACTGTCACCGCTCGATATTTCAAGCGCGCTGTTCAATAAATATGTAGAGGTTAACGTCCCGAAACCACCATATGATTATGAGAGACGCCGTTGTGAAGGGCTTGGGAAATTTCGCCCACTTAGAATTCTTTAACGTGCACCAATAGTTGAGCCCACGGGCCTACAGCATTTCCGCCTCCATCGAAAATGCAGCATCCGCAGCCGGGATTCGATTCCGCGACCGGTGGATCGGCATCCGAGTACCTTAGCCATTAGAACACCGCGGCCGGGCATCGTACTGTTCGGACAGAAAGACGCACGAAACAGACCCTCAAGTAAACACGGCACAAGCGCGAACTGTCGCCACTCTTACTTTTTTGTGAGTGAGCAGTGTCCTGCTTTCGTAAAAGCGTCCGCGGCGGCAAGTGGAGTGACCTTCGTGCTGTCACGAGTCTGACAAGCGCGTGGGCTGAAGATACAACGCCCCGTGGAGGCGGCACTCATCGAAACACTAGAGGCGACGACCGTGATAGCGCGCTTGACGTGAGACCCTCGCGCCATCTCGCTACTGATGACAAAAACGCAACGAAATTGCGGAGCTTAGAAGCCCGACAAAAAGTCTATGGTGCATATAAATAGCTTGCCGTTAGCAATATTCACAACGTACACTTTGTGGTTTATTAGTTAGCGCCGCACGCTGCGGATTGAGAGGTCGCGGCTTCGACATCCCGCGGCAGAACGTTTCCTTCTCACTTTTTTTTATTTGCCATGGGTTGGTGTATATTTTACAACGTCATATCCGTGGCGGAAATACGTCAGCAAAGCCTTGATGAACCCCTGCATAATACACTTTCGTGTTAAAAAATCGAATGGCAAAACAATTCTAAAATGAGTTTTAGAAGTTGCCGGCTGTACACCTCACCCACTGCCGGCGATTGCCGTATCGATGCGGCTTGTTCGACGTCATATACTTCATGAAGTAGAGCCGTCATCTTTTATCACTGTTTGAACCGCTTCAAGTAGTTCGATTTGCAACACCAAGCTGAAGAAAGCTGAAATAGCTTCATTTTACGGGCAGCTGGCCACCAAACAAAATCGTTAAGAGGAATGCAGACTTTCGCAAAGCAAGCGGCTTGTTACGTCACGGTTCGCAAGAGCTTTAGTGTTTTGCACACTTTCGGGCTACTAGCATGTTTATAGAAATTGTCGTTAAAAATTTAAGTTTTCACAAAATGTGGTGAAATTTCGCCGGGAAATTTGTTAACACCCAAAAAGTCAACCATAAAACACACATTATGAGCGGAAATCGGATGCCATCGCTCCTTTAGGGACGTCTTATTGTCAAAGACAAGAACAAAGGGCCATGCACAGGGCTTGTAACGCGTAGGCAACTCAAGTACTGGTCATCAAGAGTAACAGACTGGATCGCAAGAGGAGGCAAGTGCATGGAAAAGAAAGCGGAAATCGGGTCAGGAGATGAAATCTTCATGAATGCATGATAAAACTTGATTTCGTTCCGAAAGCGACTGCGGACTACTTCGTGTTATATGGCCATCAGCCCATGGTTGAAAGCGACCTGTGTAACCCACTCCACGACCCTTGTTTGCACGACTGGGTCTGAGAGTTTTCAGTGATAACAAAACCGGAGGAAGCAAACGACCCAGTTCATTGGGAAAATGTGGGACAAGGCTTTGTTCTGTAGTGGGCACAGTCAGGATAATGAAAATGGCGTTGGTGAGCATGACAGTTGGTCCGCTAACGTCTCAGCCGGGACGGCAAGTGTTCATAATACCGCTGAACTGCGCAGGCGTGGGCTACAAAATGACCTTGTCGAAGAGCGCGTCGGTGCCCTTCCAACGTGGCGAAGTGTTGTCCGTGGTGAAGAGGTGCGCACCCGAAGCTACGTACATTCGTGAGTCGCCCGTCGTGGCCACGATCGCTCTGCACACGGTCGTGACTCTGGGTTTCGACCGCATGTTCTTGGAGCTCGAGATGCGCAGCCGTCACCTGGGTATCAGCTCCATCGGACTGACCACGTCTACACTCAGGGATATCTACCTCAAGTGAGCTTGCTTTTTACACAAAGTCGTTGCCGGTGCGCACTTTAGGAACTTAGATATTTCATTTCGTGAAGTAAGGAGTGGCCTCTGAGATCTGTTTCGGGAACATGGCGAAGTGCTATGTTAATTCAAAGAATACACCAAGACGCCTGTGTCAAGTCTCACAAGAGATACCCAAGTCGAGCAAAAGTAAGGGGCCAGTTCCAGATCTTTTCTTTTTTTTTTCTGTGTACTAAATATTGCTGATACATACTTCGGCACCATAGCTATTTCGTTTTATTAGTATGAAGTTTCATTGACCAAGATTACCGGCGAAGAGTGATTTTGTCTTGAAGTATGTGTGCATTCGAATATTTTATATTTATGTTTATGATAAATGATATTCTGAACAGTACTTCCTTCTTTGTAAAACACTGTTCTCTACATCCCCACGTATTGCGCGTGAAGGCCATTGAGGGCAAAATATATAAAGCTATGGTTATAATGGTGAAGGTGAGAAATTTTTCACAGTTGCGCCAAGGAAAAAAACAGGAAGTATTGTAAAGTATTTGTGCACACTGTCCGGGGACGCCGTTAAGTTGTTCTTTAAACAGTTAGAGGCTTGTTTTTGTGTGTTTAGTAGAACATGGTTGATTTCATCATTTTAGGAATCGGTGTAACACGAACGTGAAATGTGTCCTTACAAAAGTATAGTTTATACTTTACTGTACATTGATATAGGAGAGCCTGCGCAATGTCTGTTAACGTTTAACAGCTAAAGTACCGTTTAATGTAAATACGTCCACGTTCACGTTTAGTAATACATGTTGATCCCGATGGCAACGCCGATGATTAATGGTTGACTAATCATTAAACATGCCTTTGTGGTCATGTGGTAGCTATAGTAAACGGTGAAAGCGGAACTAACGAAAGCGGCGTTACAGCACGGCTGATTGTACGCCAAATTTCGCTAAGATATTCTACTCGTGGCATGTTAGGAATATTAGACAGATTTGGTTGAGCTCCCGTAACGGCTCTGCGAAAGCAGTCTGCCATTGGAAATGGCTGGCAACCTGCGTCTGCAAAGTTTCTGCGGACGCCCAAACAAATATGTCTACTGCCCGATTAGAAGGAAACATCTGCATGGAGGTTCAAAAAAAAAAAAATGCTGGAGTGAAAATCGTTGCCCAGGAGTGAAGCCGTGCCTATGACAAGATGGTGGCTGCGGTGGCCATCTTATTAGGGGCATGATTAAGTATCGCCGTTCAGCGATGAAAAACAGAGCGTTTCCATCGCACGCCCAAAGAGCTTAATGTGGAAACTTTTTCCGGTCACACAGTGGTCAAAGCGCGTCTATTACTAGTTTTCCTTATTTCCATATTATCCTTGAACCATCTTGTCCCATCAAGCGTCTTTTATCCTAATGCTTTGTCTAACTTAAACCGTACTAGATTCGCTTCAAATGGAAATTTTCTACTTCCTACTATCCGCACTAATTTTGGTCGCCACACTGCATATTTCTCAGCATTATCATTATGGAATTCATTGCCATCTCACATCAAGCAATGCTCGACTATTGGCACATTTAAAAAACAATTGTATTCGTACTTGATAAACTACTAGATGTTTTTATCTTGTTATATTGTTTATTCCACTCTTCTTTTTACTTGTTTCTTAGTTAATGTTGGTTCTATCAATTTACTCATCTCTCTGTTTTCACTGCTACTGCTAATCGAGTAAATTTTGTAATCCCATTTTGAACAGGAGGTCCCCCTGCAGCCTTGTGCTTTCGGACCTCCTCCTGTATATATATTTTGCATACTGTTCCTTTTTCTGTACTAATAACTGAAATAAACTGAAACTGAAACTGAACCCTCTAATTGAAGGCAAAGGTTTTCGGAGATTCAATCATCCATACTGGTTTTTGTGTGTTATTTTTTCGGGAACAACTGTCCTTTTATATAAAACTAACGAAGCATTTACACTAACATATCAAAGCCACTGGATCTCCAAGCGGGCATTACCAGAAAAGAGCATGTTTCCGCCATCTTGGCAGTGGTAAAAGCTGGCTTCACTTCTGCTGGTAAGGCATTGCGGAAGCTTCCACTTCAGCATTTTTTCTTCACACCTCCTTGCTTCTCTGTTGGCCGTCCATGATATTTTGCGGGGGGGGGGGGGGCGTAAACGGGGAACGAGGAGTTACATTTAGATAAAGCAGGTGCATTGCTCTATGTGTTATAGAGATATTTTGGTATGGATGGATGATATGAACCACGCCAATGCTTTGGACAAGGTCGCCACATCGTGGTGTGTCAAGGCGTGGACAAAATTGCACGTATCCTATTAGAAACGCATCAGGGCAGATTGACGCGTAGAAACAACGAGTTAAAAAAACTACTCGTGGGTGCGAAGGTCATGATGCATTACTAAACTTTACTAAACTTTACTTCACTTTACTTTACTTTACTGTGAGGGGGAAGTGGTAGATATAAAAGACATGTTTCAAAGCCTACAAAGTACGGGACCTTGGCGCACTGGATAGGGTGCTCCGCAACTGTTGTCGCTACACCTAGAGGTCGTGGGATCGACTCCCTTGGATGGAACTTTTAGATTCGAAGCAGCTTATGCCGGAGTTCAATCTGGTGTTGTGCGGCGTCACCACCCTTACTGCGCATGCAACACTTTGCCCGAGCACTGCCAGAACGTGCTCAGGCGCCAGCGCGTTCCGGACTGTGTAAGGGCAATGCCTCCTTTTTCTAGGAGGCGTTGGTAAGGGTTTGGGTTAGAGGCTTACACCCTTACACTTTCTCGTCGATCATGTGATAGCGTCGGGGAACAAGGTTCTGCAGACGTGCGCTGAACCAACGCGTTGTATTCTATTCGCACTTTCCAGCACCTGTAGGTGGCGCGGAGAGCGTCTTAATATGGCGGGTCGAGAGGTGATGGACGCTATCCCAAAAGCATCTGCGTCTCGAGAATAAGGCGGCTTTCGGGCCTCTGGTATCTATAAGCTCTAAACTTTGACGATAAACGTGCAAACAGAGAAGGTTACTGCATGCTATAGTCGATTACAACATAAGACTAAAGACACCCTCCGCCCCCAGTACTGCAGCGCGCCTGTCATTCATCTGTCCAACCGAGTAATGAACGGCAATTTTCGAACAGACCATAAGCATATTTTTTTTCCTAAAACTGAAATACTACGCAGATATATGAGCTCAAATTTCGTCGTTTTCTGCTTCAATGCTACGCTCAGCTGATCAGTGAAGTCTGAATTTTTTTATGCAATTTGCCAAGAAGTTATAATTTTTGACTGAAATATATCGAAATGAACACGTACCTGTAAAATCATGTCATATGCGTGAACTACGGGAATGGTTCGATGTCACGGAAATACGCAACAGCAATTAATGGTTCAAAATTCTCCCTGTGATTGCTGTGGGTGGAGCTTACATTTCTTGTAAGGCTGTAGCCGACTATTATAACAGCAGTTGTGTGTTGGAAGAAGTGTTGAATGATTTAGAGTATTGCGTTCTCAACTATAGGACAGCAGTCAGACTTACCGAGCACCTGGCACTTGAGCCATTGGAAGTGCTCAAGGAGAGCATCATGCATTTTAATGACGTGTATCACAGAACGTCTGGAATTCTATGTAAAGAAAAACCTAACGCTAAACTGCCTCATCTGATTCGCAAGGTACCGACACTATCGTTGGCATAGCGGCTGTGTTAGGCTGCGCCGAACGCCTGATTGCTTTTTCTCGCGGAAGTACTCGTCATTGAGAGGAGATTTTTAAATAAAAAATTAGGTGTGCCGCTTCCCAAGTTTCCTATTGTGTTTTTGTTTTTTAGCCCGATTGGCTGAGGAACAAAGATGGCAATTCTATTTAATTTCGAATCGATGGAACAAGCCAGCTCTACAAGCATCGCCGCCATGTTTCGCAACGGCTCACGTAGTTAGTAATAAATGGCCATTTACAAGGCCCCATAAAAAATTTTAGTTAGACCGTGGGAGTTGTGTGTCCGGTGAAGATCATTATGTGAGACATTTTTTTTTCATTTGGTTCATTACGGGCTTAAAAAACTTTTGTTTGTTAATGAAACTTCGTGGAAAACAAAAGCTAGTGAAAGATTAGTGAAAGTACGTGCAAAATAAAAGCTTGCGGGGATTCCTTCTTCTCACATAAAATCCGAGATTGGAACCACTTACCCAGACAA
The DNA here is from genome assembly GCF_043290135.1 of Rhipicephalus microplus. Classification (NCBI taxonomy): domain Eukaryota; kingdom Metazoa; phylum Arthropoda; class Arachnida; order Ixodida; family Ixodidae; genus Rhipicephalus; species Rhipicephalus microplus. The sequence goes on along the minus strand of NC_134709.1, from coordinate 64,591,334 downwards.
ACAATCGAACGCGCTTCCGTTTCCATTTTCATTTCCGTACTTCAAAACGAGAAATGATGATGCAGTTGTCACCAGTGATGCATTAAGTTTGTCACAAAAGCGACACTCATGTTTTGTTTCCTTTTTTCAACTATTTATTGTTGCTTCTTTGTTTTCAGTTGCATTTTATGATAACGTTGAAATGTCTAGTGCACTTTGCAGACACTTGCTTCTTTTCAATCTTTTTCATTGAAAGTGTTGAATATTGTGTTGTGTAAACGTGTCACTACTTCTTTTTGATATATGGAATGTTCTTTTTATATTTTTATGTATACAGTGCTGCATTCACCTGTTGACTTTTTTATGACATTTTGTAAATTAGCTTCTTTATTGTTTCAAGTACATTTGTAATTACGATGTTACCCATACTCTCCTGTTTAAGGCCGGAAAATTCAGGCCAGAAGTATTAAATAAATGACAAATAAATAAATAAATAAATAAATAAATAAATAAATAAATAAATAAATGATTGTTCTCATTGATTTTAGTGCTCTAAACTCTATTTTAATCAGGTGTGTCGGAGTAATTGAGATGCACGAATGTCAATCTTACTTGCAGTCCTGTCATGTTTCTTTTATGCCTGGTGACAGATGCATAAATTAAAGAAAAATTAAACTCGATAGTAGACGATAATGAGTACGCGTGTTTGTATTCCGCAGGTTGACCCTGGCGAGCGTGTCGCTCAGCGAGAAAACTAGCTGGGCACAACAACTGCGTAAGTCACAGCTTAATTTTGCTTGGTTTTTTTTTTTTTTGCTATACAGCTCTAAAAACCGATTAGAAGTTATCATAGTCCTGATCATAGGCGTAGGCATGGTTCTCTGTTGGAGCTAAGTGGGGGGGGGGGGAAGGGAAGGCAAATTAGCGGAAGTTACGTTGCAGCACTCCTTTTAGGGGCGAAGCTCCTTGAAGGGGCACCCGTTCGTCCCTCGTCGTAGTAAGTAACATATCTTACATTTTGACCTGCAAGGTGGTGCCGGTGGGAAGTTTCTCCTGTGCGTTGTTGAACAATAAAACATTCGCAGCATGCGCATTAACTAAAAGCCGAATTCTCCTGCCTCTCATTCTCCCTTAGCAGCCACTGGCATGTACAATGAGCACTATCTGACAAGAAAGGGTTGCTACGTAATACTCGCTGGGCGTAACCTCCTTGGTTTTAGAAAGGTTTAGCGAGCGTTGGGCCGCAGTGCCATGAATTCAGTGAAATAGTATATACCATGAACTCGAGGTGGTGCAAGGTGGGAAGTAGACACTAAGCGCAAGCCGTAAGAAAGTGTGCGTGTGTTTTCTCTCGTTCTGTCCTTGTTATGTCCGCTGGATGGCGGTGCTTCTATATGAGGATTATATGATGAAAAGATGCGAGATGATGGTACTTGAAGTGTTCACTAGTTGGACGAACGGACACACAGACAGATGCATGGCCGGACGCACGGATGGCTGCATGGACGGATGGACGCAGGGGCGGATGCAAAGGCGGATGCATGGACGATCGCAGGGACGTGCGGACGCACAAACAGACGCGTGCACGGACGGGTGGATGGACGCACGGATGGTCACACAAACCACTGCATGGGCGGACGGAAGCAAGCACGAATGGACAGACAGATGCTTCGCCCCACTCTCCATCATTCACCCCGTGGATATGCTGCCATTTTTGTTTAACCCACTCCACTAAGACCCTTCTGATTAGAATGCATTGAAAAACCAAGTTAACGAAGCCGCGCCACACTTTGTGAGCATAGTGAGACAGCAATGCGGATCGATAAACACGTGATCCATACGTTATAGGCACGTGAAAACACGTGATCTATACGTTGTAGTCAGTTTATCTCTTGTAGTTCTGAGGCCAGCACATACAGATTGTCCCACATAACTTGGAGCCAAGAGTTTGAAAATGAAGGACACTTCAGTGGCGAATTGACCCAACCGCGCACTACTCGCACTAGCCCGTAGGTACTCAGGTTACATTTTATTTCTCCCCGCCCTAATAATTTAAAGTTTTTAATTACCTATTTTTAATTATGGGCTGGAAACCCAAAATATGAACACTGAGAAGTAGAGCACTTTCAGAAACCACCGACAAAATGGTTTTCTGTACGATACGTCTAGCGCTGTAATTTTTTCCGCGTTGTAAATAAAGCCTTTAGCAGCACTGTAACAGTGCGCTCGCGGTCCGTCACACGGCTTCTTCTCACGTTTTGCGGGCTTTCTTTAAAACGTGGAAAAAATAACAGTGCGAGTTGTATCGTACAGGAAACAATTTAGTGGGTGGTTTCTGAAAGTGCTTTGCATCTCAGTGTTCATATTTTGGGTTTCCAGCCCATAATTAAAAATATGTAATTAAAATTTTTAAATGATTAGTATGGGGAGATTTGAAAAGTAACCTGAGTACGTACAGGCTAGTGCGAGTAGTATGCGTTTGGTTCAATTCGCCTCTTAAGTGCCTTTCACTTTGAAATTCTTGGCTCAAGTTATATGGGACACCCTAGCTGTATATGAGATGTGAAGTATTTTTTGCCCAGGGCTGAGTCCATCCTTCCCTCACGTGTCAGCTCCCCCACTGTGCACGCACATCCCCTAACCCTTTCTCTCCTCTGCTACATCCCAGCCCTCACTCTCCTGAGTCGGCCGTGAAGGCAATATTTCCGTGAGACGGAGTGAATCTGCTGTGCTCGTAGCCGTTGGTCGTCAGTCTTGGCTGCTTTACTCGTTTCCGTGAGGCAGAGCGCGTCTGCTTTGGTTAGCGCGGGATCACGTTCAGTGTCTCTGGCATGTGCGTTGAGGGACGGCATTTCGGCAGTGCTATCGTCATGGTCACGGGCCTCAAGCGATGGTCACTGGCAGCGGTAGTCTGGTAGATGCTCTGAATGGTAATACACCTCCTTAAGGCGACGTAGAAGAGTTTCTGTGGGTGCCATTCACCATATCCCGGCTGCTTGGCATGCACACATGACTCCTTTAGCGGGAGATGGTATAATTTTGGGTTTTTTATTAACCAATGTTAGGCATTTACTGGCGAACCGAAGGCATTTACGCTTTACCTATTGGTCTATATATACAATTGGCTGCCTAACTCCGTGTGCTTTCGTGGCCGTTCAATTAAGATGTACTACACCAAAACTGACGTGGCATGAAAAGAGCACAGACGAACATATATGACTGGTCATGACATAAAAATCATGTCCAGCACGTCATGTACGTCGACTCATCACATACATTACCCGGTATTGATTATCAAGCTATTAACTCGATGCATTACAAAATTGGTAAGACACCTCATCAGCGTGTGAAGACAAATGACTGGTTGTAATAAAAAATTTATGCTAAGCATGACTTCGCGGCATACATGACTTGGTCATGGTGCCCTAACGCTTTTATTAACTTTATGAATAGCAAATTAGGTCAGCATATTCGCGGCCAGTGATCTCAAATGGAGGGTCATATGCTGCGACAAGTAAACTAACCTCGCCAATCTTGGTGCTGTCATTTTGATCACTTGAGCCTCGCATTCATTCCTTAGCTCGCTGTTATGAGGGAAGCGAAACATCCGTCGGCCTTCCGCATGTGAACCATGTATAGACGGTTTCAAGGTCACAAGCGTTGTACCCCAGAGACCTTACGGACACCTCATTTACCAGTTTATAATGTCGAAACTGGAAACACGTTTTTAAGTTTCTTTTGAATGTAGGTAATGTCTCTAGTTTTTCAGATAAAAGAAACGTGCGAAATGCTCAACAGAATCTCTTATATGTTCATGAAGCTCAAAATAACATTCATTTGAATATATTTTGCCAAATAAGGGAAAGAGAGTGTAGAAAATCAGAGGACTATTTTCATGAGCTCTTCTTACCCACCTATGCTATTTTTGCACATCGATGGACAAAACCGGATGTCATCAAGCGGCTGTGTTTATAACAGTGAAAGAGTCTACACGCAGTGGCACTCAGCAGCCTGTCCTAACAGTTGGTCAGCAGCAGTGAGACGCACTGCAGGCTCCCACACTGCAGCTTCGCATCTGAGGAAGCCAAGTGGAGGTTCGAAGCCAATGTTTGCCTATATTGCGACGGTAATGACGCCTACAGCAGAATCTTGCAAATTATTTTTTAAAACTTTGTAATAAGGTTCTACGTTCACTTCGTAGAGAAATTTTCTAGGTTTTCAGTTACATTTAAATCTTGCCTGGTTGGACATATACATTCGGGGTAAAATAAGCAAAAGCCTGATCTGCTCACATTCCTGACACGAAAGAGCTCCGCAATAAAATGCAAACGTCTTTGGCTCTGAATTTCATAGTGGATATAGCTGAAGACGGGGAGACGCTCTAGGTGCCGACCAGTGCGGACGCGCGAAGATCGGCTCCTGCTTTCAAGAATGCTTTCCTGTGGTAATCACGAATTTGTCGCCGAGTTTTCAGTCCCATCGTGTGCCTAAGTTCTCAAGAAATTAGCACATACCACCTTTTTGCTTGTGAGTGGACTTTTAAACCGTTTTGGGGGCATTTTTACTCGGCAATGCCACAGGGAGATTTAAGCCTAGTAACCAAGGAGGCGATTGTCGCCGATGCGCCAACCCGGCGCCAACGTGACTCAACGCTCTGCGCGTTCCAGGACCTGCAACTGAGAATGGAATACCAAGTAGATGGAGAGGACATCTCTCCAGAGGATTGCACGGATGACATGGGTTGGAAGAAAGCCGAAACGAGACGCTCAAGGAATAAGCAAGCCGCGGTTAGCGTTCCTTCTGCCAAGGGTTTGACCAAGGCTGGCGTTGCGGGAGACGCTCAAGCCAGTCGTAGTACGTATGATACCAAGCATACAATCGTGCGAGCTGGACGCATGCAGCCACTACCCAAGGACTTCAGCGAAATTGTGTTACGACCACGTGGAGCATTAAATATCTCGAGAATTGGCACTGGAGCCGTGGCAGACGCGATAGTACTGGCGGCCGGCATCAAAGAGGAGGAGGCCATGCAGGACATCATCTAATCCAACTTGAAGCAGAACATTATGGTGGCAAGCACTCCGGACCAAACAGAGCTTCAAGATACCTCAAAGTTAAGCAAATTGACATTGGAGGCAAAGTTTTCGAGGTTAGCGCGTACGCCACGACACCCCACGATACTTGTAAAGGAGTGATTCGCGGGATCCCCGTAAGTGATACTCAGGACATTTTGACCCGAAAGATTGTGAACGCCAACAACCCGCTCGCGCCGCAGGCCAAGAGAATCAAGGACACTGGGATCATCCTAGCGTTCGAAGGACACAAGGTGCCCAGATTCGTGAGATATGGACCTTCACTTTTGCAGTGCTCACTTTACCGCAAGAACATCGATATTTGTTACGTCTGTGGAAAGCTGGGACATCGGTCTGACGTCTGTCCGAACCCAGCTGAAACCATCTGCAGAGGCTGTGAGATCAAGAACCCAGATAGCCTGCACCAGTGCAATCCAAGATGCAGGCTGTGCGATGGTCACCATCCCATGGCAGACAAAGAGTGCAAGAAGACGTTTTTAGTGCCATACGTCGTCAGACGCAGACGTTGGGAAAGATCGCGAGCAGCCGCAGAAGCCCGGGACGCATCAATCACATCGAGTCCAGACATCAACGACAAGCAGCTTATTCCAGCCTACGGGACCCAGAGCATCCAGACTACACAAGAACAGGAAAGGCGGCCCCACTCCAGGGGGAGGTCGCGTTCCAGAAGAGGTTCTAGACCCAAGGCCCGCTCCCAATCACAGGGGCGCTCGAGTTCTCAATGCCACCATCAGGGTCGGGACCAGCCTGGGCGCCACCCGAATGGCCAGCTGCCGGGCGTTCAGTTCGAGATCACGGCTTCCAACCCGGGGAGGACGCCTGCAGTTACATCGAAAGGCAGCTGGGCTGAGCGAGTGCGCAACGGCGTGGCAGAGGTGATGACAGGTAAGCTGCCAGAGCATGATAGAATTGCACAGCTAGAGCAAGAAAACGCGAGACTTACAAAATCGAATGAGAGGCTATCAGCTGAGTTAAATGAAATAAAAATTCTTCTCACTAAGCTAACCAGCACGCAGTCTTCACAGCCAATGCCTCAGCCAGTTGATGTCCCTGTGACTGAAAACGTGGAGGACTCGAGAACCACAAAAAAAAAGAGGGCAGTGACGGCAGAACACGTGGAAGCCAACCAAACGACAATTTCAGATATGAAAGAGGTCTTTGACACGCTCAGCAAAGTAGTAGCCAATTTTAGCGAGCAGATGGGTAGGCTAAAGTCAAGCGTTGCGGCACTGGAAGTGCATATGTCTTTGCGCATTAAAAAGGTCGAAGCATATTTGCACAATACAGCAAGGCCTCCTCATGCACCACTAGTATTGGTGACCCCTCCGGTCACCAATACTAGTGGTACCAAACCTGTCGACAGGTGCAGCATCAGGCTCTGGCCGCCCATGTAATAACCATGATGGCAGCGCGACGTGAAGCATTTCGTATCTGGCAATGGAACTGTAGAGGTTACCTTAAAAAGAAGGCAGCCCTACAGCTGTATATGAGGAGCTGCCAAGAAAAGCCTCATATTATATTATTACAAGAGACCCTTTCACCGCAAGCAACGTTGCCTGGATTCCGGCTTGTAATAGGGGATACTCAAGGGAGGTAGTCTGCACCTTCGTATGCAACAAACAAACGCACGTAACCCACGACCTCAAGATAGAAGCAGGCTGGTTGGAACACGTCATGGTAGAGATCGTGCCAGATACCAGCAATCGTCACAGCATTTTTATTCTTAATATATACAGCAGTCCAAAGGAACAAAAGCAAGGGTTCAAGACAGTTCTAAAGAAAGCTGTTAATATCGCCGGGGAATGTCCACTTGTCATAGCAGGTGATTTCAACGCCCCTCATCATACATGGGGTTACAAGTACAACACTGGGAAAAGAAATCGACTTTGGCAAAGTGCCACACAATTTTGTCTCACCCTAGTCACAGAACCCAGCCTACCAACAAGGCTTGGTACATCTTGCTGCAGGGATTCCACCCCGGACCTTACATTTGTAAGGAACATCAAGAAGGCCCAGTGGATGAACCTTGCTGTAGACTTCGGGAGTGACCACAGCATTCTTGCCACTATATACCTTCTCCGTGGAGCATAAAAAGCAGAGAGAATTCCACTTCACAGACTGGGCTAAGTTCAGGAAGATAAGGATGGAAAGGGAACAACATGGCCACAGACAAGGCTTGGAGCAGTGGGTCAAACAGATTAAAGATGACATCAAATCCGTCTCCTCCACCATTACCACAGATTTTCCGGTTGAAAGAATGGATAGCCAGCTCGCTTATCTTCTTGAGGCAAAGCAAGCACTACTGAACCGTTGGAAGGGTCAGCGCCTAAACTGAAGACTGAGAAAGAAGATAGCTGAGGTAAACAGATCAGTCGAGGTACATTGTCGCGCACTATCCAGGCAGCAATGGGACGAAATCTGCAACTCCGTCGATGGTCAGATGCGCAATGGCAAGACAAGGAATATGTCAAAGCACCTCCTCAATGAAAACACCACCAAAACAAATCAAAAGCATGTGTATCGCTCGAATTTTGCATAATGAGATAGGGCACACTACAGAACAGCAAGTTGTGCAGCGGCTCGTGCATAAGTACCTCCCAATCAAAAGAGGATTGGCACCACCAAGTAGGCAGTACCAGGGCAGGCCCAATACAGGTCTTGAGGGCGACTTTACCCTCGAGGAGATCTGAAGAGCCTTGCATGATCTCACTGGCAGGTCGGCCCCTGGCCCGGACGCTATATCAAACAAGGCCCTTCGTAACCTTGATGACGATTCAATTGAAACCCTGAAGGATATGATCAATGCAGCATTGAAACAAGGCAGGGTGCCAGAGCAGTGGAAGCTGGCCACGACAATTCTTATTCCTAAGCCAGGAAAGCCCCCTAACTTGAACAACATGAGGCCAATATACTTAACATCATGTATCGGCAAGGTTGCAGAACATGCCATACTGCACAGGATAAACAAGTACTTGGAAGATAACGACATATATACACACAATATGGTTGGATTCAGGGCTGGGCTATCCACACAAGATGCATTGAAACTTATCAAACACCAGGTCATCGACAACGAATCTAGAGACGTGAGAGCCATTCTGTGCCTAGATCTAGAAAAAGCGTTTGACAACATCCACCACTCATTCATAATCGAAGCGATTCCCAAGCTTAGCCTGGGGAAAGCTTTCGATGACTACGTATGGTCCTTTCTTACGGACCGGAAAGCCGTGATGAAGATTGCAGATATCGAGACCGCAGCAATCGAACTAGAAGCAAGGGGCACGCCGCAAGGGGCAGTGATTTCACCAATGCTGTTCAACATTGCCATGATTGGACGGTCAAAGAAATTATCGAGCATTGAAGGATTGAAGCACAGCATCTACGCAGATGACATTACCATCTGGTGCACAGGTGGAAGCGAGGGGCAGATTGAGAGCGGCCTGCAAGAGGCGATTGACACCGTAGAAAAGTACCTTCGTCCTTCTGGGCTCAAGTGCTCCTCGAGTAAGTCAGAACTTTTACTGTATCGGACCGCACGCCGGGGACCGAAGCCCAGGGGATGGAAGCCGTTAAACCAGATAGACATCCACCTCCGTACAAATCAAGGGGATGCCATCGAGAGGGTCGACTCCATCAAAGTGCTGGGCATGCTGATAGAGTCTACCGGCGCCAACAGCAAATCAATAGCCAAGTCAACTTGGTAAACAGACAGTGCGGTGCACCTCATACGCAGAGTGGCCAACAAAAGAAATGGGATCAAGGAAGACAACCTCATAAGGTTGATGCATGCGTTTGTTCTAAGCCACTCCACGTACGAGGCAGCAATGCACAACTGGTCAAGAGCAGAGTCCGAGACACTAAATGTGCTCCTCAGGAAAGTTATCAAGAATGTTCTGGGCCTACCCATACATACCAGCACCGAGCGTCTGCTTGAGCTTGGCATTCACAACACGCTCGAAGAAATAGCAGAAGCTCAAGAGAGAGCACAGTTTGCAAGACACAATTACAATGATATCCCCGACAACATCAGGGAGAATATCACGGTGTCTCCTATACCAAGAAACATACATCCAGAACACGACGTCAGAAGAAGGGTAGCGAGGGCCAGGACTATACTTCGTCAAGTCTCAAACGAGGAACGAGGGGTCGTATTTGTTGACGCGGCTTCTTACGCCAATGGGAAAACGTTTGTGGCAGCGGTGGTCGATGGGGCTGGCCATGTCGTCAACTCAGCGACGGTCAGGACGAAAGACCCTATCATTGCGGAACATGTGGCCATCGCCTTAGCACTCAAGATTGATAACATTGAAGTCGTCTAGAGTGATTCCATGGCAGCACTACGGGCGTTCGCCAAGAGGACGGTCTCTGAATAAACGCTGAGAATACTGCAAGGCAAGCATGTAACGCATCATCTTCTGAATTGGTTCCCAGCTCACCTTGGAAAATCAACGATTTTCCTCCCAATCTCAATGAAGCAGCACACGAAGTGGCGCGAGAACTCTCCAACCGCACCTCCCCGGGGATGCGTTCTACCGGTCAAGGGGATAAACGGGAAATTCTTACAACATATACCGAGCTCACTAAATATTTCTACCTGTCTAGAAGGATTTTCCCTCCACCTCACAAAAATCTAACCCGGCCCCAAGCACATACAATAAGGCTTTTGCAAACGCGGATGTACCCTACTTTGAAAATGTTACACATCATGTACCCTTACCTATACCCAAGTAATCTTTGTCCACATTGTGAGGAAATAGCATCATTAGAACACATGCTCTGGCAGTGCACCAAATTCGCTCATACATCGAACATCACCTCTGCCAGATGGGAGGCGGGAATCCGCAGCTCGTCCTTGGTAGATCAGCTCTGGGCTGTCCACCAACCGCGAGGCGGCTGAGGAGCTTGGCATCTCAGTCCCCACGTGGGAGCTGCCCGCAACACAGTGATCTGTGTTTTGGAGGACCAAATAAAAGTTTATCCAATCCAATCCAATAGGTGAAGACGGTTGTTCGTTGCCTAGTCGATGCGTGCGTGCAATCGGGACGGCTCACTGCTCTCCCATAGATGAGTACGAAGTACTCGAAATCGTTGAACACGTTTTACAAACACAGTTTTATAAACACAGCTATTGGCCATGTGTCTTCGATGTATGTAGTTGTAGGCATCCACCTCTCGTTTAATTCTTGGAATGTCGCCTACATGGCGGTACTTGTATATAATGAATCCGTGAAGAAAATATGCGAGATGGCGATACTTGGAGTGTTCACTGGATGAACAAACGGACGGACAGATGGACTAAGGAACGGACACGGCCAGCGGACGGACGATGCACGCTTACCAATAAAACCTTCCGAAACTTTGCCCCACTCATCACATTCACTTTGTGGATATGCTGTGATTTTTTTAAGGAAGGATACATTGATAAAGGCAAGCTTCCGTGCGATGCAGTGACATGAGTAAAAGTGTGCAATGCACGTGCGGGGCTCTGGAATGGGGCCATGTGCGCGAAACCCCCTGGTGGTGCGTGTACACGACACGTTCACGTACGATATTGGACAAGAAGGCTCATGGCACGCGACCCCAGCCGTAATGAAAAATCTCGGAAAATGACCTGTCACTGTACGTTGGGGCTTCAAAGTGCGAAGATCGGGACGGCCAGCGTTGCTACGGCGACGGAAGCAGTAGAGCCGCCTAGGTCTGACTTGTCTGGGGCTATCGGCGAAGAGGCTCGGGGAAAGGCCGTTGATCTCAGAAGACTCAAGTGAGGCTGCCCACACTTGCCGCAACCTGTCATAGCGGTTCCTGGGGAGATTACCGTTCGTCCGCTTCGAGCTAGAATGGATGTGACCCGCATAACACTGACAAGTCAGGCGGAGCCTAACTGAGCCAGAGAAGACGACGAAGACCAGAACCAATCGGCACTGAGGTCGAGCGTCTAGTTGTGTGAAACAGAACGACAACTGTAGCAAATAGAGAAAAGCGTTCAGGACACCATCGACGAAGCGTCGACAAGGCAAGGGCACCGAGTCGACATGGCTAACGTGGCAACCCGACAAGCTGTGACCGTTTCGATACCAAGACGCCATCTTGGATAGATGTTGGCTAACTCTAACACATAATGTTAGTTCTAAGTTCAGTCTGTAGCAGACTGGTGTGTACATCATCATCATCATCATCATCATCATCATCAGCAGCAGCAGCAGCAGCAGCAGAAAAGGCTCCTCCGATGTCCCACCAGTCAACTCAATTCTGTGCTTGCTGCTGCCATTTTATAGCCGCGAAATTCTTAGTTTCATGTGCCCATCTAACTTTCTGTCTCCTCCTAACCCACTTGCCTTCTCTGGGAACCCAGTTAGTTACCCTTAATGACCAGCGCCAGCGGTTATCCTGTCTACGCGCTACATGCCCGACCTATGTTCATTTTCTCTTCTCGATTTCAACTATGATATCCTTAACCCCGGTTTGTTCCCTGATCCACCCTGCTTTCTTCTTGCCTCTTAAGGTAACACCTACCAGTTTCCTTTCCATTGCTCGCTGCGTCATCCTCAATTTAAGTAGAACCCTCTTTGTAAGTCTCCAGGTCTCTGCTTTGTAGCTAAGCACCAGCAAGATGCAGCTGTTGAACAGCTTTTTCTTGAGGGATAGTGGCAATCTACCTGTCAATAATTGAGAGTGCTTGCCAAATGTGCCTCTCCCCCCCCACATTCTTCTAGTTACTTCAACCTCGTAGTTCAGCTCCGTGGTTATTACCTGTCCTAGGTAGACATAGTCTTTTAAAACTTGTAGTGCACTATTCTCTATCTCGAAACGCTGTTCTCTTCCGAGGTTGTTGTAGATTACTTTCGTTTTCTGCAGATTAATTTTAGGACCTACCTTTCTGCTCTCCATGTGTAACTCCGCAATCATAAGTTCGTTCTCTGAGTTACTTAGCAATGCAATGTCTTCAGCGAAGCGCAGAATAATAAAGTACTCTCCCTTAACACTTATCCCCAACTTTTCCTATTCTAGGCCTCTCCAAACCACCTGTAAGCACGAGGTAAAGAGCATTGGGGTGATTGTATTCCCTTGCCTTACACCCTTCTTGATAGGAATTCTGTTGCTTTCTCTATGAAGCAATATCTGGTAGCAGTTGATCTCCTGTAGATTTCTTCCAGAATGTTTATATATGCTTCATCAACGCCCTGATTCCGCAGTGCCTGCATGACTGCTGGTATTTCTAGTGAGTCAAACGCCTTCTCGTAATCTATGAAGGCTATATATAGTGGTTGACTGTATTCTGAGCATTTGCCTATTACCTGATTGATCGCATGAATGTGGGCGGTTGTTGTGTAGCCTGCTACAAATGCAGCTTTTCCTTATGTTGATTTATTTCTAATGTTGCCTTAATTGTATTATGTATTCTAATGTATTCTAATGTATTCTAATGTTGCCTTAATTGTGTATGAGGTGGCGAGGTTCCCCTCAAGCTGCTCAATGTAGCTTTTTTGCCTGGTCATCCTCGCAACTTGTTGTGAATAAACAATTCAATTAAAAAGCACAAAAAATTTCTGTTAGCAGTTAACTTTGCAAATAGCATGTATACGACGGAGAGCAAGTGGGTCGGCTTGTAATTATTCAAGTTCTTGTCATCTCATTTCTTATGTATTACGATGATGTTAACATTCTTCCAAGATTTTGGTACACTTCCCATCAGGAGACACCTTGTAAACAGAGTGGCTAGTTTTTCTAACACAATCTGCCCTCCATATTTCAGCAGATCTTATGTTACCTGACCCTCACCAGCAGCTTTGCCTCTTTACATGCTCTCCAAGGCTTTTCTGACTTCTTCTATCATTACTGGTGGGTTGCCATCAGGGTTACTGCTAGTTCTTATAGTAAGGTCGTGGTTTTCTCGGCTACTATACATATCTCTGTACAACTCCTCCACTATCTCAACTATCCTATCCAATTGGTAGCTATTGTCACGGGGTAAGAGTAGACAGAAAGTAGAAATATATTTGTAGATTGTACACAGAATACACAGTGTCCTTGAACCAAGATGGTGGAGTGGCAATCACAACACGAGCTTTTGTTCAATCGTCACCTTCGTCACCTTTATGGTGCATTTGTTGATGCTAATGATGACTTGTATCAAATAGCCGCCGCCAGTGAAAGCGCCGTCTCGGCGCTTAAGAAAGCATGCGATTCCGGGCAGAGAAGTGCGGCTTAAGGTGGAAGGCGCGTACAATATCAGTGGATGGCAGCGACGATGAGGATGGAGCGTCCAAGGGGGCGATCTCATAGGTGACCTTGGTCAGTTGGCGCAAGACTTTGTGAGGCCCATTGTAGCGAGCGAGGAATTTAGTGGATAGGCCAACGTGACGGGAGGGAGTCCAGAGCAAGACCAATAATCCAGGGGGTAAGAGACAGCTCTATGACGGCTGTCGTAGTGATCCTTTTGATATAACTGCGAGGCAAAAAGGTGATCCCGGGCAATCTGGCGGGACGCTTGAGCCCGAGTATTTGCATCGCGGGTGTACTCGATAGGAGCGTCAGTATGCGATGGCAGAGGAGTGTCAAAAGGCAAAGTGGGGTGACGGCCGTACGAGAGATAGAGAGGAGAAAAGCCAGCGGTGTCATGTCGGGACGAGTTGTAGGCAAACGTCCCGTAAGGCAAAGTGGCATCCCAATCACGATGATATTCGGGGACATACATAGATAGCATTGTCGTTAATGTGCGGTGAAGGCGCTCAGTGAGTCCATTTGCTTGCGGGTGGTAGGCAGTGGTGAGTTTATGTCGTGGGGAACACGAGCGAAGAATGTCGTCCACGACCATGGAGAAAAATGAACGACCACGGTCGTTCAGCAGTTAACGCGGTGCTCCACGGTGGAGAATAACGTCTTGAAGGAGAAAGTGAAGCACAGCTTGTTGGTAGTGCTCGCGTGATAGCAAAGCGTGTCGCCTAGTCTGTGGCCACCACTACCCCCTTATTCCCACTGAGAGACGTTGGAAATGGTCCAATGAGATCGAGGCCGACGTGGTAAAACGGGTCTGTTGGTATGTCGATAGGCTGAAGTGGGCCAGGTGTTGCCAATGATGGATGCTTTCTTTGATGTGGAAAATTTTATTCCTGTAAACTTTATTTAAAACGAAAAAATAGCTTTTGATGTACACGGTCAATGTTAGGGGATTGAAGCATTAGATGCATTGAACGTGAAGTTTGACCGTCGGCGTCATGTGGTGTCGGACACTAGTGATGCGTCGACGAATCACCACGTGATGACGTCATTCGGCATCACAAATCGCCGAAGGTCGTGACGTCCAGGCCGTTAGCTGCCCACTTCTGCAACTTCATTCGAGCCTTAGCGAAGATTTCTGTGGCACGGTCATAAAGCTGACACGCGCCCGATGCGGTAGGAACGCTGGTGCGACCATGTCATCCACATGAAAGCAGCTCGCCAACTTTTCAGCTGTCTGGTAGTTCTTTCCGGATACGCACCAGAACTCATGCTGCATTGTCTCAGTTATAAAGGACTTGCCACAGTGCCAAAGGCTCGTGAGCCATGCGTAACTTGCGAACGCGGTTCATGTCATGTGCTCCCGTTGGCATTCGTTCTATCTAATAGAGCTGCAGTACGCCCTGTCACATGGTGGCATTCCTATCTGCAATAACGCTTTCTGAACGACAGCCGCGATTCTGAAGTGGTGCTGGCGAAAGTGCAACACCTGCAAGATGTCGTTGCTGGTGTTCGGCCCTTGTTCAAGCGGTCACGCAGGGAAGTCACTCCCGTGGCATGGGACTACGCATCAAAGACAACTCTGAGTTTTGTTGCGGTGCACGATTCTGGCTTTGCTTCTTGATGGGGCATATGCATTTTCTGGTGGTCGCATCGTCGATGATGGGTCATCCTCAATGACGTCTTGAGATTTTACAATTTCTTAATGACTTTATCATGACGTCACTGTCATGTTGCGTTTTACGGCGTCACGTGATGACGCCATCACACGGAACCATAACCTGGTCAAATGAAGACCAACTACAGAGTCAATGTAAAAACCACGTCAGGCATGGGCCTGTAATTTTTGAGGCAATGCAAAACCACGTTACGTGTCGGAAGCTTTTGTTGGGTGGCGGGGCAGGATTAATAGACTGAGAAGGAAAATGATGATGATATGTAGGGTTTAACATCCCAAAACCACCATATGACTATGAGAGACGCCGTGGTGGAGGGCTCCGGAATTTTCGACCACTGGGGCTCTTTAACGTGAACCCGAATCTGAGCACATAGGCCTACATTTCCGCTTCCATCGGAAACGCAGCCGCCGCAGCCGGGATTCAATCCCGTGACCTGCGGGTCAGCAGCCGAGTACTTTAGCCCCTAGACCACCGCGGCGGGGCCTCAGAAGAAAAAGAGGATGCCATTCGTCTTCGGGTCATGCTAACTGAATACATAGAAGAGCCTGTAATTTTCTTTTTTTAGCTTTTTCGAAATGCTACTTGACTCATCCATCAGTCTTGTTCTCTTGGCTCGCAGCCGCCAACCTGTCAACCCTGGTGAGCACTCGCGGCTGGAATCCGGGCATGTGGCGGCGCGTGTCGACGCTGATGCTGGAACGCTTGCTGTTCCTGCGGACGCGGTGTCGACATCAACTGCTGGCCACCCTGATGCCCCTAGTGGTGCTGGTGAGCGCCTTCCACTGGATGGCCGCTGGCAAGACGGAAAGCCAGAACACCACGACTCTGAACATCCGGGTGCCAGTCTCCGTGCGAGAAGTCTACCCCGAGGCTCGCGTTTTCCTCGACGACGACGAAGAGGCCGAGAAAGGGATCAGCCCGTATTTTATGCATCTGGTGAGTACGCGGGTGGAGCCGCCTCAAAGCGTAACTCGGGTCGGCTGCGTAATGACCTGTACATTTCCTATGACTACATGATAGCTGATACTGGCCTAATACTGACCAGTTGTTTCAGTACCACTTCACAAGTAATGGCGTAACCGGTAACACCTTACTCTTTTCGGTAGCTTAGTGACGTACTCGTTAACAATGCGGAACTGTAACGGGTAACGTATACCTACGTTACCTTTTTCCTTGGTGTCACGAGGTCTCACTTGTTACTTCTTATTCCAATTATTGCGGGAGTTTCACGCGAAACTCATTCGTCCCACTACTTTCTCAGAATTCCCCCAGCATTCTACTGTCCCAGTGCCAAACTGCTGACAGCCCTCAAGGAGTTAAAAGTAACATCCACTGTGCCCGTTAGTGCACTTGCAATGTTGAGGCAAGAACACCAGCCTTTATAATGTTGAAAAGGTCTGTTGGGAGACGCGTCGCTCGAAAATGCCGCCAGTCAACGCAAACTCGTGATGTTGATGGCGGTTGGTCGTTTACAGAGAAACCAATGGTTTGTTTCGCGTGTGGTGCCCCGACTTGCTTTTCCAAATTGATTTTAAGTATTTTCTAAGCTATATTACCATTTAGATTTCATAGATCATGCATGTGCGTTCACACAAATCTATCACACGAATCTTCTCGTCTTGAAAAGTTGGTGTCAGTTCTCTTTTTAGGTGGAGATCGGTAACATTTTAAGGCGAAGGGCCGAGTTGTATTAAGCCGATATGGTAAAGGCCGCAAGGTGCACTTTGAAAGGAAAGAGGGGTTGGTTAAGCAGGAAAAATTCCCCAGTCTTTTAATAATGAAGCAAAAACTGGAATAAAATTAATGTTTATTTTCAACATGCATGTCACAAGGTCACAACTTATAAACATAAAACAACAGGTATTACGACAAAAGAACAACAAGAAAGCTCTGTCAGTGCAAATTTTGGCCTGGAGCATTCTTAGACAACTAGCAAGTATGTGCTTCAAAGTTGATCGCTCACACAAGCAGAAAGGCGTGGAGGTTGTCATCGTTTAGAGAGACGGGTAGTTATGGCCCTGCACCGGGGGCAACATATTACAGCGTCGCATGCCGCAGGTGGTCGAGGTCTGACTAAGCGTACCAGATTTGTCAGTTTCAATAACTTCCCTATGAAATGAAGGGAAATCGCCCCATTTCTCGCCTATATCGCGTGTTAGAAATGCAGGGAATTCGTAATTAGATACACGAGTGCAAGTCATACACAAATTTCGGGCGAGGCGCTTCACAGCAACCCCTCGCTGCATTGCAAGGAGGGTGGTATTGATAGCGGTCCAAGTGAATAACAGTTCTGAGAATACAGGGTGGCAGCGATGGCATAGGCGTGCGCTCGTGTTCACACGGCGCGGGCCATTTTCTCCCCCAAAATGTCTAAGGAAACGCCAAGTCTGCCCCTTACCTTCACTCAATCGAGACTGTCTATGTAGCGATTTTGCAGAATAATTAGAAAAACACTGCCGATAGATAGCCAAGGCTCCCGAGAACACGCAAGCCGAACAATATAGGGCAGCATGGGGCCTGAGATTACATTTAGGTCTTTAAAATCAGCTAAAATTAGTTCCCTTATCTCTGTACAAATGTCACTGTCGGGTATCAGCATCGTGAGCTGGATAGTTTCCGTGGCCGCCGTGGGGTGCCGCCACATGCCATCTCGCACACTCGCATTCACAGTGAAAGTCAGGCGCACGTTCGAAGAAAAAAAAAGTACCTATTTTCATGACACGCACTTACACTCTCCCTTCCCCCTCAAGCAAGCTCGTTAGTACGAAAGGAAAGAAAAAAAGCGCTTGAAGCGTGTGACCGATCATGAAACTCCACTCGTGCTTAATGAACTCTTAACATTTTTGCGGCAGTTGATTTGTGAGGCAATAAAAGCTTTCAATTCAAGCAGACTACTTTGTTGTGCTGGGTTATGACCATGTAGTTCTCTGACAATCGTTACCATGCATCTACTGTAGTATTTCAAGAACAATTTATTTCCCCATTTACTAGCGGAAAGCTGGGTGCCAAAAAAGGCCGGTCATTTTGAGCACGTCGTTCCTTAGCATTGATTTATGCACTCTTTGCGAACCTTTATTTTGTTGTCGACCATTTGAAGTATGCAAAAGGTAGATCCCACACGCACTTTAAAGGACAATTAAATAACCGTGCGCATGCTTTAGGACAATGATATCTCAGACAAAGTTGAAATGAACGTTCTACAATGTCCCAACAGTGTAGGCGCTTATATAAGAAAGGGACGAATGCCAAAAGTTTATTTTAGCAGGTAAAGGAGTGGATAATACGTGGCTGTAGGCATAGGTTGGCAAACTCACTCGTGAGTTGACTCGCTCGGACTCGCTCAGCCTCGGATCAAGCAGTAAGCCTGAGTTTGAGTGAGTCCAAATGAGTAGTATTTTGACGAGTTTGAGTCTGACTGAGTTCGGTTGAAGAAGATGTTTGTTAGTGTGAGTCCGGCTCAGACAAAATGTTGGTGACTCTTGAGTCCGAGTGAGCTCCACAGTTTTTGCCGTGCTATGGTTGTATGGGACAAGATTTCCGTGGGCCGTAGTTTCCGTGGGGCTAGATCTCCGCGGACCACAGAGGTTGGTGTGATCTATGCGAATGAAAATATGCTTTAACTATGTTTTTGTTGTTCAGAACCGTGTGCGAAGACAGCTTCAGTAGTGCTCGTTGCACCAACGTGGAACTCCTTCTTAATCGCCCGATTGTTTCCTTTGCGCAGCTGGAGGAGGACAGAGCAGTGGTGACGCGCTACAACGACACAGCGGAGGATGTGCTGCTTGCGGAGGCTGAAAAGGACTACGTGTCCTACACTACAAGCATGGTGCTCGGCGCAGTGTTCCGCAACAGGGAGTGAGTCACGCACAATAACGTTCCACCCATGCGCAGACATCGTTATTCTTATCAAAGGTTTCATACCTACGTGTAAGAAGGAGGCGTAGCCATAATCATGGTGTATGGGTATGTGCCACAGAAATCGGGTGAATCTCCATGCTCACCGGTGGTCCACTAAACATGAAGGCAGCTGTTAGGCCGACGAATAACCTTGAAGCAACGACGGCGAGCCGAATACCCCGAGTACATGTAACAGGAGAATACTAGACAACGGGAGAGGTGACGGTGGTTGCAAGAACAGCCCGATGCGATAGGAGGCCAATAAGCAAACAATGACGGGCCCGCAAATTTAAGAGACGTGCGAGCTCTTTGTTTTCAGCGCACAGTTCCTGCAGTTTGGACATCCCTGTCGGGTCTCTGTCTGTCTGTGGCTTAACTCGAACCTCTCTGCGATAGGAATCAACGTAGAAACAACCTGACACCAACTACCCAAAGCCTGACAACTACCTTAAAAAATAAACAACCTACCTGGATCACCTAGCAGAGGCATAGAAACAAGCGAGAAGCGTAACAGAGCTGCAAATTGGGCTGAAAATGTTTGTTTGGATACGGCCCGCACAATGAAGCTATAAAAGCAACCACAAAGGTATTCTGAATCGTCCGAATTTTCTGTTTCAAGCCCTACCAGCGCAAGCTTCGCCAGTTCTCCAAAGCTTGCAGCGCACTGTGTTTTTGCTAGTGTTTGACTCGACAAAAAATAAAAATTAAGACCTTTACTACTCCGCTCGTAACATTCAATTTGAGAAGGTGTATACAGAATTAAAGGTATAGCCATTGTTTAACGATGACACACTGCATATGCATGTTATGTGCTACTGAAAAGCGTCTGTTTTCTGTACCATGCACCCATATACGTATAAATGATATTGTAGCATTGAGAATTTTAGGCGGAATGCTGAAGCATCATTCGGTATGGCGGATAGTTAGGATACAGTGCCTATAAGGCCTACAACCTCTTTCAATATCATGCGATTCCAGTGTTATGCATTCTGCAAGTACAAAGAATGTCCAAGGCTGTCATTTCACTGATCCTTCGCCTATCCGTGGTTCAGAGGCCTAGTATTCAGTTCACGTCAGATAATGCATCAGTTAATAAATCATTCATACAGTCAAATTTCATGTATCTTAGAAATGTTGACGATGTTTAGGGCTCTGTGTTTACTGGGTGGGCCCTTAAAGACGCTAACATTGTCAACGTGTGACCTACAACGAATAAATATTCGCATAAAATTCTTAATATAACAAAGGGAGTGAGGTTGTTTCAAAGTATCTGCAGGAAACACATCAAATATTTAACATACCATGCGAAGTGTTACAGTAGGACTGACATCAAATGCTTCGCACAACTTGTGGTAGAAGTGGAATCGGCGAAAACACAGCCGACACATACGAGGCAGCCCAATTTTAGTGTTAGTTTAATACAGTGCAAAGAACTTCATCATAAGAAGGGACCTCTAACTGTAAAAGAAACTGCAAACTGAAAACCTGAATTATCAAAAAGTATTGCATAGAATAAAAAAGTACTGTAATTACACAAAAAAAAACATATCCTGAGCATGCCGCATTGAGCCTGCCGTCTCTTACTGCCGTGCAGTCTGGAGGCCTGGTACAATCCGTACGCCATCATGAGCAAGATGATAGCGTATGGCCTCGTGAGCAGTGCCTTGCTCGCATACAAGGAGAAAAGCTACTGGGCTCGTATTGAGACGACGCTGGAGGTGCACTTGCCAGAGGTAGGGGTTTCTGATTCGGCTGGTTGTTGGTCAAGTGTTTCGCGCCACTCTAACGAAGAACTTCGCATTTGACTGCTGGAAACCGAGGGCCCCAAACACATTCAGCCGGATCTCTTAAACGGCACATTGTTCCAGCTTGAAGTCACTTGCTCTCTCTCCTCTGATAGATCACCGGTATCTTCTAATGGAATGTAAAGGTCAGCAGATTGATTTCCGACAAGTTGATAATAATATGTGGAGTTTAAGGCCCCAAAACCAAGATATGATTATGAGGGACGCCGTGATGGAGGACTCCGGAAAATTTGACCATCTGGTGTTCGTTAAGGTGCACTGAGATCGCACAGTATACACGGGCCTCTACCACTTCGCCTTCATCGAAGTGCGACCTCCGCGACCAGTATCGAACATGTCACTTTCGTGTCAGCAGCCGAGCACACTAACTACTCACTGCACCACCGCGGTAGACAATTTGCAAGAGATTGAAAGTTTGACAGTGGTTGGTGGAGTGTTAGGTGGGTGGACGAGTTTACCTAAGGGCTTCGCTGGGAGAACGTGTCTTCGGGATAGCCAAGCACCGAGGGTTGATTGAAGGTATGTGGGATAGCTTTTGCCCGGCGCTTGGGGAGTGTCAGGCTACTGATTAGGTTGCTGCTGCTGATGGTTACAATAAAGCAACGTAATATAGAGCTATTTCAATCGAGAACAATATGAGAGGGAACACCAAGCTGGTGCTCACGATTAGCTACGTTTAATCCGAAGTAATTTCATTTATTTAATTTATTCCTTTATCATGTGTCATGAGCACTTGTTCGCGGTCAGGACAAAAGAAGGCGGTAAACTCGCTGACAATGACTTGCTCGCGCTGGACGTAAACCAAGCAGTGCTTACTTGCATATTCATAATCACGAGTTTTATGAAATCGCCAAAGTAGTAGTTAGCTTGACCACAAAACTATTCTGCGTTATAAGATCTGATAAATAGTAATAGGCACTGGTATTTAACATAACTACCACGTTTTGATGCATGTAGATACATTAGGTGCAGAATAAAAATCATTACATTGCGCATATATATGTAGGTATATGAATGCATAAACATATCTGCACACATAAATGAGGAAAACCTCCATAGTGCGGACATTTTGAAGTAAAAAAATTTTGAAATTCAGCAACACAAAAAGAAATGCGCGAACGCATGGGAAGGATGGATCTAGAGCACTCAGCTAGGCTTGTTTAGGACGAAGCTTTCATGGTCTGATACTCGAATTCGCTCAGTCATTTTTTTTTACTTAAGGAGAACTACTGCGTTTCATAGAGTAACAGGAAGGCCACATAAGCTATGAGGAATGTCAAGTTGAGAACTGATCCGCAGTCACTGTAGCATTCAACGGTGCCAAGAAAGTGTGGCGGAAGAGCTACTTAGAGGTAGGGCATCAGCCTAGCATGCCAGAGGTCCCTGGCTCGAATGCCAATGCCGGACAACTCCCAACCGGATATATTGTAAAAAAAAATTTAATGACGGAATCACAAAAAAGGGCCTGGGGTGCGGCCTCACTAGTGACAAGAGCCGGTAATACACTCACTCATAAGAGCAGGATTGACCACCCTGGTGCAGTTTACTTGGCCACTACCTCCTACGTGTCACATATACTGACTTCGCAAGAGATACATTTGCGCTATACGATTAAGTGTTATGAAACACTTTTGCTCTTGCCAGTCGCATTTAGCCGCCATGGACTTTGGAAGGTAAACTTAGGTGTTTCCGCTGGCATTGTTCACGATTGTACATTTCGCGTCCAGGTCGTTAAGCCCGAGCACAGCCATCGGCAGAAGGGTGATCCGGGTTCCGAATACTTCGAGGACGACCCCATGGGCCACGTGGACTTGCTGGTGCACAAGATGGCGGCCATCTGGGCTGTTATGGCCCCGCTAACGTCGGTGCTCATCGTGTCCTCGTTCGTGACTTTCCCCAACGCCGAGCACTGCAGCCAGTTTATGCAGCTGCTGTTGATGACGGGCGTTCCTGGGTGGCTGCATTGCTTGTGCCACCTCCTCTTCGACTGTGCCCTCTTCGTCTGGATCATCTTGCCAACCTCTGTGGCATTCGCTTTGTACTACGACGTGCATACCATCGCTTACAGTGAGCAGTTCACGATCATCGTGTAATTACATCGTGTAATTACGTGTTACCATTAGGTGAATCAATGTTGAACAGACCATCCAGTTCAACGCCGTTGAAAATGTCAAGCCAGTGCGCCTTATTGGGTGGCGAGCACACGCGGAGTAGTGAATCCGTCGCTACATTCAAGTGCGCACGCTTATTCTGGCCCTGAGATGGACTACCCAAGTACAGAATCGTTTTTGTTGAGATATAGTAATTTCTACTTCTTTGCTTGTGTGAATTTTCGTCAGTGGTGTAATTCCGAATGAGTAACATTTCTCATTAGTAGAAAGTTCACAAAAAAACGTCTTTGTCGATTGGTCACACTCGACGAAAGTGACTATAGTCCTGCCTTCGCCGTGGGTGGCACTTTCGCTGTGATGACGAGAACCTTGAGAGATATGGCACTGAACTATTTTCTGTGCTACAAAAAGTGCGAACTTTATTCTTTATTTTATCCTTTATTCAATGATTACCCCGCTTAGCACGAAGGCGCTGCAACAGGGCGGTTACAGGGTCGAGAAAAACACATCTCCATTAATACAGCTCACTTGTTCATTTGATAAGTGATTCCATTCTCTAATGGAACGAACAAAAAACGAATTAGCATACAAATTAGATCTGGTACGGTACTCTAAAATCTTGAAACAATGATCATTTCGCGAAGAGATATAACCTAATCTCGATAGCTAATCTGGCCAAGCAACGTCCGCATGTCGTCAGGCGTCGCATATAAGGGTGACGCCACCATGCCAATCTCCCATGCGGATAGCAGCAATAATTCTATTTTTCTATGTCGATAATGCATCGTGCATCGAGTGATTCGACTTGGATTTGATTTATGGTAGCATTCAGCTCGAATTTTTTGTTTTGCATATGAATGATAATGAAAATATTGCTGTGAGCTTTTCTCTTTTGTTTGGTATGAGGAATCGGAAAATGTGGGGTGGGGGCTGGAGCCGATGTTTGCACAAGCAGACTTCTCTTTTTTTTTCAAGGCTGCAGGCTGGTAATTTCCTAATTACTTGTGTGTAAATGCCTCGCACCCTCCTCCCGAAGAGGGCAAGAGCAAAAAGCGGAGGGGGAGAATTAGCGAGGAGAGTGAGAGGCCGCCATGGCAACTTCGGTGAGTCAGAAAGAAAAAGGTATTGTTTGAAAAAGAAAAAGAAACGAAGATGTCGTTTTTATTGCAACTCATGTTCGAGAAATTTTTGTATACTGCTTTAATGTTTATTTGTTGTGCCATCGAGGCATAATGAGTGAAAAGAATATAATAAACTTTTTTGCAGAGGCCCTGTTTGTGGTGTTTGCCATGTCCGGCGTCCTGTTCATCCTGTCTGCGTACGTCATCGCTTACTCCTGCAAAACTGCCTTCAGAGCCCACGTCGTAGTGTTCGTCGTATTCGGCCTGTTCGGTGAGCTCTCCCCCTGGATCTTCATACGTTTCACATCATTCGATAAGTAGTCAGCAAGACGTGCATTGAGAAGACAAGAGCCAGTGATTCACAAAAAGGTGCCAGCATAAGGTTTCCATAGATACACTACTGCTTCTGGCTTCAGCCAGCATAAGAATAAGTGGTAGTACAGAAATTTATGTAATCATCCTTCTTTCGGCTCCGTCTGGTTTTGCGTGGCTTCCAACTGCTTTGATGACAATCAGAGAATTTTCAGCGCTTCTACTTCACTACATTAAACTTTGAGTTTCACCACTTCAAAAAAAGTCACGAAGTTCACGACGGTGCGTTCTTTTGTCGAGACAAAACTAAAACACAGCAAAAAAACCACAAATGTGTTCCAAGCGAGCAAGCGCTAAAACAAAACAAATTTAGGGAGCACGGTGCTATGCACCATTCCCATCGTAGCTGAACGATCGCAGCGTGAAAGTCTCCTATAATTTATTTC
Source organism: Rhipicephalus microplus (assembly GCF_043290135.1). Taxonomy (NCBI): domain Eukaryota; kingdom Metazoa; phylum Arthropoda; class Arachnida; order Ixodida; family Ixodidae; genus Rhipicephalus; species Rhipicephalus microplus. The sequence goes on along the minus strand of NC_134709.1, from coordinate 64,566,674 downwards.
AGAAAACTTTTCGTGTGACAGACTGGGTTCCAGTTGTAGGGGCACCGGAAAGGTATGAAGATGCGATTAACATTGAAACTTTGCGGCATAACTGGACCGCCGCTATGGTTTGGGACCAGTTAATTAATAAAAATATCCAACAGGCCTTTGCCAAGCAGTGGGAGTGGTATGGCTAATGATGATGGTGACGCCTCCGCATGATTTGTCAAATGTTCCGTAGGAACGCTTTAGTATTTTAGCTCCATTATTTGCCCGCATAGCTGGAGCAGTGATTACGGTGCTCGGCTGCTCACCCGAAGGTCGGAGGTTTGATTCCGGTCGTGGCGGTCACACTTTGAGCGGGGTGAAGTGCCAGTGGCCCGTGTACTGTGTGACGTTAGTGCACCTTAAGGAACACCAGATGGTTGAAATTGGCGGGGCCCTCCAATACGCATCTCTCATAACAACGCCTCCTCTAGAAAGGTGCCTGAAGAATGGCTCGCGCTCCCAGAGGAGTTGGCCTGCCTCCAGTTTTAAACAAGCTCTGCGCGGTGGCGCTCGCGGCTGACACTATCATCATGGCGGCGGCTGGTACCAGCTAAGCGTTTTTCATCTGCGGCTCATAGGAGCGCGTCAGTCGAGAGTTGTTCGAGACCTGCAATTGTGCACCACTGTTTCGGAGACTATGCAAAGTGTTGCCTTGTTGCACCGTCCACCACAGGTGACGCTAGCGACCGAGAACATTTTAAAATGAAGGAGGAAAAGGGTGTGTCAGCTGTTTTTTTTTTCTCATGTGGCCGGTATCTTTCCGGAGGAGGCATTGTTCATAATCATATCGTGTTTTAGGGACGCAAAACACCAGATATTATCTTAACAGGGAAGATGTTATCAGTTTAGGCTTTTAAGTCCGGGATTCGTGGTAACAGTGATGGGCAACGAAAACTGGCAACCGTCAAAGAAATACGGCAGTTCTAATTATACTTACCATCGGTTCATCAAGGCAACAGCTAGTCCAACAAACGCGTACGCGCTATTGAAGTCCGTGTGGCATATCAGAAAGCTATAATCAGCATATATGTGCACGTATCGCACACGCTGGGTAACTACCACTGCACACAACTTCCAGTAATAGAAGGCAACTACGCAGTAAGCTCAACAAGTAGGGCGCGCGTTACCATAGTCGCATCACTGGCACGTGGTTATAAAATCTTGTGGCTACGCTTTCACTTCGAAGCTTCACAAAGAGTATGTAATAAATAGAAGTGATACCACATACCTAAAGGCCTTCAAAAACATAGAAACGCGATAGCCTGATGAAGCGAAGGCCACCAACTTCACTGTTTCATTACTGTCCTCGAGGCGGAGCTAGTCAAATCTTTACTCCCCAGTATTCACCGAAACATTATGCGGCGTTTATCCCGGGCAGGCGCTCTGACGTTCTTCGCGACCGTACAACTGGCCACGGGCGGGCACGACACCGGTTTCCTGTGCAGCGCTTTGCCGCCCTGCGCCGTGCCCATGTCGTTGATCAAGGTGGTCGCCCTGGACTGGTCTCGTCGCGCCTGCAGGCAGCTCGCCCTGGAGCGGCTCGACGACACCTCGGCACTGATCGCGTTCTGCCGCACGGTTGCCGACTACAAGGCCACCTACCACGAGGAGATGTTCGCCGGTCTTCTCAGGACGCAAGTGGACATGTGCTGCGAAAGTGCGTATACGCTTCTGCTGTCCTTATCACTTAAAGCATCGCAAATGACAGGGCAAGAAGTGGACACCACGAACGCTTCGTAGTGTCCGTAGAACTTTTCGAAACGTTTTAGTCCAGACTTCTTGTCCTGTCTTTAACGCGCTGCTTTAAATGATATGGAACAATACCACCTCGACTAGCTGTCGGCCCTACTGTCCTGTTTCTTATTGATCAATGCCTCATCCACCCAAAAAGTTTACCGCTGGCGGGAACACAAGTGATATAAAGATTGTCACTACGCGCTGGTGTCACCACATTACATCATGGCGCCACCAAAACTTCTGACATACTTCTGATGTCACGTTATGATGCCACACGATGAAATCTCATCACATCGTTCCTTGGTGAAAGGTGGCCTTATCCCGGAGGCAATACGCAACCAGGTGAGGTGCAAACAGATTGAAATGCCTACGAGCTCAAAGGCAATGGAAAAGACGTTAAGTGCAGGAAGATTTTAGAGGGGGGGGGGGAGAGAGGCAGGATGAATTTATTGACTGAGAAAAAATAGCAGAAGTCTACTTTCACCTTCGTGTCGTGTAAGGCTGACCATTGGGATTTTTCGCAATTGGAAGTATACTTACATTCGAAGAGCATTAGAATCACCATTGTTGTTGCCATCATGTTCGTATAGTGTGCCCACCAATTGGATTACCCGGCACGTCGTATGTTCTACGTGCTAGGACTACCGCCTTTCGCAGCCCTCGAATAGATATAAAAAGTGCCGGCATACCCTGCGTGTGCTGTGCTATCACAGCTTGCTTTTGGGTTCAAGTTATAAATAGAAAGATGGTCGCTTCACTTGCTGCAGTGGTCCTATTCCCTTCCGCCAGCTTTTTTTTTTTCTGAATGCATCGGAGGCGCGTTACAATAAGAGGCAGTGCGATGAATTTACTTGCCTTTTTGCTCATTGCAAAGTCATACCAGTGTTGTGACAGAGTGCATTATTTGTCATGGAGTCACTCCTTATCGTATACAAGTCAGTATGATGCATACAGGTGCAGAGGCCTGTGTACTAGTGCGATGGCAGTACGCGTTAAAGAGCGCTAGATGGTCAAAATTTCTGGAGCCATGCTATATGGGGGCACACCGACGCTACTTTTGTGCCATGTGAAACATCCTCAAAATGACATGATGGCGAGACTATATTTCTAGTTCACTTGGTTATCAGCTTAAGTGTTCAACCTACCTTCCTTCACTCGAAGCTTTCTGCTCTTAACGTGGTTTTCCACTGCTTCCGTGATTAGCCCATGTTTGATAAGGCGATGGTGTCACGCGATGACGTTACCATGGGACGGCACGTTGCGTAGCGTCATAGACGTCAGGATGTCATACCATTAGGCGATCTGCGACGTCACGATGGTGTCATATGGCGATTTCATCACGATATGATTACTTTTTTGCCTCATTCATATTCACGCCGACGCAAGTGATCTGTTTTTGTTCGTTATGAGGCGAACGCTTCGCTAGGATCATAACTTCTGCTCGCAGTGCTGGACACGGATCTCAGAGACCACGTCGACTGGAGCCCGCTTAATGCGTCAAAGGTGGGCGTCGGCTTAGAGGTGTACTACTTGTTTACGGAGGCCGTCATTTTATTCGTGTATCTGAGCTGCCGCAACTCTGGCCGGTTTTTTCGCCCGGATTCTGTGGGCGACCCGTCACGGGGCTCGACAGACGCAGAGGCCAACAACGAACGGCGCACGGTGAGCGGTGTTTCTTTAATATATAGCACAATAGCTTTCGTTCACCAGGTGCCGGCAACTATTATGACGATTAGTGAGGAGCCGAAGGTTGAAAAGGAAAGCAGCCATAGGCCATTGGTGTCTCTACTTCACGTCAATTAGAGACGGAACTGGCTGAGCCCGTGTCCGGCGTTCCGATGTATATAAGCAACTGCGTTGCTGCAATACCAGGCTACCATTTGTAGCGCATCTTTCTGGCCCGCAAGTCGCGGGTTCGAATCCCGGCTGCGGTGGCTGCATTTCCGATGGAGGCGGAAATGTTGTAGGCCCGTGTGCTCAGATTTGGGTGCACGTTAAAGAACCCCGGGTGGTCGAAATTTCCGAAGCCCTCCACTACGGCGTCTCTGGTGGTTTTGGGACGTTGAACCCCACATACCTACCTAGTAGCGCTTCTTTGCAGTGCTGGCCCTAGGTCGACAAAACTTCAGGAGCTCACTCGAACTCAGATTCACCAGAGTTTTTCCGAGCCGGACTCACTCGAAAATTTTCCTCCCCCGAACTCACTCGGACTCAAACTCGGCAAAACATTGCTCACCCAGACTCACTCAGGCTACGACTCACGGCTCGGTCTGAGTCCGAGTATGTTCACTGATGAGTCTGTTAGCCTATAGAATTGGCGTTTTACACAATGATGCCGATGCTCTTTAACACCAATATCACACAAAGTAAGCGCTTTTTTGGCGCCTTTTGATATAGTACCTTCGAATGCGAGTTGGGAGTGCTTGCAAGCCAGCAAGGTCACTTTATTGAAAAAAAAGACAACACAAAACTGATTTGTCGATGAGGTCCTTGGATAAGCTTGAGGGGGAAGGTGGGACTGTCGCGAGGTTTCTATTTATCTATCACGATACTCACATCACCTTTTGGCATTACGGGGGGGGGGGGGGCAATACTGTGGCAATAATAAGTTTGCCAATAAAAGCAGGTAATTTTTCTATTTAAAACCCACAGCGCTATAAGGCATTACAGTGGGAGGAATACAACATGATTTCAAGACAAAACACAAGCTCAATTTGCGGCACGAACAGTACAGCCTATCCATCCAGATAGTATGAAGTACACTGAATACACAACGTAACGGAGAGTGACAAAAATGTACGAAAAATGCCAGCGGGTAACATACAGCAAGACGAAAACAAAGACAATATGTATTTCGCACAACAAAACACCCGTCATCAACAACTGAACAATTCACTTGACTCTAACAAAGGGAAAAATGAATCACTACCAACAGCGACAACGATCGCTGAAAGTAATCGATTCCACTGGAAAACAAGTAGCCAAATACACACAAAAATCAAAACAGCAAAACACATTTAGTATTAAAAACACAGAAGCAAATAGCCCAAAGGCAATCACGAGGACCATTTACGACAGAGATTTTGCAAAGAGGAAGCAAATTATTCGGGGGAGATAACACTGGCAATGAGTGTCAAGAGGCCGTTGGTTGCACTGTAGTGAATTGTTCTGGGAAAAATAAAATTAGTTCCTCCTATATCTTATCTCCCTGATCTTGTAGGCATCATAAAACGTGAGTAAGACGTAATCAGGATTGTGCAAGTAGTAATCCTGGTTAATACCAGTGACATTATAAAATATAGCATGAAAAATGTGAACCTTCACTATTACCTACGCTGCTGCAGTGACTACCATCCAAGACTTTCCTTTGCACCTGACATGCTAAAGTGACGGGTGTAATTGGCATAAACAAATTTCGCAGCTGAATCTTAGAATCTCTTAACGCTTTGAATGCCCCCTGCTGGCAAACATCCCAAACGAAACAAGAGTATTGAAGTATTTGCCTAACATATTGGTTTTACACAATAGCTATTTTGCTGCAAGAGTTAAATTTCTTGCATTTCTCCTAAGAAAAACCAGAACACTTCAACCTTGCAAGTTGAAGTCGTAAAAGAAATATGGGATGGAGAATGCTATTTGCGGGCAGCGGGCCTCACTCGAAAGGCCGGCGGGCCGCTTGTTTGATGCCCCTTCTGTATAGTTGCTAATATTTCTATCCCGTTTGTCCTTAAATTCAACTTTGCCTCTCGCCCCGCCACGGTGGTCTATTGGCTAAGGTACTCGGCTGCTGACCCGCAGGTCGCGGGATCAAATCCCGGCTGAGGCGGCTGCATTTCCGATGGAGGCGGAGATGTTGTAGGCCCGTGTGCTCCGATTTGGGTGCACGTTAAAGAACGCCATGTGGTCGAAATTTCCGGAGCCCTCCACTACGGCGTCTCTCATAATCATATGGTCATTTTGGGACGTTAAACCCCACAAAGGATCAAATCAACTTTGCCTCTGATGGTGCAGGTTCACCGCGCATGCGCCGAGCACACCGTGGGCGACTACGCGTTAGTCGCCGAAGAGGTGCACAAGTGGTACGGCGAAGACTACGCCGTGTGCGGCTTCAACCTGGCGCTTCCCCGTGACGAGTGCTTCGGCCTGCTGGGCGTCTACGGCTGCGGGAAGAGCAGCGTGGCCCAGATGCTGGCCGCCCACACCGTCATGAGCATCGGCGAGGCCTACATGGGCGCCAAGAAGCTGTCCGATTCACCGCGACAAGTGAGTTCGCGCCCTCGTCTGATCGTGTCGAAGCGGTCAGTCAAGACGAATCATGGCCCTGTCGTCCGGAGGAAACCTCGCCGCGCCGTGCCATAGCAAGCACCAGAGCGGCGTAAGCCGCTAACGCGAATGCGTATAGCACAATCCAGGATAGCATGTGCCAGAGCTGCCTCCGCGTCAAGTGGCGCAATCTGTAAAATATAAAAGACAATGAACCTACGGGTAATCCATGTCTTCGAAATTCCGGGAGCACCCGTCAGCCCCCGCTAAGTCTACAGCACCGATTAATGGGGTATGGCTTTTGAAAATGGTGCTGAATCGACACAATTTGTGTGTTCAGAAAAAGAGGTTAACGATTTAGAGTACTATAGGTACTCCACTATGAGAGAGCACAAAGCCGTCCCTGAAAGCTCACTGAAAGTCTTGATTGCTGTCAACGTTTGACATGAATTTGAAGAAGATTAAAACTTATTTTGGAGCTTACCTCAGCCACATGACATATTCGAGGTGTACGGCAAGCATTTTACGTGGTGCGGCCATGTTTTTCGGACCCACGCATGCGCAGATCATTATCGGTACTCCAGTAAACGCGTATAAGCGCAAAGCATTTTGTGTATAGTGGTAGGCCGGATAAACTGAAAAGCACTAGGTGCAATAATGTGCGGAAAATTTCACCGCCACACAGTTGTGATATATGTGGTATGCACACCGTAGAAGTGTCGGAGAATGGAAACGTTTATCGTTTTCAAAGGACGCCATCTTCGTGGCCGGGAACTGAACCCATTCGATGGGACTAAGCAGCATAGCCTTGAAGCCATCGCACCAAAATGGCTGGCCTCTCAGCTCATCAGGCAAAAAGGCTCGTATTGGCCATTCTGCGATGCTGTAAGGATGGTTGGTATAGCGACGTTGTAGTATACAATGTTTGCTGATGAGATATGGCAATTTAGGGCTAAGTGGCGTACATATTTTTGTTTTCAATCTGTTCAGTGCGGGTCATCGTAATGGTGTAATTATAACTTGAACGCGAAGATCAGACCCATCAGTATATTTAGAGACGAAATTCGTCGCAATATCACGTGGTTATAGAGTAACGGCGTGCAGCAGTCGTCCTAATAAAAATAATTGATGTTGCATTTGAATTCATGACTGCTTTTCTTGGAGTAAATAGGTCGACAAACTCACTCACGAATCGATTCACTCAGAATCAGATTGAGCCGGTAGTTTGTTTAGAAAAAATTTATTGCCACAAACGTGAATAACACTCAACAGAACATTTCCTTCTTAGACATACTCTAACGATGATGACAAAACAGACGTCATTTGCATGAACATGGATATGAGATGACGTTGAAAGAACATGTACATTCGATGGTTCACACAAACTTAACCTCAAAAAATACTTCAAGGTAAACAAGAGACACAAATAAAACATAAATATGTACATTTTGCATATTTGCAGTTTTAGCCTAACGAGCCAGGGTGAGTAATATTTTTGTGTGTCTGAGCTGAGTGAGTCTGGTTGTGAAAAATCATAGTGTGAGTAGGTGTGACTCTGGTTAAGGCAGAACTATCGTGAACCAGATTCTGAGTGAGCCCTCTGGTCGAAATATTTTTTACCACGAGCTTGCATTTTTTTTATTTTTTGTTCGCCTATTATCTTATGTAATGTATTGTATTACTAACAGTCTTATGTCAGCTCACAGTATATTCGCTATTTCTCGCGCGTACTACCAGAGAGAAAAGCAGTTTCTTACCTTGCGCAGGGGTGCGGAAATAGTGGTTCAAAAAAGTATATATAGAGAAATAAAACAAAGGAAGAAAATAATATACATGCATACACGCAGGGCGTTCCGAACAAAGCCGTTTGGAGAGGTAGTTTGAATGCAGGAAGCTCAAGAGCGCCTTGACAGCTTTCTTCTGTGGCGTGAAGTTGTGTATGTGACGCAAGATTATTTTGTCCAAACGCGTCTAGTTGTCCAGTCAATCTAGCGCATTGCGCGGCGACTGTCTCTGCGAGAAGTACTGCGGGCATTTCCAAAGAACATGCCGATTTGTTTCGTCGCTGCCGCAATGGACACAGGCTGCGCTGTCGCCCATGCCTACTCGGAACGCGTGTGCATTGGTAAATGCGACACCCAACCACAACCGGCACAGAAGCGTATGGCGTTACGTTGCCAAACATCAGAAAGAATCGAATACGGAGGGTTGGGTCCAAGCTCATAATCGTGCGTGCTTGAAATGTGGTTCGTTTCATTGCGACAGGAGCGTTCGCGAGCAAGCATGCGGATCTTCCGTGCAGCATCAGTTCTGGCGAGCGGAATCGACCTCTGATTGTTTTCAGTATGGGCAGACCGGGGAGCTGGATCAGCACTCTCATTGCCGATAATCCCACAATGAATGGGAAGCCATTGAAAGGCCATGTACTACAACGTTACCGTTGGTACATAAGGTAAATAGTTATACTTTAGAGGCGTGAGTTCCCGGGGGAGACCAAGAGCGAGGCGCTTTGAGCTACCCCTGTGCACTCTGTCATGGAATATTATTGATAATGATATTCTACTTGAGTCATAATGACTTTCAGCTCCCCGCCCCCTCCTCCTGGATAAGAAGCATGAGCTGCTGGGCGAGTAGGTAACTCATCTTAACTGTGGTGCGTGAAAACAAATGAAGCACAAAAGGAATAATATTAATATATAAGGAGCACCCCCAGATTGAGCCGGTAGTTTTAGCCTAAGCGAGCCAGGGTGAGTAATATTTTTGTGGGTCTGAGCTGAGTGAGTCTGGTTGTGAAAAATCATAGTGTGAGTAGGTGTGACTCCGGTTAAGGCAGAACTATGGTGAACCAGATTCCGAGTGAGCCCTCTGGTGAACCCCCCCCCCTCCCCCCCTGAGCATATGCATATGGCAGCATGCGCCGTGTCTCTGGCGTTCTCTTCCAGTGGCAGTCTCAGGTCGGCTTCTGCCCCGAGGAAGACTCCCTTCTGGACGCCCTGAGTGGCACCGAGACGCTCGAGCTGTTCGCCCGGCTACGCGGCGTACGGAGCGACAATATCGAGAGGCTCGTGGAATGCGTCGTCGGCGTCATCGACCTGAACGAGTCTGCCAGACAAGCGTGCGGCACTTACAGGTGCGCCGCTCGGTGTATAACGCTGCTGTGGCACTCGCAGTACTTCATATTTTTTGTTAGTTTGATTTGCTCTCGCACCCGTGTTTCCAGTGAGCCACTGCAGCGTAAAACTTAAAAAGGTATTATTATTATTATTATTATTATTAAATTTATTATTATTATATTATTATTATTGTAAAGGGGGTTTATTGAAGGACTGAGCAAGCGGGAGGTAGCTCTAAAGAAACGCAGGCGAACCCAGATGACGGTGCTTGATCGCCGATCTCGTGCCTTCTTCTTGTGCTCATGATAGCTGACCTGATGGTATCAACGTCTTTCTTGTTCACTACAATTACCCCCGGCGAAAAAGTTGAAGCCATCCTGGCGATCTAACACGTGGGGACAAGCGGGTCAAAGTACGGCTTCAGACGGTTTACGTGAACGATATCACGTCCACGCCGACGACGGTCGCTCGGTGGCGTAAGGGGTTCAATGGCGCAGTTCACGGGTGAAGTACGCTCGACCACGCGGTAGGGACCATGATAATTGGAGAGTAGCTTGGGTGATACACCAGGGGCGCAGGGCGGTACATGAAGCCATACAAGTGCTCCAGGAACGAACGTTGGTGCAGAACGATGGTCGTCGTCACGGATCTCCTTCTGGCGCTGTTGGTCGGATGTAGTAAGCCGCTTGGCTAGCTTGCGGCACTCTTCTGCGTAACGAGCGGCTTCCGAGACAGGCTTGTATTCGGAGGGATCTGGCGAGTATGGGAGTAAAGTGTCGATGGTGTGTGATGGTTCGCGACCGTACAGGAGAAAAAATGGGGGAAACCCGGTAGTGACTTGCGTAGCGGTATTATACGCGTATGTCACAAATGGGAGAACGAGGTCCCAGTTTGTTTGATCAGAAGCGACATGCGTAGCGAGCATGTCCCCGAGAGTACGATTAAACCGCTGTCACACCTGTCCCGTTATTAGGGAGGCGATCGCCGGGCTAATTCCAAGAGCCGAAGTATCGGCCCCCCGAACCGCACCACGAAAGCGTGGACAATTTAGAAGTGGTCCTTATTGGTGCGCCAGCGGACGCCGGCTGTGCTCCAAAGAACAAGACAGAGCCGAGAGTTGATAAACAAACAAAATTATATTCTCATTAACGGCAGATCAAAAACAATCCACACGTATGCACACTCCACAATAGTTACATACAATACGTCACCAAACAGACAATGTACTACACAGTACAATCAACCACACTTGAAACGACGGACACAGACAACAATACGCACTACAATGCAGTCGCATGCACTGAACAACCAAGACACTTAAAGACTAAAGAGATATAAAACCTATTCAGTCCAAAGTCCTTGGAACAAAAGTCTGAATGATACTCTTCCGAGAATCACTCACTCAAAGTCCAGCGTTGTCGTTCCGCAGCTCTCGAAGTTCTCTTCCAGGAAACCTCCCGTCTTCAATTGGCCACTCTTCAAACTTCAACTTCTTCGCCGGAAGACCGTCGGCTTCACACACGCAGCTGTTGCCCGCGTCTTCGCTCGATAGCGGTGAACCCACGCTCTTGCCTGTAGCTCGAGCCGTCCCTACCGACCAAAAACTTCGCCGACTACACGGCGGACTCTCTACGCACTCTGGCGCTGACTTCCGTCTCCTCCTGTTCTGTCACTACGGGCAGAACCTTCGCCGACTCCACGGCGGAATTCCTACGCGCTCTGGCGTTAACTTCCGTCACCTCCTGATTTCTCGTCTCGGCTGCTCGGTTAAATACCTTGCGCGCGACTTTCCAGATGTTTCTCGTCATTTCGTCGGCGCGATACGCAGCGAAGGCTGGGGAGAGGCACGAGACGGTTCGACTGCCCTCTCCCGAGGATGATTCACTCGGTCTGACCCCGCCTCCTTCGTTCTAGAAAAATCGCGGTCTTGCTGGGCCGCCGATGTGGGGTGAGGAGGATCGTCTGCGAAGCCGTGCTTCTGCGGGGAGAGCGCGCGCCCGGGAGCCCTGGATGTTTGCTTTCTTTTTTTTTTCTTTTTACCTCGCGGCGTTTCTGCCGCCCGTTGTCGCAAGTATTTGGCGGCGCGCTCTTGTTTAGCGCTCGTTCTGTGACACTGCCCCCCCACTTTAAGAATATTATCTCATAATATTCAAAACCACACAAACGAGCGCGAACAGTCACCACACACTCTCACAGACTGTAACATAGTCCGTCGCTCTCGACACGTCACATTCACAATAGATCACTTAATACAATTGTACATTGTAATTCAATTACACAACACGTGAAAACACAACCACAAGCACATGAGTCCAACACTCCACCACACATTCCCAATATACAATGTACAAAGTGCTCTCATTTCAACAATGGTCCAATACTATACATCACATCACAGCACAACACTTCGACACTTGTGACACAGGATACCACAACATTAACACAACATAGGGCACTCAACACTGCCAAACACATTCTGCTTTGACCTCAGCACTTATCCTACGTACTTCGAGCAGCGCTTGCGCCCCCTTTTGCGGTGCTCGCTCGATCTCTTCTGGAGCTTCCACGTTCTTTTCGGCGAGCCCTTTCCAACGACGATATCTGAGGCGTCGTCTCAGCCATCGTTGTCTCTTCCGACACCGTTAACGCGTCATTACATTCGACGGGCCCTGTCTGTGTATTTACCCGCTTGATCATGCCTCTACATTTTTCCCGGCTGGCCAACTCCGTCTCCTTTACACTGTCGGTCGGTTGAGGTCGTGCCGACGTACGTCCAGTTGCTCGGCCTGTGAACTTATTCGACACGATCGTCTTCTCCTTCGCTGTCTCTTGCGCCGCAGCTTCACCTTGGGCTCTAGTGAGACCCGTCTCGGGATGTTCCTCCACTGTATCTCGCGGCCGCTGTGTTGGCGAGGGCTCTATCTTCGGGTCTTCTCCCAAACATTCTGGATCACTTGGCCCTCGCGCCCCGTCGATGTTTCCGATGACAAGGTCATACAGGGGGGTCGTCATGCATAACGCAGTAACCTTCCCGCTGAAGTACGGGGTTTCAACCTCAATTTCTGCTTCGGGAAGCATCCGGACCGTACGGTCAATTAGGCAAACCGGTTTCGTTCTGCCTGTCAACTCTCTTTCCCGTACCAACTTTCTCCTCACGATAACCGTGGAGCTGCCGGTATCTCTTAACACCGTAACTTTTTTGCCCGCAACTTTTCCAGGCCGCGCTGGCATTCCTTTCGTAACACCGGTTGGCTGTTTTGACATTACAGCACCGACAATAGGAATTTTCTCCCCATTTTTCAATTCTACGAATCCGTCGGTGACGGTATTATTATCAGATTTCGGTGCCGCTTGAACACAGGATACCTGGTGAGTTTGACTCACTCCGTTCCGACAAGCATCTGCTTTGTGTCCGGTCTGACCACACTTAAAACATTTTACTACCGTAGGGCTCGTAAAGATCGTTCGACAGTTTTTCGCGCGATGACCCACTCGGTTACACAGAAAACATCGCGGAATGCTCTCTGGTGCACGCTTCTTTTCTTCGGGAGCCAATTTCTTCGAATCGTCGGGGCACTCCTTCTTTACCTTGGCCAAATTAGTGCCACCTTGCGCTTCCAAGAATTGATCAGCCAATTCAAGCATGTCTTCAAGTGAGTCAGCCTTCCTCTCTTTTAAGTACAGCGACAGGCTTGGGTGGCAACTAGTAAGAAATTCTTCTCTAATTAGCAGCTCTCTAAGCTCATCGTACTCCTGCGCTGTCCCTGAAAGTTCAATCCACCTGTCGAAATAATGGCAAAGTCGGGCGGCATATTGCGTAGCCGTCTCACCGTCTGCTGGCTTTCCTGTCCGAAACCTGTCCCGGAATCCTTCCACAGTGAATCTAAATCGCTTCAACAAAGCCGCTTTCACCTTTGCGTAGTTGGCTGCATCGGTCGGCGTCAGCCTACCGTACACACTGAGCGCTTCACCACTCAAGCAGGTGCTCAAAGCAGTTGCCCATTGCTGTTCCGGCCAATTCTGGCTCCTCGCAATCGTCTCAAATCTGTGGAGGTACGCGTCTAGGTCGTCCTTCCTTTCATCAAACGCTACGAGCAGCTTGCTTGGGTTCAAGCGGAAGCCGTGATCTTCCCGTTCGCTGCTTTCGACTCTAGCTTGGACGGGAGTTTCGCTTCGCTGTTGCAAACGGAGCCGCTCGAGTTCCATCTCGTGCTGCCGCTGCCGCTCCCTTTCCTCTCTTTCTTCTTTCAGCTGGCGCTCTTTTGCCTCTCTTTCTTCTTTCAGCTGTCGCTCCTTTGCTTCTCTTTCTTCTCTCGCCCTTTCAGCGGCCAGCCTTTCTCTCTCCAACTCCGCTGCCTTTTCTTCCTTGGCCCTCTCTGCCGCCAACCTCTCTCTCTCCACCTCAGCTTCTTTTTCCGCTTTGGCTCTTTCGACCGCCAACCTCTCTTTTTCCAGCTCGGCTGCTTTTTCTTCTTTGGCTCTCTCTTTTTCTTCTTTTTCCTTCTGGGTGACCCACTTCCGTAGTTCGACACCAGAAAGACCCATCTTTTCACCAAGAGCAACTAACTTTTCGAGATCCATTGTGTCTCGCAACTCGCAACTAAAACCTTGCCGCGTGCAAAAAGTATCTGCCTAAATCAGTCTATCGGAACACTCCCCTGCACTCGTTAACGAGAACACTGAACAACACACAGAATCGTTCCGATAGCAGTATCACCAACTCGAGGCTCTTTCTTACTACTTTGGACACACTGTGCACCAAAAGGTCCTATGTCGCGGACGCCAGATTAATTGTCACACCTGTCCCGTTTATTAGGGAGGCGATCGCCGGGCTAATTCCAAGAGCCGAAGTATCGGCCCCCCGAACCGCACCACGAAAGCGTGGACAATTTAGAAGTGGTCCTTATTGGTGCGCCAGCGGACGCCGGCTGTGCTCCAAAGAACAAGACAGAGCCGAGAGTTGATAAACAAACAAAATTATATTCTCATTAACGGCAGATCAAAAACAATCCACACGTATGCACACTCCACAATAGTTACATACAATACGTCACCAAACAGACAATGTACTACACAGTACAATCAACCACACTTGAAACAACGGACACAGACAACAATACGCACTACAATGCAGTCGCATGCACTGAACAACCAAGACACTTAAAGACTAAAGAGATATAAAACCTATTTAGTCCAAAGTCCTTGGAACAAAAGTCTGAATGATACTCTTCCGAGAATCACTCACTCAAAGTCCAGCGTTGTTGTCGTTGCAGCTCTCGAAGTTCTCTTCCAGGAAACCTCCCGTCTTCAATTGGCCACTCTTCAAACTTCAACTTCTTCGCCGGAAGACCGTCGGCTTCACACACGCAGCTGTTGCCCGCGTCTTCGCTCGATAGCGGTAAACCCACGCTCTTGCCTGTAGCTCGAGCCGTCCCTACGGACCAAAAACTTCGCCGACTACACGGCGGACTCTCTACGCACTCTGGCGCTGACTTCCGTCTCCTCCTGTTCTGTCACTACGGGCAGAACCTTCGCCGACTCCACGGCGGAATTCCTACGCGCTCTGGCGTTAACTTCCGTCACCTCCTGATTTCTCGTCTCGGCTGCTCGGTTAAATACCTTGCGCGCGACTTTCCAGATGTTTCTCGTCATTTCGTCGGCGCGATACGCAGCGAAGGCTGGGGAGAGGCACGAGACGGTTCGACTGCCCTCTCCCGAGGATGATTCACTCGGTCTGACCCCGCCTCCTTCGTTCTAGAAAAATCGCGGTCTTGCTGGGCCGCCGATGTGGGGTGAGGAGGATCGTCTGCGAAGCCGTGCTTCTGCGGGGAGAGCGCGCGCCCGGGAGCCCTGGATGTTTGCTTTCTTTTTTTTTCTTTTTACCTCGCGGCGTTTCTGCCGCCCGTTGTCGCAAGTATTTGGCGGCGCGCTCTTGTTTAGCGCTCGTTCTGTGACAACCGCTCAGTCAAGCCGTTCGTCTGTGGG
Organism: Rhipicephalus microplus; assembly: GCF_043290135.1. Classification (NCBI taxonomy): domain Eukaryota; kingdom Metazoa; phylum Arthropoda; class Arachnida; order Ixodida; family Ixodidae; genus Rhipicephalus; species Rhipicephalus microplus. The sequence goes on along the minus strand of NC_134709.1, from coordinate 64,551,549 downwards.
TGGTAGGCTGTACTCTTCCGGTGAACCATATGGCACTGTTGAAGAAGTGCTTGTATTACATCGGAGAGGAAAACACGCCCTCGGTCACTGAGGAGTTCTCGAGGAGGACCATGACGAAGCACAAAACGATTGAGTATGAAAGTTGCGACGTCTTGTGCTGCAGCTGTGGGGAGAGCAGCAGTTTCAGCGTACCGTGTTAGATGATCCACTGCCACGATAGCCCATCGGTTGCCTGCCGTTGTTAATGGTAGTGGTCCGTAGAGGTCAATTCCTACACAGTCGAATGGACGGTCTGGGCATGGAAGTGGCTGCAATGAACCTGGTGCAGGATGTGGCGGGCTTTTCCGCCGCTGACATTCGTGGCAGCCGCGAATGAACTGGCGGACGAAGGTAAACATTCCGCGCCAGTAATACCTTGTTCGTAGGCGCTCGTAGGTCTTGAAAATACCGGCGTGAGCACATTGCGGGTCGGAATGAAACGACGCGCAGATGGTAGAGCGCAGCGTTCGGGGAATGACTAGTAGCCATTTCCTACCATCTGCTGAATAGTTGCGCCGGTACAAAAGGCCATCCCGAATACTTAAGTGCGGAGCCTGGCGGCGCAGGGTTCGAGTGGTTGGAAGTGTCGGTGCCTCGGATAACGCGTCAAGAAGCGAAGCGATCCATGGGTCATTGCGTTGTGCAGAAGAGATGGTGTCCTCGTCAAGCGCTGACAACGTGTTGTCCGAGGAAACAGATGCGATGTCCGGGGATAGGGGAGATCGTGACAGTGCATCAGCATCGGCATGCTTGTGACCGGAACGATATACCACGCGAATGTCATATTCTTGAAGCCGAAGAGCCCAACGGGCAAGACGACCTGATGGGTCCTTAAACGACGATAACCAGCAAAATGCGTGGTGGTCCGTTACTACATCAAAAGCACGGCCATAAAGGTATGGGCGGAACTTGACAAGCGCCCAAACGATCGCCAAGCATTCCTTCTCGGTGACGCTGTAGTTTGATTCAGCCTTGGTAAGAGTTCTGCTGGCGTAGGTGACGACATACTCGGCGAATCCAGGCTTGCGTTGCGCGAGAACCGCACCGAGGCCGACACCACTGGCGTCGGTGTGGACCTCAGTTGCTGCCGTAGGATCGTAGTGACGCAGTATTGGTGGCGAAGTGAGGAGACGACGAAGGGTACAGAAGGCTTGGTCACACTCAGAAGACCATGCCGAAATATCAGTGGTGCTGCCTATAAGTTCGGTCAAAGGCGCAATGATAGAGGCGAAGTTGCGCACGAACCGGCGAAAGTAGGAGCATAACCCCACGAAGCTCCGTAACTGCTTCATAGTCGTTGGTTTGGGGTAGTCGGCGACAGCACGTAACTTAGCCGGGTCTGGAAGTATACCGTCCTTGGATACGACGTGCCCGAGAATCGTAAGTTGGCGAGCAGCGAAGTGACACTTCTTGAGGTTGAGTTGGAGCTGAGCATTCTTCAGGCACGTGAGGACGTGTTTGAGGCGCTCGAGATGTGTTCCAAAGTCTGGCGCTAAGACGACTATATCGTCGAGATAGCAGAGACAGATTTGCCATTTCAAACCCCGAAGAACCGAGTCCATCATGCGCTCGAAGGTGGCAGGCGCATTGCAGAGGCCGAAGGGCATGACATTAAACTCATACAGACCGTCCGGTGTCACGAAGGCTGTTTTTGGTCGATCGGCATCGGCAAGGGGGACCTGCGAGTACCCTGAGCGCAAATCTAATGATGAAAAAAACTCGGCACCTTGTAAAGTATCAAGGGCATCGTCAATCCTGGGTAAAGGATACACGTCTCTTCGAGTGATCTTATTTAGGCGCCAGTAATCCACGCAGAAGTGAACGGAACCATCCTTTTTTTTAACGAGCACTACAGGTGAGGCCCATGGACTTTGTGAAGGTTGAATGACGCCACGTTGCAGCATATCGTTCACCTGTTCGGTAATAACTTATTATTATTATATTATTATTATTATTATTATTATTATTATTATTATTATTATTATTATTATTATTATTATTATTATTATTATTATTATTATTATTATTATTGGCACCAGTTACATGTTGGCACGGCCACCACAGGGTTAGGCAGAGGTGTCACTTATGTGAAAACTAACAGGGACAGGTTATCTATCTATCTATCTATCTATCTATCTATCTATCTATCTATCTATCTATCTATCTATCTATCTATCTATCGACTTTTCATGTGTTTGCCCAATATCGTCAGAATCTCTGAAACAAGCAAAGAAATATGGCGTGAAGTGGACTGCAAGCATTTAAGGCAGTATGAAGCAGCAGGGGTCCCCGGATATACAAATCGAAATAAATGTTAAACGATATTTATAGGAACAAATCTTATGCAGTTGAATCTCATTGCAGTTGAAGCTCACATTCTGCATCACTTTTTTTTTGCATGCCCGGCCAACGTTCCTTGGAAGTAATGCATAATCATGCGTCTATTACGATCATAAGTTTGCCCAAAGTTGGGCAATGTGACGTGGATCTTGACCAATATATCTATAAATCCTACGCTTAATTTTTTTTCGGTATACTCTATCACGTAGCGCCCCAAATACTCACGTTACGTGTGCACGTCGCAGAGCCGCTGAGGCCGCAGCAGCATCGGCTTTGGTGCGGAAAATACCACTGCCAACTGCAATCTACGGACTTGAACACTTCAATGCACGTTGTAGCTTCGCCACTAATATCTGAATGAGTGATCTGAGGCTTCTTTTTTTTCTCAAAATATAATTTGTGAGGTCTTACCACCCATAACTATGAAATCTTCATGAGGGTGCCATTGTGGAGGGTTCCAGCAATTCCGTCTGCGAGGTGCTTTTTCAACGTGCGTCTAAATCTAAGCACGCAGGTTGCTAGAGTTTTCCTTTCCCGGAAATGTGGCTGCCGATGCCGCCATTCCATCAAGAGACCTTCGAGTCAGCAGTTTACCACCTCATAACCATGAAGGGTTTCAAAAAATTTAGTCTTAGACGTCACAAAGAAGAATGTGCAGCGCAAATTTACTGCTGATTTTGCTCGATAAAAGCGATTTCATGACAAAGTGTGGATGTTTTCCTTTTTTTCAACCTATTTGTTTAATAGAATTTCTGCATAAAACGTTTTATTTCCGGCTCCAATGAAAGGCGTTCTAACGTGATTCAACAGTATATCGTTTAATAATGTATGCTGGAAGCTACTGGAAAACATTGTACATACACACATGCCGCTCTTTCAATTCAAAACGCGTAAACGCAGCAAACTCACATCATCATTTCAGAACAGATAAGCTCTTGTGAGCTGGACAACCATTGTTGTTGTTAGAGTTTAACGTCCCAAAACCACCATTTCATTAATTAGGAGAGACAATGTAGTGGAGAGCTCCGAAAATTTTAACCACCTGAGGTTCTTCGATGGGCACCTAAATCTAAGCATATGGGCCTCAAGCATTCTCGCCTCCATCGGACATGTGGGCGCCGCAGACGGGATTTGATCCCATGACCTGAGGGTAAGCAACCGAGTGCCTTAGCCACTAGACCACCGTGGTGTGTTAGCTGGATTACCATATTTCTGAAATAAAACTTCAAATCTTGCGCTAAATCTACCACTTCCTATTAACTTGCTGTTATTATAGCCCTCGTGTAAGCTCTTGGAGCCCTTAAGGATCCCGTGCTAAATCCTAAAATAATGTCTTTGCTCTCAATTTTTCGGTTTTACATTTTTTTTTTAGCGCAGCTACATTGCCGCGAAACCAGAAGTAGTGCGTAGCGGGAAGCCCAGTTATGGCCTTGGCAATCACGCGTTTGCTGCAGTTGCCAACGCTATGAAGAGGGCGCCACCGCCTCGGCATGCGCCCGATTGTCAAGGTGGTGGCGCCCCCAGCGGCACGGGTGTAAGCCGCATGTTCCAGAAGCGTTCTTCGCGGCTGCAGGTGTATTATTTCGCAGTAATTGCTGCAGCTCATACTATTTCGAACCTTGACCGTTTATTTTATACTGGTTTTGAGCATTGTAAGCCTCAACTTAGGCCTGCATGGAGCACCGCGGAGCTATGCGACATCAAACAGTGTACACGCACTCAATAGCAATACTTCGTAGGAATCTCAACGAGTCGCCCATCGCTCGCTTGTCTCTTTTCAGTGCGGACGCCAGACGGAAACTCTCCATCGGGTTAGCCATCATCGGCGCTCCTCGGGTGGTGATTCTCGATGACGCCACCAGGGGTATTGACACCACCGGGCGCCAGATGATTTACGAGGCGCTGCGAGATCTGGCCCGTGTTTCTGCGTCAGCGATTATTCTCACCTCACGCAGGTGTGAAAACACTGCAGTGTGTTTTATTCTTGCTGAAGGAACAGCAACCGTGGGCAATGTTGAGCAAAAGGGCGTCGTCGCGCGCACTTTCTCGCGTGAGATTGGTCAACAGCTTATACCATTCTACCAGTTGAACGCTCATAGATTGATTGATAAACGGGGTTTAACGTCCCCAAACCGCCATGTGATTATGGAAGACGCCGTTGTAGAGGGCTTCAGAAACTTCGACCACGTGGGGTTCATTAACGTGCACTCAAATCTTAGCACATGGGCCTACAGCATTTCCGCCTCCATCGGAAATGCAGCCGCCGAAGCCGGGATTCCGTCCCTCGACCTCAAGGTCAGCAGCCGAGTAGCTTAGCCACTATAGACCACCGCGGCGGGTATGAGCTGTTCTCTCACCGATTACTTTGTGTGGGGTCGACAGACCGCATGAAATTCACTTCGCTTTGCTAGAGCTGCTGTATTCATCTATGCTAGCGTTTGTAGCGTAATGTCAGGTGAGATCTCTTGAGTTTTTATTTGATAGCTTTATTTTGAATAGTATTCAAATTTGTTCAATCGCATGCATTGCATCACTCTAGCGCCGGAAGTGCGATATTTGTTGATAATGCTGTCTCGTACTTACTCACAAGATACTGTCGTTTCTCGGTGGGGACGAATATGGAAGTCCTAATTGACATTTGCCCACTTGTAGTACGAAGCCTCAAGAAAACACAGATTTCTCACAAAATGAAAGCCTCTCAGTTGAAAAAAATTCGTCGTACAGTTTGGTTATCGAACTCGAGACCGACGTTTTTGTGGGGTGGTCGCTCTGCCAACTAAATGCAATATCGCTCAGCGTAACTACATCACACTGTTCAGAGTTGCTGTTGCGTGGAATGGAAATAGCGCCAATACTCTAGCAAAATATTGCCAAAGTAGCGTTGTCATTTAATAGTGTCGCTAAATTTGTAGCCAAATAGAACATCAATGTTATTATAAACAAACTCTTTACTATAGGTGAATAATTTAAATCATTTTTAAAAAGTGAAACAGGAAAGTTCAATGTAGCCAGTAAATACCCATGGCCCCGATGGGTAATTTTTCCCGCCGAAAAAGTCAAAAAGTAGCCAGTTTTACACAAAGTAGACAACAACGGCAACCCTGGCACTGCCAACGAAGCTAACCAGTATGCTAGCAACTGCCAGTGTGAGGGCGGATAAGGAAAATATTTGCCCTCATATACTTAAAGTGAGGTCACATGATACAAACATTCATTTTATTACCCTTGCCATAACACATCGCTATCTCGCGGTATTTTGTAGAAGCCATTTGCAGTACAATGCAGCGAATACTTCGATCTTGTAGTAGCTTTCCCTACAGCAGTGGATGTGGTTGTGACCGCGGTGCAGCACGGAAGAGTGCGACATGGCCTGTACCCGTGTGGGCTTGATGGCCGGCGGTGAGATCAAGGCCCTGGGCAGCATGATGGCGCTCAGGGAGTCCTTCTCCACGGGATTTGTGGTCACCTTCTCGCTCGCCGAGAAGTTCACTCCGTACATGATCGAGAAGTCGGACAAGGCGGTCACTCGGCTCTTTCCCGCAGCAAGGCGAGTCGACTGCCGAGAGGTGAGAGAACGGAGTGATTGTTTCTGTTCACTCCGTTTCGTTAAGAGGGCGTCTAAGACTGCAGTGTGATGTTTTCTTCTTTATTCACCTATTTAATTCTTCCATATGCCTTGCAGGCCCATCGAAGGGCATTGAGTAAGGGGTGGTGGTGACGTCAGTATATACCGGACTAATATTCAGAGAAAAACAGAAGAAAAAAAGGAAACAATATGAACAACAAGGTGCAACGATGTTACGTAACGCTAAAACTCAACAGAATTAAGTTATCCCGCAAAGTTTTACGATTAGACATGAATACAGTTTATGGCTATATGCTTGATTAGTCTACTACGTTTGAAAAAAAGTATTGCGCATGCGCAAGTGCTACGCTGCTGTACACTTCTTGTGCAGCTTGAAATGAAACGGAGAAAAGAAATTATTGCGGTTTACTCCGTTTCATACGGAGTAGTGCCGGCGCGTAAAGCATAAATGACGAGCTCTGTTTACTCCGTTAAAAAATGGTTCTGCTCAAGTTTTAGTGTAAGCTATGTGTATTTAGCCCCATTTACTCAACTGCAGATTGAGTACTTTCACGTGGGAGGTTCATTCAGGCATGCAAGACTCTGAAGTCTGAGTTAAAAGGGAACGTGACTAGACATGTTTACTCCGTTTTGCGAGGTGTAATGCTTGCGTGGGAGCGTCAAGCTTGCATTGCATGACTAGTTTATCTCTTTTACTCCGTTTTAAGAAGTGATGCTCAAATTGGAGAGTGAGCTATGCATATCGGTGTTTACTCGATTACAAAAGAGTATTAATGTCGGAGCACCTGTTGAGTATGCTAGCATTTGAGGTTAAAGGGAATGTAGTGATTACATATGTTTACTTTTTTTTCATAAAAAGTGCTGCTCAATTGTGAGCTTCAGGTATACATGACTGCACTAGTGCTCGTTTAAGAAGTAGTCTGTTTCATGTGGGGAGTGTCCCCCATGCGAGCACGTCCCTTGAAGCCTGAGGTAAAAGAGAGGGGAGCGATTACCTGTGTTTACTCCGTTTCATCAGGAGTACCTCTGATATTCAAACATGAGGCATACATGACCCCTGCAAGCTTATCCATCGGTTTATTACACTTAGGCTAGCACCGCAGCAATATTTCATTGCGTTCTTCAGTGTAACGCCATCATCTGCAAACATTATTTGTATGTTGTCATAAAAAACACAGAAGACGATGAAGCCGCATTGTCTGTCCCACAATCCGACAATGTTGATTTTGCGGCTAATGATGAACTTAATTAGCAACCCCTTCGAAACATAGATACCATCAGTTTTCAGTCACCCAGCATGTTCATTACGTATGATCATGTCGGAGCAGTGAATTACCTTGACTATCTCTCGTTATTATTCTTTAATAATTTTTTTTTGTTTTTATATTGAGCTGACGCCCTTACGCCTCTAGTGCCTCCTGAAACTAAAGTTACTGGAAAAGGTAAAATATGCGGTAGCTCTGCTTCGAAAGGAATGGCATTGCCATCTATGGCCGCTGACACAAAACGCACGTTGTTCACTTCCTCTATGCAGAATTTTGTCGATGCGCGCGTCTTGAAATGCATTCGAAACTCTCTTATTGGCGAAAGGGAATGTAATTTGCAACGCCCTCTTCACCTTAGTCGTACACGAGAAGGGTCAAGTTCAGTCCGTAGCCCGGTGTAAGATAGAAAAAAAAGTGTTGGTATCTTACACCGTGACCCAGACAATGATGTAAGAATGTATCTTACACCATGGCCTGGGTTCATCCACTACCCCGAGCCTCATAGTGTCATCCTGTCCTTGGCATGTAAACTTCTGTGAATTACATTATACGTTAAGGGGCCTGCGGGATTCCACAGGGCACCTTCGTCTACCACGTGGCCAACAGTCTTCCCTGGAGCGAGGTGTTCTCTCGGCTCAACGCGGTGAGCCAGTGCATCTCGTTCGAGTCCGTGCTGGTGGCCCAGAGCTCGCTGGACGAGGTTCTGCTCGGCATGGGGCGCGCCGAGATGGCCGAGGACGCGGCGGTGGGCCGGCGCGCCGTGTACGAGATGTTCAGCCCTCACTACGGGGGCGACCCCTGGGGACGAGAGCGGCAACTGAAGCACGAGCGCCGACAGAAAGTGCGGGAACGCCGCAAGAAGGACGCCGACGAAAACAGCACTGAGAAAGCAGCGCCATAGACTGTCGCGCTTTATCTTCTCTGTGCGTCGCGTTTCTTTTTGTTTTTGTTTGGTATTATATGTACCTAAATATCCTTAAATATTATTTTTTTCTAATGTGAGAGAGTGTTGAATTTGTTTAGTAGATAGGTAAATAAGCTCAACCACACATCAAAGAATCATGTGAGGGGATATGTGGGCGGAAATGTCGAAGCAGTACGACGATGACCTCCCGAGCCGCTGTAGATGACTGGACACTTCACTGCTTCGGCATAGGCCCCTTACCTATATTCCAAAACATTAAAGATATCACTGCTATAATTAGGTTAATGATCACAAAGCAGCATAATGTATATATGTAAGGCTCGCACGTTTCTACCTGCGTCATGGGTGACGCCAGGATTCCTCTAATGATAGGAGGAAGGTGAAGAGTTAGCCACCACGAGTGGGTTCCTTCAGGTGGTCGGGATACTGGGAACATATGGTCTGTGTTTTGCTTACATTACCTTTCAGGGGGGGGGGGGGCTATAGGAAAGGTGGACGGCAGCGTCTCCAGGCTGAGGTACCTGCCCCTCCCCTCTTTCCGCATGCCACGGTTGATCCGACCCTGACTTTTAGGAGAATTTAACCTAACAATAAATACAAGCTCCTCTCACGGGCATCACTGTACCGCCAAGAAACACTTTACGTAGATGGTCCTATCAAACGACATCTGCTCATGTCGAGACATCAAGCATTTTCGGCCTGATTAAAATTGTTGATGACCCCATAAAGACGTTTATTAAACTTAAACAATACCTCAAAAGCCCTAATGAAGCTGTTCTGCACTAATGCAGGGCTTTGAGGATGTGTTAAGTGTGTGTTTATAATAAATTTTGAATGATTTAGAGCACTATAAACACTCTGAGATAGGAAAGTCATAAGCTGTCCCGATACAATATTTACTAAGCACTGTACATGGCCATTGAAAAAACCACTCGGCACCTTAAAGAGGATCCTAACTCTTTTCACGACGTCATAATTTCACATGTTTTTCTAGCTGGTTGCGTTCACTGAAGTCTTAAGAGATAAGCGTGGCAAGAACAGCAGTGATAGGGGCTTTCAGTGCAGAGTTATTCAGTGTAGAGATATAAAATTACAACGAAATAGATGCTACTCTCAACTCAATTTTAGCGGGCTGTTCTGTCCGCATTCCCCGCGTGTTGCTATGCGCACGCGCCTTCTCGTGGCGTGGTCAAAGTGCGTATATAGATGCTATCTGGCAGGATCGCTCACTAGCGGGCGCACTTATCTCAATATTCGGGCACTTTGCACCCGTGTGCTTCCACGGCAAGTTTGCTTCAAAGATACAGCGGTTAAAAAAAAGCGCGAAGGTCGCTTTGCTCGCTGCCGCTTCCGCGTTTACGAAAGGAGAACGCTGCTCATACACAAAGAAGTTCGAATTGTGTGAGTTGTTCGCACTAGTCTTGTGCATACTTGGGCGTTCGTTTCGTGCGTCTCTCTCCTTCTGTTTGAGCCGGGTGCTTTGAAGGTCGAACTGTGAAAGTTGTTTGTCCGCGCACGTCCAGTGTATGCTCATTTCATGTGTTCTCTGCTTGAAAGCGTGCGCCAAGTTTAGAGCTGCTTGCTCTTCTTCCAGTGGTATTGGAATTTTTTTTTTTGCTGTAGCATTAATACCCTTCACCCTTGGGACGAGAACTGTTTCACTTTCATGTTATACCTATTTCTAAAAAAGAGGGATCAGCCACGTTGTTGCCCCGCCATGGTGGTCTAGTGGTTAAGGTACTCGGCTGCTGACCCGCAGGTCGCGGGTTCAAATCCCGGCTGTGGCGGCTGCATTTCCGATGGAGGCGGAAATGCTGTAGGCCCGTGTACTCAGATTTGGGTGCCCGTTAAACCAGGTGGTCAAAATTTCCGGAGCCCTCGACTACGACGTCTCTCATAATCATATGGTGGTTTTGGGACGTTAAACCCCACAAATCAATCATCAATCAATCAGCCACGTTGTTTTATTAGTAGCGTTGATAACGGTTTCTACGTGTATACATAATCATTTTTTATCATTGGCAGGGATTTTCACGGGTCGGTAGGTGACGCATGACAGGATTCTCACGTGTCGAGTTTCGCACGTCAAACTCTAGATGATGGTGCTGTGAGCAACGGTTTGACAACGATTCTCTGCTACAGACACCATGTGGCGCCATGTGGCTATCGGGACTTCAATAACCAGCACCCGTTTATCGTTGATCGGCATTCGTGAGTGATTTAAACGCCTTTATTCGATCCACAATACAGGCGAGTAATCTCAATGTCACCTGCCCTTCCCCCCCCCCAAAAAAAAAACGTCGGTAGCTCGTTGTTCTCTGTAGCAGTTAACATTGTTTCTGTCTGTAACATACACTTCTAATGTTATTCTACTAGTGGGTTTCAAGCACCCAGAGTGCCGAACTCAGGGAGTTATACACAGCGGTCTACGCAATTCGCAGTACCCCAAGGAAGCTCGCCTCGTTACTTAGTACATTAAATGGGCGTTGCCTTGCTCCCAGAGGAACCGAGATGGATTCCTTTTAGCGTTTCACAGAGGCACTGCGTGAAATGCGAACGTGTAACGTAGTGAAGGGCAGCAAGACACGGTCAAGCGATTCGGAGAAGCGCTAAGACACGGGCGAGAAATCGCGAATTACCAACTCGCCCTATCGGCCATTTTCACGACGGGGCTTACGCCCGCGTGCAAGCGCGTTTATAGCGTCTCTTAATACCGATTCTATATTCCCTGATTTTGCGAAAGCCTTTGATAAAGTACCCCACAAAAGCTTAATATTAAAACTGTCTTTGTTAAACTTGCACCCTTATGTACTTAACTGGATAAAAGAATTCCTCACTTGCCGCATGCAATCAGGGTTTACAAATGATAGTTTGTCTGTCCCTCTTCCGGTAACATCGGGTGTACCGCAGGGCTCTGTTCTTGGTCCTCTTTTATTTCTAATTTACATTATTGACCTTCCAATGCACGTATCTTCAAATTGCCGCATGTTTGCTGACGACTGTGTCATTTATCGTAGTGTCACTGACCCTTCTGACCAAATGTTATTACAAGAAGACCTCAACCATATCCTACAGTGGTGTGATGACCGGCTTATGACCAAAAACGCCACTAAATGCAAACTAATCTCATTCACTCGCCGTCTAAGCCCTCTTCGCTTTTCCTATAACCTAGCTAACGTCCCTGTCGAATCAGTAACCACTTACAAATACCTTGGAGTCACCTTATCCTACAATTTGTCATGGAACACTCACGTTAATAAAATCGTATCAACATCTAACAGAACCCTGGGTTTCTTAAAACGCCACTTACGCAGCGCTTCGTGTCATGTAAAACTACTTGCTTATACATCATTAGTTAGATCTAAGATAGAATATGCATCTCCCATTTGGAACCCGCCTGAAGTTGGTCTTACGAATTCCCCTGAATCCATTCAAAATCGTGCAGCTAGATTTATTTATGCTTCGTACTCATACGACATCAGTGTTTCATCCCTCAAAGCCACGTGTAACATATCCCCTTTATCATGTCGCCGACGCATCGCAACCCTCAATAATGTTTCACAAGTTTTTTCACTTTCCACTTAACCGCCCTCCTTACATTATCCCTGCAGCTCACATATGTCGTCGCACCGGCCATGCGCTTCAAGTTTTTCGCCTGCGTGCCCATACTAAAACATTTTCTGCTTCTTTTTTTTTCCCAGAGCAGCAAAAGACTGGAATGGCCTTTCCCACGATATCGCCACAATCAACTCTCTATCAAGCTTCATGCATAATATTTCAAATGTAACTTCACATTTACCATTGTGACAAAAATATCGATTGTATGTTACCCACCCTTATGTAATACCCTCTCGGTGGTCTTTAAGGAAATAAAAATGAAATGAAATCAAATGAAAATTTAGTATCGTTGCCTATTCAAGGCGATACGAAATAATAATAATAATAATAATAATAATAATAATAATAATAATAATAATAATAATAATAATAATAATAATAATAATAATAATAATAATAATAATAATTATTATTATTATTATTATTATTATTATTATTATTATTATTATTATTATTATTATTATTATTATTATTATTATTATTGCGATATCGGGTCCATGGTGCATGGTTTGATTGCGCGCCATCCACGGTTATCTCCAGTATCCGCCGGCAGAATAATTACCCATCAGCAGCAGCTTACGACGCCGACCTCCTGACGACGCCACAGCCGTTGCATATCGCGACCTCGGAGATTCACGGGAGATTGCGTTGAAGTGTGGACAAATATTTCCTTCTCTCACTTTCATTTACTTTTTTTTTTCTCGTCAATAGCCAACACGATCAAGAATATCCTTCCAGGCTACATGCATTCTCGATGTCTATGACGCAGCACTTCCGCAAAAGCGCGCGTCACTTGAACATCCGCAGGCGCGTAGCGGCAGACCGGTGACGAAAACGAGTGTGGAAAGAGGGCTCCAACGGGATACAAGCAGCAGAAGGACAGAACAGCAGGAAGACTGAGAAGGACGATCGGGCTGCGCATTTGTAGTCTGCAGTAGGCTCAACGCATGGCAACCTCAGCGGCGCGCTATTGGTCACACTCTCGCATGGACGCCGCTGCGACGTGCACCTAGCAACGGCCGCCGCACGTACCTGATGACGAAATACTCTCGTTCTCGGAGTGCGCCCTGAAGGAATCGCAATGCGCGGGCCGTTCCTTTTAGAACAACTTGTGCGCGATGCTCCGTGCTCCAAAATCAACTTATACAAACACTTCTTTATTTTCAAACTCATGCTAAACATTACCTAGTTATCAGAAGCGTATTTTTGCACCATAAATCACGAAATGACTGCAAATTTGTATGTACAAACGCCACACGAGTCTTCCGCGAGTGTACGCAGATGCCGTATTTACATACTGCCATCATTTTCTGCACTTTGCTGTTGATGTCGATGATGATGCCAATGCTTTTATTTTCAGACTTTCAAACTTTTACCTGCTAACGTTCTTAATAATCTTTAAAATTATAAAACGTTTTATTTTATTACTTACTACTGTTAATAATTTTGTGTAGCATTTCAAAAATGTATACGTAACATATAAAAAATTTTGTTTTTTACACTTGCACAAGCTTTGGAGACAAAATCCGAGTCAAGATAAATCAACACAAAAACAACATGGGCACCTTGAAACGGTGCGTTCGCAGTGCGTGGTTGCTTGTTTAAACAGACCTCCGTGTTTCGTAATGTCTATGTCGCCTACTGCCATTGACAACTTGTGTTTTCTCGCTCGGCCACAACTAACGGCGAAAAGGCTCTAGCATTGATACAGACGTCCTGCCAAATAACGGCTGTAGCGTGAGAGAAAGACGGGACGGCGGCCAACGTAGTAGTGTCGTTCTCACGCCACTTTATTCCACGCCTGAAGCGGAGCCTCGTGGCTTTCCACGTCCGATACGCCAAGTGCGCTAGCTTGTTCTAATCCTCGCGCAGCTCGAGCTAGCATCAGCTGCACGACAGGCGCGGCGCGGTGATCAAGAAATGATGATGGTGATGATGGAACCACAGGGCTCCCCCCCTAGCGCTTTGTGCGATTTGAAGGCATATGAAAAAAAAGAAAGATAGTGACAAAAGCTATATACATGAACGACAATCCAGAAAGTGTTCATTTGGAAAGTCCAGGTTGTCAACGTTGATGGGCCTTCGGTAAGCAGCGGGTCTCTGGCGGGCGACACTGGGAATGGCGCAGCGGACGAGGGTGGCTCCGCAGGCACGCTGTTGGAAGGAGCGGGCGAGGGTCGTGATGAAGGGACACTTTTGTCGATAGCGAGTACCAACGACAAGGCGAAAAATGGTCAAGGGCCGAGAACACACACGGGCCGTTTCGGAGCGGTCGATTGTCGCGCGCACTCGGACACTGATGCTTAAAAGATGGACTTTAGCATGAGCGTAGTACGGCCAGTTCAGAGGGTCTAGTGTTACTTCCTTGTTGGAGCTGGTGGGAACGTCGACGGGGAGTGCGGTCAACCCTGGTAGGGTGTTTACCGAGCTGGTATCGTCGCTTCCGGTGGCACACTACCGACTGCGGCGGCCGCCTGGTCGGCCGAGTAGGGTGCAGATAAGTTGGAAACGGTGCGCTTTGGACCGATGAAGTGCGACATGGTTTACAGTGATAACGAGCCGGCTCAGAGGGCACTGATAGATTGCTTTTTCCGACCTTTGACGGTGTGTAACGCGCAGGCGTACGCCGATGAGTCGTCTTGTTGTTCGAGCTAGAACCAACGTTTGGTGATGCGAGATCGAGTGGCGGGTATGTGGCGTCACAGTTGTCATGGGCCGTCGACGGCGTTGAAATGCTCAATCACGCGTACGTAGTGGTAGGCGGATGGTTTAACTGCGCATCTGTTGGGGCATGCACGGTGTGCTCCACTTGTGGTGAGCCAGGCGTGTGGCCCTCGGCATTTCCTGACATGGTCACAGCATCATGCACGTTCAGCCGTGCACGCTCAGGGGCTTGAACTTCTGTAGGACACATCGAGGATGATGTTAGTAGGTGCTGGCAGTCCACGAGGTTTTGAGCAGCAGGCACCGGTGTGCAGGGGAAACTGATGGCGTGCAGTGTCACAGCCTGCTCTGGGTCCATAGTGTGAGTGGTGTCGCGGGCCTCCACAGGTGCCGGGACAGGCGGGGAGTCTGCAGGAAGGTCAGCTGGCCCAGCTGAGGTCGTCGAATTGCCCGGGACAGACAGTTCAGCCGACCAAGTCTCTGCAGCGAATGCGACGGTGCACGGGGCAGCGGCCGGTGTCGAATCTATGTGGCCAGTTGCCGGCAGGGGAATGGTCTGGACTGGCTGTGGGCGAGAGGCGTCCTGGAAGGTGATGAGCCAGGTGCAGTTGTGTCATTTTTGGGAGGAGGAGCATGTTTAACGCCGTAAAACTTGAGCACGGCATCTCGCAAGTAATCGTACGGGCGAGGGCTCCAGGAGAAGTACGTGAGGTGGTGTTTGAGTTCTTGTGGAAGATGGTATTCCAATACCTCGTACATGAGCTCTTGGATCCAGATGCCGTTGTGATACAAGGCTGCCGCAAACTCCTCGAACCACGACTCTAGGCGAGAGGTCCGGAACGGGGGCAGTGGCGGGTCGAATTGAGGCTGCCAGGCTTGTGCTGACTGGTTGCCTTCATCCCAAATGTCGAGAACCTTGGCGGATGGGCAGTCGGGCGCATGACACGCGTCGCTAGTGGCCAGACAAGAGGTTAAGTCTCGTTTACCGGACGTTGTTGAAGGCGAAAGCTTCGAGGTCGGGAAGTCAATAACGGGCGAAAGGTCACCTGTGCCAGACTCCGAGGTGGGCAGCAAGGTGGTCGTCATGGAGTCTGGTGGGGCCACGGTGTCGCGTGCCGTCGCTTTCGTGGAAAACGTGCAGGTAGCAAGCGTGCCAGAAGGACCTTCGGCCGAGGACTTCGAAAGAACGCACTTCGTGGTGGACAGGTTGTCGGCAGCAGGAACGACTTCAAGAACCTCGTAGGATCTGTGACCAGGTGCGAGAATCACTGCGCTAATGGCCGGACCAAAGGTGGAGGGAGACGTTGTCGGGGAAGTTAGGTTGCGGTCAGATGAGAGCTGCAGGCCGGATGGTCCAGCAGGCTGCGACGCAGGGAAAACCTGAAAGTCACGGGTAAACGGCAGCGGGTGGTAGGTGAGGCCATAGCTGGCAGGCACCGCAGAGCAGAGGTCATCGTAAGGCTGCTGGCTAGAGGTTGAAGTGGCAGAGAGATGACGCAACTCTACCGGAAGGGCGTCATGAAGAATGGCATGCATCAGCGGCTGTTCCGTGACGCCATTCAGCGCAAGAACGGCATCGAGCTGCATGAACCATACCTTGGGGTAAGTCGATTGGAACGGCGGCTCTGGCGGGCAGAGTTGCGGGTACATGGCAGCGGGCCGCTCGGCGAAGGGCGTGTTCTCCGGGTCACCAATGTAGCGTGAGAGAAAGACGGGACGGCGGCCAACGTAGTAGTGTCGTTCTCACGCCACTTTATTCCACGCCTGAAGCGGAGCCTCGTGGCTTTCCACGTCCGATACGCCAAGTGCGCTAGCTTGTTCTAATCCTCGCGCAGCTCAAGCTAGCATCAGCTGCACGAGAGGCGCGGTGCGGTGAACAAGAAATGATGATGGTGATGATGGCATCACAAGGTTACTGTAGTCAGGTCGTCTGCAGATCAGTGGAGTATCTCTTCAGCCACTTTCACTGTCACTGCCCAGCGTATATTTTATGCGTGCATTTTGGTTTTGACTTAACATTTTTCTTCTAGCTGCTTTGATGCTGCCATGCTTTTTTTTCGTTTTTGCTGCTGCTTCTGCCATTTTTGCATTGTGGTTATGTAACTCTCTTTTTCTTATTGACTAACGTTGTTAGCTCAACAAATTTCATTTTATGCTTTCATTTTGTCAACTTCGTGAGTTGCCTCTATTAAGCTCTTTCTAGTTTGGAAGAATTATGTTCGCTTCTTACCTCTGTGCACCATTGCTGCTGCAGAAACCATTCCATTTCGTTCGTTCTTTTCTATGTCGTTATATTTCCGCTTTCTAGTGCATCTTTCTATTTTTTAAGGGCTATCCCGGATTCACGCTAGTCGATCTCGGCAAATAGTTCTTGCCCTAATTTTACCTAAGTAGGCTAGTTTCTTAGTGGTTATACCAAATAACCTTTATCTTAGTCGGCATGGCTTCAGAAAAGGTTATTCATGTGACACTGAGCTATTTAGGTTCATGACTATTATTCACTTTATTATAGACACAAACGATAGAAACAATTGCCCCCTCTTTGATTTCGCTGTGCGTTCGATACTCAAACTAATTACCATTTGATTTCTATATTGTCTGTCCTTTGTATTCCTTCATTACCACCATCTTGGCTACAAAAGCTTTCATTCTTGGTGGTCAGCTACATCTCGTCTAATGTTTTCGACATCACCTGCAGTGTTGCCCAAGGCAGTGTGCTAAGTCAGTTACTCTTTCTAATATACATTGAAGGGGCTCTGCAACACTTTTGAAATGGGTGTCACTGTTGGTCATGATGCCTCACAAACCACATGCCAAAATATTATTTAAAATATGCCGATTATAAGCGGAGTTCGAGGAATTTGCTGAATACTTCAAGCGGTTTCTGTTTTCGTACAAGCGAGTGCACTGAAGGCAACTTGGGTAGGGACACAAGGGGGCAAAAAGATGCACCCTTTTGTCAGAGCACGTCATGACCTTGAGCACTTTCCTTTTTTCTCAGAACGCATGGCTACTTTCAGGGTGAGCACAAGCGCTGGCACATGGCAGCAGTTGCAGTGGCCACAGTGTTTGCATAGCCTATGATGCTCAAATCAGTCAATGGCTGTGGACTCGGGTATGACACAGTAATCCAGGTATAAGGCATCACCTGTAGAGAGACGAGGGAGCAATTACTGGCTGACTTTGAGAATTAATTGTGAATTTTAGACTGCATGCTGCGCTCTAACGTTTGGCTTATGTGGTTTTGGGAGCTGCGACTACCAATCAACAGTATTTTCAGACAATGCATTAAAAGTGTTTCAGGGTCCCTTTAAGGACGTACCCGCCGACCTTTCATCCTTAATTTAGTGACATGACAACAAGTCTATCACCTATTGCAGTAATATTTTATGGACTAGTTTTTCTTTCTCTTTTTTGATGATAATTTCATTTCTCAAATGACCTTAACCTGATGTTCAGGTAGAGTGCAACTCGGCAGAACTCACTCATTGTACGATTAACAATACCATTATTTCAGCTGCCCCTTTATAGAAATAAATATCTTTGTGTTTACCTTTCATCAGATTTATCCTATACTACGGCGTGTAGCAACTATCTCAGCAAAAGCTTCTCAATCTGCAGGTTACCTCCACAGAAACTTGTGCAATGCATCTTCTAATGTATATGCATTATTATATCTTATCTTTACCCACATTTAGAGTATGTTTCATCTACATGGTCACCATAACGAGATTATCTAGTTCATATGTTGGAAGCCATTACAAATAGGCCAGGCAGATTCACCTACACTAAAACATGACATTGACATGACACCATAAAGTTTCCTAAATATACACTAGAGGGAACTCTGGCGATAGTGTCTATGGGAACTACCATGCATGGCGGATCAGCGAGCAAGGAATGATGCGTAGTACAAGGATTCGTCTAATCTTCATACTTCTGGATTCGTGTGTATTCGTGTGGCTTGGAGCTGTCTTCTCATAAAACAAAAATCAGCAAATATTCAGTGATGGCACTTTACCACCTTATTTTTCTAGGCTTACCATTTCAAATCAGGTCATGAAGTTCAAAAAAGTTTGTTCTTTTCTTTGAAACAAAACCGAAACCAGCAATAAATGAAGTCCAAGTGGGGTTCGCCACCCACAAGTACGAAGAGTAGGCAAATCTGTGTACTACCCATCATTCCCAGGGTCGCTGAATGATCACAGTGCCAAAGTCCCCTCTAGTTAATTTTAGTAAGCTATTCATGACATGGCCTAGCCACATCACTGCTCTTATATGTCTCTTTCACTGGTAGAGTATTGTGATGAATTTCAGTGCTGCTTTATCCTCCTGAGTACACGTCTTGGCACATTCACAGCACACTTAGTTTCATGTGCATTCATGCTTACACGCAGGCATTTAAGCCGTCATTACAACCTAGGCGATTGCAATTCAAATCACAGTCTTTTGAATCGCATTGCATCTAACTGTAATTGTAAAACTTTTAGTAGACTTTCAGTGATAATCTGATTTCATTACATGTTAGTATTGCGTAACATTGTTGCCCCTTGCCATTTGTAGTCTTTGTTTTACTGTTCTTTCCTTGTATTTTTTATCTCTCTTTCAGTTACTAATGTCCTCTTATCGGCGTGTAAGGTATTTTGAATAAATAAATAAACTGGGTCTTAGTCTTCTCACCTTGAGGGCTACCCTCACCAGCCTATGATAATTACATTCTACCTTGCCCCTAACTTCTCTCATGTGCATTGCCTGCGTCCCAGAATTATATAAAATCTACGACTCCGTTTCTCTGTGATGGCTTTCCATATTCTCTTCCTATTTATATAATTTCATAAAAAGGTGTTCAATATGCAGAGTTTATTTCATTCTTCTAGCATGTATATTATTTCAGGGTGTGTGAATATTCATGTTTAGAATTGAAACTGAGTGCTTCGATTGAACTTTCAAATACACGAAAATATATCTAAAATGTCTAAACACAGGCTCATTGCGCAACTCTGTTAGGGTGGTGTCCCTAAAACTAATGCGAAAGTCATTACAGTAGGCTTTAAAACTTTCACTGATACCCTGGTTTGAAAGCCAGCACATGTTTCCCCTTCAATGAGATTATGCCATTCCTGCATGTCGTGGCTCCAGCAGAAAAAGGCAGGGAACATACTGGAAGACTGTTGTATTGCAAGCAAAAAAAAGTCAGATCTTCTAGTCAAGAAACTGAAAATTACTTCACTGAGCTTGTGAACAAAAGAAAGGTTTGAAATACTGGAAAGAGTTTTGAACTGCACTTTATACAGGTATTACAAAAATTGCTTTCTGATGCGTTCGCATCTGCTGAGGTGGCCAGCGATCGCAGGTTTTTGACTGCTGGAAACACCATGAGATCAGGACGAGAGCCTGACAACTTGCAATGAGGCATGACTTTTGTTTCTTCATGACAATGTGTTCGGCTGCAGTTTCTTACCGTGCTGTGTGCTTGAGGGCATGAGCAAATTAGATTTTCTTTTAATTGTCAATAAAGCCTTTAGTATTCGATTTGATATTTTAGGCCACTATATGGCACTACTTGATCCAAGATGAAGTCCTAGTATCAACCCTAATGTTAATATTGTAGCTCATCACCTCACCTTTCTGTTTCCTATCTTCACACTGAAGTCTTTCATGGCTATGGTGTACTGAGTATAGTTCTCTTGCATTGCATATTCAATATACTTGCCTATTACTGCTTCTTCATAGTAAAGGCCAAACAGAGGAGCAAACGCCTGCACCACTTTAAGTTTATATCTTATTTAGCTGGATGACTAGGGTTGCTGGCCCTTCACAGACAATATGCAATTCTTGAATGTTTCCGGCAATGTTTTTATGAACTAGAAACCCCATGCCGCACTGTTTTATCGGAAAGCCCTCTGTAGCAGTGTGCCCATTAGTGCTGTATGTGCCTTTGCAGTTCTAATATCTCTAAGGTCAATTATATTCCACTCGAAGTTTTCCAAATCTTGAAATAACTCTGCTAATCTAACTGCACTTGAGAAGGTCTTTGTGTTCAACATTGTGCAGGACAGATAACCACAGGTCAGTTAGAGCTATAGTATAGGTACCAAGGGATGAATGCCATAGGCAAGGATGCCAGCGGGTTGATAAAGTCACAAAATTCGGAAGTTCACTCACATAAAGTAAAACCAGATCCCACAGAATAGGGTTAGTTGCAAATTATTGGCAGAAGCCTTTGACCTAGAGTGCACATAAAATAATAACTCAAAAGTGGATGAATGGTGATGATTTGTTGGTATCTACCGCTAATATGGAGGGATACAACAGGACGTATGTGTTGTGTTAAAAAAAATGCCAGGCCTGCGCAGAAGACGGAGCACAGTCACAGCAAAAACTAGAAGAGCGGCCTAGAAAAACTAGAAACGCTCATTGGGCAACTACTGTGAGCAAAGGTGCATGATGCCCACCAGGGCACTAATAATAAAATTTCTTTAGTAGTAGGCCGACATTCACTATGCTATTTTTCATCATTTTTCTGAAGAGCGTGTATCCGCTAAACACTTTCAAGGTATTTTGAGCCAATTGTTCATGCAGTGGCTGAGGACAATGAGGAATAATGGCTGAAGTGGGTATGTGCCACAGTTAATAGGGGAATAAGAACAAACTTTTTTAATTGGTTGGAGTATTGGATTACCCCCTCCTTACACTATTCGCATTGTGCGGCGACTGGTTGTTCTTTTGCTGTTTTAAAACACTTTGTAAGTCATTAACGCGATAGCTTTTTTGACATTAAGCCTGCCTAAGGCAATTTTGCCAACAAGTCCCAAGTACCGGTGTGGCTCAGTGGTGGAATACTGGGCTGGCACCCAGCTGACCCGAGTTCGAGCCCCACTGTGTCATTGGTGCTAGGTTTAATTTCGAACGATGTGGTTAAGGACACCGGCGGTGATGGCGGACAACTGCACGTGACCCGAGTTGTGATGACATAACAGCTTTCGCTGTAAAAAGTATTGAACTTTCCTGATAGCTTGCCAACTACCAGAAGGAGCGGGCTGCAGCTACTAATTCCACATAGTGGCAGGTTTCAACCAAAACTGCCATTAGCCCTGTTTCACTCTGACCTCTGCTTTGCACGCTACAGCCACTAAAGTGAGCACATCCTAGTGCTCACTTTAGTGGCTGTAGCTAACTTTTCTTTGAATTAGTGCCCAAATGGCAAAGAGCTGGAAGAACAATGTGTGTGTGGTTGAAGTACAGCTACAATTTGGGAAAACTTTCACATAAAAATTTGCTTGCTTCATCAAGCATACGGGGGAGCATTATAGGAGTTGTACTCGGTGCTAAATGTGGTTCAAGCATTCTGATAATGACATAATGTAGATCGATAACAATGCCAAGCCTGGACGACCTTGTACATAAACAGATAATGACCACGTTGAGAGTTCCTGCAGTGATTTGAAGATATCTCTATTGACTGTTGGAAAAATTGCTGACGAAGTGGGTGTTAGAACAGGTTGTTGTCATATAATTTCATTTTATTTTCTTTATTCCACGCATAAACTACATTAACAGATGCCATTTCTAAACCATACAGAAGGTCCTGAACAGTACAAGAAGATACTTGCAGGCCATTAGTGCGTTCCAGCAAGCTTTCCAAAAATAGAAGAAACCATTGAAACACTGTATTGCCAGTAGAGGGGAATAGTTTGAGGGAAGCAATGCTTAAAATGTTGTACCACAATCAGTGAAGGTGTTAGTGAAAAACATTATTTTTTTAACACCTTTCGTATATGCATGCAACTTGTGGGAGTTGTTTCAAGTTTTATGAGTGCTCGTACACATGTGGGGATAAATAAAACGGCAGCTACTTTGGGTCAGAAAAACGAGTTGAAATTTCCCAATTTTCTGACGCACTTGGTTCAGAAAAATGTCACTGTGGCAAGGAGTTACAAGTGTGTAGCAAAATATGTGGTACTTGAAATAATACATATGTTAATCTTGATAATTATGCTCCTTAGATTATTGGAACCAAGCCACCAAGGGGAATTGGCCAAGACTCGGGCAGATGATTTGATCCTGAGTACCTGGACTCACAATAGAAATTATGGCATCTGGTAGAATGAACAGTTATTCTTCATTACTAAATTGTCCACTTTTATTAGTCATCAAGAAACAGAAAAACGCATGCAACAAATCTGTGTTTTGCAACGTAAGAAATACGTTCTACGTAATGATTTTAAGGAGAAGCGAGGTACAATACACACTGAAGAGGCATTATATGCCTTTTGTTGATGCTCTAGCTGATGACAAAAGTATGGCTGAGCCATTTGTAATGGTTGGGCAGCTTTAATCACCCACTTGGTAAGTAACTTGCCATGTATGGCACCTTGTTGTCTAATTCTTCTAGCACACTATATAACCTGTGTTGATGTGGTTCCTTACCTTATACGACACCTGATTTGGATATTTTTGAAAAGTAGCTTCAAGCACAAGCGTGGCCCTGTGGTAAAACACTTGACTGCCACGTGGATTGCCCCGATTGAAATCTCAGACAATCTTAAACATTTCTTTTCTTGTTGTGCATGCCAGTGGTAGACAGCTATGCAAAAAATATCAGCTGTTATCATGAACTCATAACTTTTCCTTTAAAATCATGAGCAATTTATGAAGCATGAAATTCAAGTGATTGACGTAGGGATGTTTCCACAGAAATGTGTATATTCCTGTCAAAGAGTGCCAGTATCGGATTCCCAAACGATAGCAGCACAATAGCATGCCAAGTTGCCGCGTCATTTCATGGTTCATTTTTAAAGAAGGTAATATGAATCTTTTAAACACTTTTGATGGCTTCGTGCTTTGTTTTCTTCATTTGTTGTCATAGTACCATTATTAATGCGATATTGGAAGTGCTAGTTGCATTCCCTCGTCACAAATTTGTAACTCTTAAGGTAGAAGCTTTTGAGGGTTTTGATTGTTTGTTATGAGTACTGTCAACTACCAAAAATATGCACAGTTGTGATTGTTGCTACCCTGCTATATAAATCCAAGACTTGAAACAATGCACAAAGCAAGGTAGTGCTAAGAAGTTGGAGCTCATTAGCATAAAGTGCCCTCCTTCGTGGAGCATATTAGGCCGACCCAAACGAGAGGGATGATACTGCAGGTGACAAGAAAAGACATTGATGCGAGTACAAGATCTGATGCACTCTACATCTAAATGAAGCGCATACACATACAGCGAGTGCTTTGATAAATCTTGTGCTACATTATTTCAAGTGTTCTGAAATGGGAATTGTGGTTCACTATGCATATACTATGATTTGTGAGGATGGTGATTTGGGCTTGTTGGTATGGTAGCATGACAATTGATGGTAGTGCAAACAAAGGACATCAACAAAAGATTCATAAAGAGCTAAATAGGTTCGCGGTGATGCACTGGCCTTAAAACTGTTAAATGCCATATTCGACTGTAAAAAGAAAGAAAGTATTTCATTTGTGTTATGTATGCATATTGAAAGTTATCGCTTTTGAAACTTCGCGAGAAAACGTTACCACAGAATAAAAAAATTATTTCTGTTCTATTTTTTCTAAAATGTTTGAAGAAACGAGAAAATACGTGTTTTTTTTCTCAATAGTTTGCATTTAGTAGCAGCAGAGCGAAAGTAGCGGGAGCCACAACAGAAACAACGGTCCCACTATTGAACGCTATATTTGTGTTCTTTGTCGTGGCTTCCAGATGGTGCGACACTCTGCTAACTCCCAAAACACCGGGCCAACTGCATGTCCGGGGTTTGGAACGTAGTTTCTCAACTGGTCATCTTCATCATTAGTATCCTCATCTGCCTGACTTTGCTCACTGCAGGGCAAAAGCCCCTCTCACGATCCGCCAATCAAATTTGTCTGGTGACTTTTGCTGCCACGTTTTACCTGCGAACTTTCAAATCTCATCAGCCCCCCTAACTTTCTGTTTCCCCATCGTGCCTTTGCCTTCCTTGGGAATCAAGTTAGTTACCCTAAATGACCAGCGGTTATCCTCCCTACGTGCTACGTGCCCAGCCCATGTCCATTTCTTCTTCTTGATTTTAACTATGACACCCTGAACCCGGTTTCTTCCCTAACCCGCTCTGCTCTCTTCTTGTCTCTTAAGGTGACGCCTATCATTTTCATTTCTATCGCTCGCGGCGTCGTCCTCAGTTTAAGCTTAACCTTCTTTGTAAGCCTCCAGGTGTCTGCTACGTGCGTAAGCACTGGTAAAATACAAATGTTGTATGCATTCCTCTTCACTGTTAGTGATAGATCACTATTCATGATTTAAGAATGCTTGCCGAATGCGATCCACCCCATCTTTTTTATTCTAGTTATTTCACTCTCATGGTATTGGCTGCGCAGTTACTACCTGTCCTAAGCAGGCATACTTTTTTACAACTTTCAGCGTCTCTCCACCAATTGCATAGTGCTGTTTTCTGCCGAGACTGTTGCACATTACTTTAGTTTTGTGCATATTATTTTTCAGACCTACTTTTAAGCTTTCCGTAACCAGTTCAGAAATCATGAGCTGCAATTTGTAAACAAACGACAGTCTTCGTAAATTAACTACTCTGGCGAGGCTTTTTGCACTACTTTGATTCACCTCCATTCCTGATTGCACCTCTGACCTCATGCACACCACTGAGTTCCCAAAAGTAAGCCCCGGAACCATTGAAAGGGACCGCATGGCTCCATCTTGTGACACACTGGGCATACAGCAATTCAGCATTCGTAGCCTCTATTCGTGGTTTGATGGATGTGGGGGTGTATGAACACTATAACGGTTTATTTTTTAAAAGGCTGGTCAGTTCTTGAGCAATCGAGGAATGAACCTGATTTCGGCAACATGTGCACCTCCTTACTGGGTTTCCCTCGCGTGCAGCGGCGAGCAAGAGAAACCACGTCAGACACCATATTCAAAGTGGGGCTCCAATTCCAAGTGGACGTACCGCGCCATCTCGTGACACCCGGGGGATACAATGATTCGACATTTGTTGCCTCGTAGATCGGTGTACTCAGAAAAAAAAAGGGAGCAGTGAGTTTTTGCTCGCTATTTTGCTCTATCTTACCAGGCAGTTTCTAAACTGGACGAGTAAGTTGCACAGGAAAACAAGCAACTATTCCAGCCTGTTTCTGTTTCGTTCCGCTTGAGGAAGGGCTGGCGTCGCAGCATGGAATCGTTGTACGTCGTTCCCAGGAGCTTTCGACAATTCGCAATGGGGAGTGGGAGTGTTTCACGAATGGGGGGTTTAAGAATTAGTGCCTGTCTTGTAGGAGGTAAGGTGGTAGGGTGGTGTAAACAGTTTGAAAGGGTAGGATGCGGTTGTTGCGATCCTAACGGGGTGATGCTAGGGGGTCACTCGATTCCAGGAAAGATAAAAAAAAAAACGCGGTATACTGGTGTTTTCGAGTTTCCTCGTAATTTTGTCTCTTATGCAATCATGACCAGATAGCGAAAAATTGCATATTGTTTTGAAATAAGAAAATAATTGAACAAAGAAAAAATCAAGAAGCATCGCCGGGTGGCGACGACCGTTTTACGAAGAGTGTGTTTTCGTGAAGTCGAGATAATGCTAACAGCGACGCAAGCTTTGTATCAGAAATATTTTGCGACGTAGCATTACTGCGACATAGCACTAATGGAGAAATAGCCCACTTGATCTTCTCTGATTCTGGACAACTTAACTCATTTTCGAAATTCTGGCAAAACGTGATGTTTTTGAAACTCACTCGTTTTTTTATAGCGCTATTTCTATTTCTGTTCATATTTGCAGCACTGACAGTCCCGTATGTGAATGATTATTCCATGCATTTTCATTTCTGTTGTAATTTTTAAATGTATGAATTTTGTTGCCAGAAACAATAGAAAAACAATACTGTTGGTTGATTCAAAAATTCATAATAAATGCAACTAATGTCTTGGATTCTAATCATTTGACTTTCTCAAGGCCTTTCTCAAGGCCTACACAATCGCAAAGGTTTGTGTAGAATTCAAGGTCTCTTCCGTAAAGGAAACGAGCTTGTGGAACGCAGTCACCAAAAAGTTGAGTTTTGCTGGCATAAAATTGTACATTCTCAAACCTTATACCATTAGCAGTGTTTAAAACGTCTCTGTTACGTAAATCACGATGGCAGTACTTTTGACAACGGACAAAGCATGCGTTGCGTGAATATCACCTGCTTTGCGTTGGCAAACATATCGTGACGGGATGACCTTTACGGGAGTAAAAAGTTTCCGCTACTTTGTTTTTTATTTCTAGGAGCACTCAATCTCGCAGATAGGTCCACTGATAGGGATAATTTTCTTTGGCTTGCCTTTAATTGCGCAACCACTTCAATTGCTGAAGCTTCACAAAAACCCATTTAGATGAGGCCTATCTTCTAACACTGTTATTAATTAGGAATCCACAAACAACGACAGCGCCAACCGATGAACACTGCAACGAAACCTGAGGACCACAGCCTTGTGAACATTGTCGATCAAAAAGCAAATATTACGTGTACATGAGGCCCAACCCCACACCACTACGTAAGTATTAGGTGTTGTGTTCTTTTAATAGAAAATACATACATACGTAATTATATAGACAATAGTGTTATTTACGCTACGTTGAAACTGTGACGCAATGCACAAAAAAGCCCTCTGCTGACGATATGGTGCTTCCACCTGGCAGTGGCCCAGGGTTCTGCACAAGCTCCGGCAAAAGAATATTGTCGTTCGACGAGATTTTCAGTGTAGCACACAGATAAGAGGCCATTTTCCCCCTTTTTCTCGAAGGAGTTCTGCCGACGTCCTTGTTTATGGGTCGTATATGAAAAAAAAATGTGGAGCCGCTTCGCTGCATGTAAATTCCAACAGTTCGATGTGCTGTATTACTTTATCATTACATCGCACCGTTGTGGAGGCCGGCGAGCCGTTCCATGTTGAGGATGTGGGCAGCGTGGACGTGCCGCAGGAACTTGCGCTGACGTATGACTTGCTCGGGGTCCGATCTGCCGCTTCCATAAGATGTCATCTTAGCGTGCTTCTCCTTGACAGCCTGAAAAATGTGGAGGAGGAGGAAGAGTTAGAGGCAGCTGTGAGAGTACATTTATTAAACCGAGGCATTCTTTGCCTTCTTTTCTTTTCGGCCGATCTCTGTCCTGTGTAGACAATGACTTTGTTGACTTTCATGAACAGCGCTTAGACGGCACGTAGAATAGTGGCGTCGAAACAGGGCGCTTACTAACAGCCACTAGTTTATTTCGGCGTACGCGAATGTGCACCCTCATGAAAGCAGATAACTTTTTGAATTAAAATACCAAGTATTGCAGGGCACGCTACGCAGGCGTCTGGTAACAGGGCTGCGGGCTCTTCTTGAATTTTAGTGTACGCCAAGAAGCAAACATTAAGATACTTCTTTGCCCTGCGGCTCTGTGTGTATATGGGGCTTGAGCAGTAAAACTTCTTGTCATCACGAAGCTTCATGGTAAACGGCGAGACCGCAGAAAACATGCTTCGTCCTACAAATAGGTCGATTGCAACTTTCCTAATACTAATTTACTAAGAAAGTTACCTCGACGTATCTTTAAGAGGGACGCGGGAAAGGAAGGCCTCTATACGCTCTTTTTGACGTGGTTGTCGTGCTTCTTTGTTCGTGCCTGAGAAGTTGTTATTAGTAGAAACTTGTCTAAGCTATTGTGAGTTTTCATGTCATGTTCAAGTTAAAGTTTCATTCAACAACAATGTTCGTTTACAGAAAAGTGCGTACGGGATTGGTAATACACACAAGAAGCCCCAAAGTTAGAAACTGTCAGGGGGGCTCCCATACATGATGTTAACGGGAGAAGAAACAAAATATACAGCTTTCAGTTGTTACGGTATCTTCAGTAAGAAAAAAAAGCACAATGCGAAAAAATAAAAGTAGAAAATACATATATGTTTAGCAAGACAAAAAAGAAAACTCTGAAGAACAAACAAGCGCAAGTTACATTACAAAACGTAAGGACAATATAACATGTAGCAATTGTTATCGCTACATTAAAAAGCAGTTGGTAAGATGAAGACAACTGTTGCAAAAATATTTCTTTACTTGGTTTTTGAATGCATGTTCTGTGGTTAATGATTTTATTACGTAAGGAAGGGAATTCCACAGCTTAATTCCCGTAAATTTGGTAGCGAACTTGTCGTAGTATGTGTGAACTTAAGGCAGAAGGCGGTTATTAATCTCAGAAAACCTAGTAATATTGTTACGGTGATTACAAATACACGGAAGAAAAAAGGAGTGTATTTGCAATATTTACAGGTAGGTGTGACACCTCAGGGCTGCGAGGATCTCGCGCACCGAATCCGCTTCTTCTTCATCGATGCGTCTACTACGGGGCGGAGCCATCATGCATGCCCACTGCCTCGTAATGCCACCCCCGGCGGATGAAGCACCGTCACGGCGCCGCTAAGTCAATCAGGACTGGCAGTGTAGTAGCGTTTTAGTCGCGACACATGAACATCAGTAGGCGGTGTGGCAGAAGATGTATGTGGTTCAACGGGAGTGATAAAGTAGTCGAAGTCAGTGGCCTTGCGGAGAACTTTGTAGGGCCCGGTGTATCATGGAAGGAGCATCTCGCACAAGCCTTCACGCCGATGCATCGTCCAAAGTAGGACGAGAGAGTCGGCAGGGTAGTCAACGTCGCGGTGCCAGTCATCGTATCGGACTTTTTGTGAGGCTTGAGAAGCAGTGAGCCTAGTGCGCGCGATTTGGCGAGCGACGCGGGCTCGAGAAGCAACGTCCTGAGCATACACCGTTGGTTTGGTAGTATCAGAAGGAAGGAGTGTGTCGAATGGCAAGACAGGGTTGCGGCCGTACAGAAGAAAGAACGGAGAATAGCCGGTGGTGTCATGCCTTGATGAATTGTACGCAAACGTAAAGTAGGGAAGCATTGCGTCCCAGTCACGGTGATCAGCAGAGACGTACATGGACAACATGTCTGTAAGAGTTCGGTTGAGGCGCTTTGTGAGACCGTTGGTCAGGGGATGGTAGGCAGTAGTAAGGTGATGTTCGGTAGAGCAGCTACGGAGGATTTCGTCGATAACTTTAGCGAGGAAGCAATGGCAACGATCTGTCAGAAGCTGGCGCGTAGCCCCATGCCGCAGAATGGTGTCATTCAGTAGAAAGTCTGCAACGTCTGTAGCGCAGCTACTTGGCAAGGCACGAGTTATAGCATATGTGGTCGCATAGTCAGTTGCGACAGCGATGCATTTGTTGCCCGACACGGACGTTGGGAAAGGTCCGAGCAAGTCGAGGCCGACGCGGAAGAATGGTTCCGGGGGATTGTCGATAGGTTGGAGCATGCTAGCCGTACGGAGAGCAGGACGTTTGCTACGCTGGCAGCGCTCGCAAGCAGCGACATAGCGGCGCACAAATTTATACAGGCCAGGCAAAAAAAAAACCGTTGCCGCACGCGGTGATAGGTGCGCGAAAAACCCAGGTGTCCTGCCGTCTGAGCGTCATGCAGATGTTGAAGAATGGTGGCACGCAGGTGTCGGGGGATAACTAACAAAAGGTCCGGGCCATCAGGCTTCATGTCGCGGTGGTAGAGAATTTCGTTGCGGAGGACATATTGACGGAGCGAAGGGTCGGAATGTCCTGAAGATACTCGCACAATAACCGTCTTGAAAGTTGCGTCCCAGCGCTGCTCCATGCCGATGTCGCACAAATCGGATATGGCGAGCACACAAGAATCGCTCTCATGGACGGCGAGACTAGCAGGGTCCACCGGATAACGCGAGAGACAATCGCATCTTGGTGTCACCTGCCAGACTTATAAATTACGTTGAAGTTATACTCCTGGAGACGTAAAGCCCAGTGACCTAGGTGACCAGTTGGGTCCTTGAGCGACGGCAACCAACACAGAGCGTGGTGGTCCGTAATAACTGAAAACTCCCGCCCATACAAGTAGCGGCGAAATTTCGCTACAGCGCAGACCAACGCAAGACACTCGCGCTCCGTTATCGAATAGTTTCGCTCAGATGTGGAGAGAAGGCGGCTGGCATACGCAATAACACGCGTTTGGCCCCCCTGGTGTTGAGCGAGGACGGCGCCGATGCCGTGAGCACTGGCGTCTGTGCGAACTTCAGTCGTCGCGGACGGGTCGAAGTGAGCCAATATTAGTGGTGAAGTGAGCAGCTGGATCAGCGTGGAAAACGCATGCAGCTGCTTGGCCTTGGCCCCACGAGAAGGGCGCATTCTTTTTGAGAAGATCAGTGAGTGGTCGTGCAATTGTAGCGAAATTGCGTATAAAACGTCGGAAGTACGAGCATAAGCCCACAAAACAATGAACATCTTTGGTGGTAAAAGTCAGAGGAAAGTTCTTGACAGCGCTAATCTTGTCAGGATCGGGTTGGACGCCAGCAGCGCTTACACGATGACCAAGGACCGTGATTTCTCGTCGGCCGAAATTGCACTTTTTCGAGTTCAGCTGGAGTCCCACTCGACGAAAAACGGCTAGAATGGTCGACGAGTTAGGTGGCTTTCAAATGTTAGAGAAAAAGCAATCACATCGTCGAGGTAGCAAAGGCAGATGGACCATTTGCAACGACGGAGGAGACAGTCCATCATGCGTTCGAACGTGGCCGGGGCGTTGCACAGCCCAAAAGGCATAACCTTGAACTGATAAAGGCCGTCCGGTGTGACAAAGGCAGTTTTTTTGTGGTCTAAGTCGTCGACAGAAATTTGCCAATAGCCCGAACGCAGATCTATAGATGAGAAGTATCGCGGGCCATGAAGGCAGTCAAAGGCGTCGTCGATTCGTGGCAGCGGATATACGTCTTTTCGGGTTATTTTGTTCAAGGCACGGTAGTTAACGCAAAATCTCCAACTGCCATACTTCTTTTTCACTAAAACAGCAGGTGACGCCCATGGACTTGAAGAGGCCTCTATGACTCCTTT
This sequence comes from Rhipicephalus microplus, assembly GCF_043290135.1. Taxonomy (NCBI): domain Eukaryota; kingdom Metazoa; phylum Arthropoda; class Arachnida; order Ixodida; family Ixodidae; genus Rhipicephalus; species Rhipicephalus microplus. Next base: position 64,520,172 of record NC_134709.1, on the reverse strand, counting down.
GGAGAGCATCGTCTCGACTTCTCGTTGTATGACCTGGCGTTCGGACTGGTAAACACGCTATGGTCGCTGTCTAACAGGACTAGCATCGCCGGTATGTATTTGATGACACACGACGGACGTTTGACCTAAAGGGCGGTCATCGATGTCGAAAATATCTCGGTAGGTGGTCAGAACGTGGTGAAGTTGCGCAGCCTAACAGGGAAAAAGATCAGGGGCAATCATCATCGTGATTTCATCGGTAGGTGCGTTTGCTCGGCTGGCTGCAATAGGGAACGAGCAGAGTTCAGGGTCTAATGCCACGATGTTACATGCATCAAGTGGGGAAACATGGCCTAACGAAATGCCTTGCGGGAGAACTTGGGTCGAACTACTAAAGTTGAGAAGCGGAAGCTGAACGTAGTTGTCCACGATAGTCACGATGGTATGCGGCTCAGCAACACTTCGCGCCAAGAGCACATCCACTAATGGAGACACTATGTAGTCACCGTCAGGAAGGGCTGGTGATATCGTTAAGGCCATAAACGTGGTGGCTTGCGGTGACAGCCGAAGATAATCAACAGCGCACAATCGGTGTGACGGTGAGGACGGCACAGCCCCAAGTCGAGGCAGTTCAAGTTGGAGAACGCCGGTTGCACAGTCGATGAGAGCGGCATGAGTGGACAAGAAATCCAATCCAAGAATCAGGTTATTGGGGCACTGCTCAATAACTGCAAAGAGAACAGATGTGGGGTGATCGGCGATTGTGATGCTTCCTGTGCACATTCCTATGATGGCAAGACTTCTTCCGTCGGCGACACGAATAATGCCAGAAGCAGCCGGTTTGAGAACATTTTCAGGCGGCTACGAAGTCGGGCACTCATCACAGAAATATGCGCCCCGGTGTCAATAAGTGCAGAAACAGTCAGGCCGTCAACGTCTACGTCGATCAAATTTCGTCGTGTCGGCAGTGCAAGGAGAGGATTTGAGGTCGGTATCGAGGATGCAGCTTCACCTCTAAGAGCTGCACCACTTAGTTTCCCTGATGAGAATTGAGCGGGGAGGTCGGGCGTCATCGTGTTACCCCACGAGACTGATGACGTCGAGGTGATTGTGAGCGGCTGTGCTGCGTATTAGGGACATCGAAGGGTGGAAGGTGGCGGTAGCTGCGGGGATCGGTGCAGGAGGCTGGAAAAGGTGGTAGCTGTCGGCGCGACGAGCAGTGTTATACTGTGTTCGGGACGAAGACCAATGGTTGCGGCAATACCGTGCGACGTGCCATATGCGGCGGCAGTTAAAGCAGATCGGCCGATCACCCGCCGTTCGCCATTCAGCCGGATTGCGAGAGCGTGGAAAAGACCGTTCCTGGGGCGTTGACCTGGGGCGAGGCGGCGACCTTGAACGGAAGCCAATTGGTCAAGACTGAGCAACGGCACAGACATCGAAGCCCAAATTGCTGAGTTCTTCCCGCACAATCGACTGTACTTGCGAGGTACTTGCGAATCGGTACTTGCGAATCGACGTGGCCGTTGCTGGGGAGAGCAGGTGTAATTGCTTCGATTTCCCGCCGCACGATTCGCGTAATTTCAGACGCCGGGAAGACTGCCGATGAGAGGTCAGTCCATCTTCGCAGGAGGACGTCGCAGCGGTGTTCGGCAGTCGAGTGAAAGATCTTGAAATACGCCTGCTCTTGGCCTGTTCAAAGCACCGGCATTCCTGAATAATTTCCTTGACGGTCGCGCAGTTCCGGCACATTAGCAGATTGAACGCATCGTCCGCTATCTCATTGAGGACGTGGCCAACCTTATCCGACTCCGACATGTCGTTGTCGACTTTACAACATAGAGCCAGCACGTACTGTATATACGAGATATACGGCTCTGTGGACGTCTGAGCACGTATAGACAGCTCCTTCTTTGCAGCCGCATTTCGACCGATGGGCTTCCCAAATAAGTCGCGAAGCTTCTCCTTGAACGTGTTCCAACTGCCGATCTCCTCCTCATGGTTCTCGTACTAGACTTTGGCCGTGCCTTTCAGGTAAAACAGCACGTTGGCCAGCATGAGAGTCGGGTCATACCGGTTGAGCGCACTGGTACGTTCGTAGTCGGCTATCCAGTCGTCAACATCAGCTACGTACCGCAGAACGTTCCTGGATGTGTCGGATGCGTCAGCACGTACGTGGGTGGGGGTGGGGCCGGTGGAGGCGTTGCCGTGGATAGTGCAGCCGTCGCCGAGGCCGATGGAGAGGTGGCCGTGGGATCAGTCCCGTGTTCCATCACGGAAACTCCGATTTGACGACCACTGCGCAGCTCCGTTGTATGGCGCTTCGTTACCCAGCACGTCCACCAATTTGTTACGGGGATTACAAATACACGGAAGAGAGAAAGGAGTGTATTTGCAATATTTACAGGTAGGTATGACACCTTAGGGCTGCTAGGATCTCGCGCTTGTTTGTTTGTTTGTAGCCTCTAATCCATGGCTCATACCCACTCTGGGGGATTGGCCAAGAGAACATATATTGCCACAAGGCAGTAGTGGGATTGGGGCATAAAGCGGTAGAAGGTCCCTGCCTGAAAGAAAAGACTACGAAGTGAAAAGAGACTGGTCCCAGCCCGCCAGTGTGCCAGGCATTGTCGTCGCGTGTAATCGTCGTAAATATCTGCAAATATACGTTTCCTTGTAAGAATATCGGTGGAGGTGCGGGGTACGCCTACCTGACTTTCCCGGCAAACCAACACCCACAAGAGCAGCAGCAGCAGCAGCAGCAGCAGCGGCAGCGGCAGTGGCAGCGGCGGCGGCAGCGGCAGCAGCATAGCGGCAGCAGCATAGCAGCGGCAGCGGCAGCAGCATAGCGGCAGCAGCAGCAGCAGCAGCAGCAGCATAGCAGCAGCAGCAGCAGCAGCAGCAGCAGCATAGCAGCAGCAGCAGCGGCATAGCAGCAGCAGCATAGCAGCAGCAGCATAGCAGCAGCAGCAGCAGCAGCATAGCAGCAGCAGCATAGTAGCAGCAGCAGCAGCATAGTAGCAGCAGCAGCAGCAGCAGCAGCATAGCAGCAGCAGCATAGCAGCAGCAGCAGCAGCAGCATAGCAGCAGCAGCAGCAGCAGCATAGCAGCAGCAGCAGCAGCAGCAGCATAGCAGCAGCATAGCAGCAGCAGCATAGCAGCAGCATAGCAGCAGCATATCAGCAGCATAGCAGCAGCAGCATAGCAGCAGCATAGCAGCAGCAGCATAGCAGCAGCAGCAGCAGCATAGCAGCAGCAGCAGCATAGCAGCAGCTGCAGCATAGCAGCAGCTGCATAGCAGCAGCAGCATAGCAGCAGCATAGCAGCAGCAGCAGCAGCAGCAGCAGCAGCATAGCAGCAGCAGCAGCAGCAGCATAGCAGCAGCAGCATAGCAGCAGCATAGCAGCAGCAGCAGCAGCAGCATAGCAGCAGCAGCATAGCAGCAGCATATCAGCAGCATAGCAGCAGCATAACAGCAGCAGCAGCAGCAGCAGAAGCATAGCAGCAGCAGCATAGCAGCAGCAGCAGCATAGCAGCAGCAGCAGCATAGCAGCAGCAGCAGCAGCAGCAGCATAGCAGCAGCAGCAGCAGCATAGCAGCAGCAGCAGCAGCAGCATAGCAGCAGCAGCATAGCAGCAGCATAGCAGCAGCATAGCAGCAGCAGCATAGCAGCAGCAGCATAGCAGCAGCATAGCAGCAGCAGCAGCAGCAGCAGCATAGCAGCAGCAGCAGCATAGTAGCAGCAGCAGCATAGCAGCAGCATAGCAGCAGCAGCAGCAGCAGAAGCAGCAGCAGCATAGCAGCAGCAGCATAGCAGCAGCAGCATAGCAGCAGCAGCAGCATAGCAGCAGCAGCATAGCAGCAGCAGCAGCATAGCAGCAGAAGCAGCATAGAAGCAGCAGCATAGCAGCAGCAGCATAGCAGCAGCAGCATAGCAGCAGCAGCAGCAGCAGCAGCATAGCAGCAGCAGCAGCAGCATAGCAGCAGCAGCAGCAGCAGCAGCATAGCAGCAGCAGCAGCAGCATAGCAGCAGCAGCAGCAGCATAGCAGCAGCAGCAGCAGCAGCAGCATAGCAGCAGCAGCAGCAGCACCATTGCAGCAGCAGCAGCAGCAGCAGCATAGCAGCAGCAGCATAGCAGCACCATAGCAGCAGCAGCATAGCAGCAGCAGCATAGCAGCAGCATAGCAGCATAGCAGCAGCAGCAGCATAGCAGCATAGCAGCAGCAGCAGCATAGCAGCAGCATAGCAGCAGCAGCAGCAGCATAGCAGCAGCAGCAGCATAGCAGCAGCAGCAGCATAGCAGCAGCAGCAGCATAGCAGCAGCAGCAGCATAGTAGCAGCAGCAGCATAGCAGCAGCAGCATAGCAGCAGCATAGCAGCAGCATAGCAGCAGCAGCAGCAGCAGCAGCAGCAGCATAGTAGCAGCAGCAGCAGCATAGCAGCAGCAGCGTAGCAGCAGCATAGCAGCAGCAGCAGCAGCATAGCAGCAGAAGCAGCATAGAAGCAGCAGCATAGCAGCAGCAGCATAGCAGCAGCAGCAGCAGCATAGCAGCAGCAGCATAGCAGCAGCAGCAGCAGCAGCAGCATAGCAGCAGCAGCAGCAGCAGCAGCAGCAGCATAGCAGCAGCAGCATAGCAGCAGCATAGCAGCAGCAGCATAGCAGCAGCAGCATAGCAGCAGCATAGCAGCAGCATAGCAGCAGCATAGCAGCAGCATAGCAGCAGCAGCAGCAGCAGCAGCAGCATAGCAGAAGCAGCAGCAGCAGCAGCAGCAGCAGCAGCAGCAGCAGCCGCCGCCGCCGCCGCCGCCTCTGATTCTCCCGTCTCCACGAGAGACAAGGTGAATGTTGAAGATTGGGTCGCATTGTACGAGCGCGTGAGCGAATACTATAGGTGGGACCCTACGTTGATGCTGGCCAACGTTGTATGGGATACGGCGGGATATGAGACGCATGAGTTTGAGTTGACCAGCTGGGACGTTTGCAAACTGAAGCTTGTCGAGTTATTCAGCAGGCCATTTGGGCAACAGCAGGCCGCGAGGAAAGACCTGGAATGTCGCGTGCAGACATCGACGGAATCATATGTATCTTACATACAGGACGTATTAGGCCTCTGTCTAAAGGTGGACGAGAACATTAGCGAAACTGACAAAATCGCTCACATATTAAAAGGGAATTGCCGATGACGCCTTCAATCTGTTGATCGTTAAAGATTGCGCCACCGTCGACGCGGTTGTGAAAGAATGTCAGCGCTTCGAGCATGCCAAGAACCGTCGCATAACCCGCCAGTTTGCGCGTTTCCCTAATACTGCAGCCACTTCGACCTGCGAAGACAGCCCCAAGTTCACGCAAGCTACATCGTCCGAAAATTTCATCCGAATCGTTCACCGCGAACTCGAAGCAATGGCTCCTGCAGCCATCGCCTCCGACGGTCCTCAAGACAACGCATCCACCGTCTCCCTCATCCAAGCCGTCGTTCGCCAAGAAATAGCAAATCTCGGCATCGCACCTGTTTGCGCTGTTCGCACTACCGAGAGCTCGGCTTGTGTTAACCAGATACCGGTGTACCCTTCACGCTACCCTTCCCGCCACCGGAACCCTGCTGAATGGAGAACGTCGGATGATAGACCGATCTGCTTTCACTGCTCTCGCGCCGGCCACATTGCACGCTACTGTCGCAATCGTTGGACATCCAATTCCTCTTAGAACACTGGGACATGGCGTCGCTTTGAAGGCAATTCTCGCCGCTTTTCTACTCCGTACGATCCACAGCCTGCTCCTACTAGCGTTCAGGGTCGAAGGTTCAGCCGGTCACCATCACCCCAAGGCCGCCGATCTCTCTCGCCGATGATTTCTCGATCCAGGTCCCCTGCACGACCTGGGTCCTCAACCTCGGGAAACTAGACCATGCAGCTCCCGGAGGTGACGCTGCATTAACGACCCGTTCTGCAAATCCTCTGTTGACGATTCCTATACGCCGCAATATTTTGGGCCTTTTGGTGGATGACGTTACCGTTACAGCCCTCATAGACACTGGCGCACAAATTTCCGTCATGAGCACTGCTCTGTGTATTAAACTGCGAAAAGTGATCACGCCTCCTATTAAGTGTGCAGTAATGCTTGCCGATGGGAGCACATCTACCGTTCTCGGCATGTGCACCTCTCGCGTGTGTATTGCTGGGCGCCAGACCGTCGTATTGTTCACCGTGCTTGAGCAGTGCCCACATGACGTGATCCTTGGTCTCGACTTTCTCTCTGCGCACTCCGTCCTTATCGACTGCTCGACGGGTCTTCTTCAGTTGGAACAGCCTTTTGACGCCTCTGTTGCCCGTGATGCTCAAAGTCGCCTTTGTGCCACCGAGTTCCTGCATCTTCCGCCGCAAGCCGCGACTTACGTGCAGCTCGTGTGTGATCCGCCTGTGCGCGATGGTGAATATGTCGTTTCACCTATTACCGAAGTTGTGCTAAAGCACTCCATTGCTGTCCCGCACACCGTGGTGAGAGTATGCCACAACCAGACCCATCTGTCTCTTTTGAACTTTGGTTTCTCCGCGCACGTGCTGCCTGCTGGTATTAAACTAGGCGTCATGTCGTCGTTGCAAGAGTGTGATATTTCTAAACTGTCGGCTCAGCAACCTACTCCGCACGTCAAGTTGCTCACTGCGCCCAACCTGTCAAGCTTTGACATTGCCAAAATGATAGCGCCAGATCTTTCGCCCTCCGAAGCACAAGACCTCCACCGTCTGTTGACATTCTATGCGGACATATTTGATCTTGACAACCGCCATTTAGGCCAGACATCAGTTGTGACCCATCACATCAACACCGGCGATGCCAACCCAATTCATCGCCGCCCTTACCGCGTCTCCGCTGCCGAACGCTCTGTCATCCAGAAAGAGGTCGAGAAAATGCTCGCCGAAGGCGTCGTCGAACACTCATCTAGTCCGTGGGCATCCCCGGTCGTGCTTGTCAAGAAGAAGGACAAAACATGGCGGTTTTGCGTCGACTATAGACATCTCAACAAGGTCACTGAGAAGGACGTTTACCCCTTACCAAGAATAGATGACGCCCTTGACTGCCTTCATGGCGCAAAGTTTTTCTCGTCCATTGACCTTCGATCTGGTTTTTGGCAGATCGCTGTTGACCCACGGGACCGAGAAAAAACAGCATTTGTAACCCCCGGTGGGTTATACCAATTTAAAGTAATGCCGTTTGGGCTTTGTAATGCGCCGGCCACTTTTGAGCGCATGATGGATTCCCTTCGGCGCGGCTTCAAATGGTCCACTTGCTTATGCTACTTAGATGATATAACTGTTTTTTCACCGACGTTCGCAAGCCATCTTGAGCGACTGTCTAGTATTCTCCAAGCATTCCGCAACGCTGGTCTCCTGCTGAACTCCTCCAAATGCCGTTTCGGCCGTCGCGAAATAACTGTACTTGGTCACCTCGTTAACGCATCTGGGGTACAGCCCGATCCGGACAAAATTCGCGCAGTGACACAATTTCCCGTGCCCTCTTCTCCTAAGGATGTCTGGAGCTTCCTTGGTTTGTGCTCCTATTTTCGCCGCTTCATCCGGAATTTCGCCGATATTGCGCGGCCTCTCACCGAGCTTCTTAAAAAAGACGTCCCATTTACTTCGAATTCGCCTCAAAGTGCTGCATTTTTGGCGCTCATTGCAGCCCTCACGACTACGCCAATATTAGCACACTTCCATCAGACTGCCCCGACAGAAGTTCGTACGGACGCGAGTGGCCACGGAATTGGTGCTGTTTTAGCTCAGCGTCAGCATGGACGTGACTGTGTCATCGCCTACGCCAGCCGCCTTTTATCCCCTGCCGAGAGGAACTATTCCATCACCGAAAGAGAGTGTCTTGCTCTTGTTTGGGCTGTCGCTAAATTTCGCCCATACCTTTTCGGCCGCAGTTTTACTGTTGTAACTGATCATCATGCACCCTGCTGGCTTTCCTCGCTCAAGGATCCCACGGGACGTCTTGGTCGTTGGTCTCTCCGCCTCCGAGAATACACCTTCTCGGTCGTGCACAAATCTGGTCACCTCCATCAAGACGCCGACTGCCTGTCACGGTATCTAGTGGATCCACCAGACGCCACAGAGAGAGCTACGGAGGCTTGCGTCTTATCAATATCAGACTTTCTTGATATCGCTTCTGAGCAACGCCGCGACCCGGATTTACTTCCCATCATAGAAAGCCTGAGTTCCGCTACTCCGCCCACTTCTCTGAACTTGTATTTCCTTAATGAAGGTGTTCTCTACCGCCACAACATGCGCCCTAATGGGCCTGACCGCCTTCTCGTCGTGCCTTCCCATTTGCGTGTAGATGTTCTCCGACAGCTTCACGATGAATCTGCCGCTGGTCACCTGGGAGTCACCCGCACTTATGATCGCGTCCGGCGCCGTTTTTTCTGGCCACGCCTATATCGCTCTGTGCAAAAGTATGTCGCCAGCTGCGACCTTTGTCAACGTTGAAAACGACCAACATCGCTTCCAGCTGGCCTTCTTAACCCTATTGAGATCCCTGCTGAACCATTCTACCGCATAGGGCTCGACCTTCTCGGGCCATTTCCCACTTCTGCATCCGGGAACAAATGGGTTGACGTGGCGACAGACTACGTGACACGTTACGCGATCACCCGCGCTCTTCCAACCAGCTGCGCTACCGATGTCGCCGACTTTATACTGCATGACATCATATTGCATCATGGCGCTCCTCGACAGCTCGTTACTAACCAAGGCCGATACTTTTTGTCTCGCGTCGTCCAGGATATCGTACGTTTCTGTTCCACTAACCACAAGTTCACAACGGCATACCATCCACAAACTAATGGACTTACAGAGCGCCTGAATCGCACTATCAAGGACATGTTGTCAATGTATGTTTCTCCAGACCACCGTGACTGGGACGCAACGTTACCCTACGTCACCTTCGCTTACAACTCCTCCAGACATGACACCGCAGGCTATTCCCCGTTCTACCTTCTTTATGGACGGGAACCCTCTCTGCCTCTTGATACACTCCTTCCCGCTGGTTCAAGCTCCCCTGTCACATGCGTCCGCGATGCTATAGAGCGAGCCGACGCAGCACGACAGATTGCCCGAGAACGACTCATACTTTCTCAAGCCTCTCAGAAAGATCGATACGATCGTCACCACCGCGAAGTTTCCTATGCACCAGGTTCTCTCGTACTCTTGTGGACCCCATGTCGTCATATCGGCCTCTCAGAAAAACTTTTATTTCGCTATGACGGACCATACAAAGTCCTGCGCAAGATCACCAACCTTACCTACGAGATACAGCGAGTCGTCGACGAAGCGCACTAAATGCCACCACCATCCACTGTTGTGCACGTCGTAAGACTGAAGCCTTATGTGTCACCCAACACTCCCCTTTCGTGACAAGCGCCGGGTCGGCGCTTTAACGCCGCGGGATAGTGTGACAAGGCAGTAGTGGGATTGGGGCATAAAGCGGTAGAGGGTCCCTGCGTGAAAGAAAAGACTACGAAGTGAATAGAGACTGGTCCCAGCCCGCCAGTGTGCCAGGCAATGTCGTCGCGTGTAATCGTCGTAAATATCTGCAAATATGCGTTTCCTTGTAAGAATATAGTCTCATATGGACGATAACTGCATTATTGCTTACAACGAAAAAAAAGGGGGGGGGGAGTTGTATAGTGAAGACAGTATATTAAAAAAAGAAAGAAACCAAAGATTTAGATAGTGAGAAAAAAGAATCAACAACAAAGTAGACACTAATAGCTATAACTTGTATTTGGGAGCCGACCAGACAGCTGGTTTTGCCAAACCCGATTAATTTGGTATGTCACAGATTTATCCAGATTTGAAAATTACTTTTCAACCCTGTTTTTTTGAGTACCTGTTAACGTGGGCTTTATGTTGAAAAACGTTTAGAGTCTTGAATAAAATTACACACCGCATCGAATGCATCTCTGTGGCAATTTCCCAAAACAGAGGCACTAAAATTTAGAACATTTTCTGTGGTTAAATTTAAACCTAGCTTCGCAAATGGAATATCTAAAAGTCGTTTCCTAATTATTGCATAGTTCCGACATGAGCCAAAATAATGTTCAATAGTTTCTGATTCTTCGCAAAACGGACAAAGGGGGGAACACGCCGAATCCGCTTCTTCTTCATCGATGCGTCTACGACGGGGCGGAGCCATGCCCACTGCCTCGTATTAATATTATTCTCTACAAGTCTTTCCATGGCAATGTCATCTACATGCACATTACCGTGAAAAAGCCTATACATCACAACTGATCACTTCAGCTGAAAGAGGTGATAAAGAGGATGCACATTTAAATTTTGATAAAGTGGCGTTGCATTGGTTAAGAAATGGCTGAAAGTCATGAGTCGAAGTGCTTGATTCTGTAGGCGTTGTAGTTGGTTGAGGTGGGTCAAATATGTGTTACCCCAAGCTGATATGCATAAGATAAATGGCTGCGAATATGTGCGTGATAAAGGGAGTGGATCATGTGTGGCTGAAAATATGAACGAGTTTTCATTATGGTACGTATTCCAAAGGTTATCTTGCGAATGAGTGATTGCGCATGAAGACTGAATTTCATATCCCGGTCAAGAACTACACCAAGAAACGTTGTACTGTCGGACATGGGAATTAAATTGTCGTCCAGACGCACAGATATAGATTTTGAAAGTACAGTCGGGAAGGAATGAAAAACTATAAAAACTGTTTTTGATGGATTATTTCTTAACATGTTCATTCGACACCAGGAACTTATATTATGTAGATCCACGTTAATGTTTCGTTTTAGCTCATCGACATTATTAGCATAAGTAAAATTGGTCGTGTCTGCTGCATATAAGATGGAGTCTGTAGCGGTCAAAACATTAGGTAGATCGTTAATAAATAGCAAAAAGAGCAGCGGGCCAAGAATCGAGCCCCGAGGAACACCTTGATTTACTTTCTTAGCTGCTGAAACTTTACTGTCACTCTGAACAACTTGAGTGTGATTGTACAGATATCTAGATATTGCCGCGAACCATGCATTGGGTTTGTTTATTTGTGTTTTGGTTTTTCGGCCTGGTTGCGCCGGCCTGTGCTATCGCCGTTTTCACAGCGTTTCGAACAAACGCTACCACAGCGTTTCGAACAAACGCTATCGAACAACGCTTCAGGCGTTGTTCGATAGAAACAACGCTTCAAGCGTTGTTTGTTAGAAACGCTGTTCGAACGAACAGCGTTTCTAACAAACGCTATCACGGCGTTCTCGATACAATTCGACTATTCGAGAAACCCTCGCGCCGAGGGATATAAATTCCCGCACAGCCGATGCCGCGTCATTCGATCGCCGACGCTCACTAGCGTGCCCGTCGTTTTGCCGGCCGCTGCTTCGCCGCCTGTGTATTCTTTCAGTTGTTAGGGGAGCACAGGTTCGCTCCAATAAACTTGTTTCCCTTATAGACAATTGCGTCGTCCTTTGCTGCGTGACATCTGGTGGAGGTGCGGGGTAGATGAACCCTAAGCCATTGCCAAGCCGACAAGCAAGCCCAACACGACGAGCACGCCCAACTCGTGTCAGCCGCCGACAGCAAGGCCTTCAGCCAGAGTTTGGACTGCTCCCGGATAAAAAGAGGAAAGAAGACGTAAAAACCACGATGATCAACGCAGGCACCATGACCAGCGCTACCAACCCTCCCGTCGTTCTGCAACAACCTCGTGAGCCCCCATCATTCCGAGGATCTCCTGGTGAAGACCCGGAAGAGTGGCTGGAGAAGCTGGAGCGCATCCGCATCTTTAACAGGTGGGATGACGAAGAAACGTTTCGTCATGTCTTCTTCTATTTGGAGGATGCAGCTCGAACGTGGTTTGAGAACCATGAAGGCTCCCTAACCGACTGGACTGTCTTTAAGAGCGAATTCCTCAAAACATTCGCTACGGTTGTGCGGAAAGAACGAGCCGCCCTTTTGTTGGAGACGCGAATGCAACACCCTAACGAAGGTGTTGTACTGTTCGCTGAGGAGATGAAGATGCTGTTCCGGAGAGCTGACCCCAAAATGGCAGAGGATAAGAAGGTGCGCTTTCTGATGCGGGGAGTTAAACAAGAGCTCTTCGCTGGACTCATCCGCAACCCCCCTAAGACCGTCGCTGAGTTCGTCACCGAGGCTTCGATGATCGAGAGGACCTTGGATATGCGTTCGCGGCAATACGATAGACCACTCAACACCCTTTCGGTGAACCCGGTAAACGCCCCTGGATTGGCGACGGAAGACTTGCGGGAGACCATCCGCGCCGTCGTTCGCGAGGAATTGAGGAAATTGTTCCCAGCAACGCCGCAGCCCCAAGTCGCCTCCCTCACTGACGTCGTCCGCGAGGAGGTTCAGCAAGCACTGGGGAATTCCACGCCGTCGGAAGCATCTTGCGAAGCACAAGCGATGACCTACTCCGCTGCTGCTCGTCGACCCCGACCAGTCCCAACCCGTTATCAAGAGGCCCCGCCGTACCGCCGCCCAATGTCGCCCGCCCGACCCCCTGTATCCCGAAACCAGGCGCCCAGGAAGACCGAGGTGTGGCGAACGCCAGATAATCGTCCGCTGTGCTACCACTGCGGAGAGGCCGACCACGTCTACCGCCGCTGCCCGTACAAGAGGCTGGGTTTGCGTGGGTTCTCCGTCGACGCACCCCGCCCGCGAGCCGGCCAGCGCCCATTTGAGATCGAAGAATACCTGTCGAACACCAGACGTGGACCATCCCGTTCAACCGTTCGCCGTCGCCCTACCCGTACCAATCCCCCAACCGTCACAGCAATGCTGACTTCACCCGTGGAAGGTCCCCCAGCCCACGAAGGGGAAACTAAAAGCAGCAACTTCTGGAGGTGAAGTTGCACAACGGCGGGAAAATGAAAACCCCCCAACGACGCAAGACCGTGATTCACGACATGCCCTCATCCCGACTTCCCGACGACACCCTGACGAGACCACCGAAAACGACGACAGCTACGCTGCGCGACGCGTACCCGAAATGACGAAGCCTGCCGCTGAGAAGACGACGATGACGACGCATAGTGCCCGACTATCAACACGCGCAAGCCGCGATACGACGCCCCGACGCACCCGAAATTCGAGGAAAGCGGCATCCGACGTCCAGTTGTCCATCGACGGCCTTGACGTAGTCGCCCTCATCGACACGGGAGCCGACTACTCGGTCATGAGTGGGTCATTCGCGTCCAAGCTAAAGAAAGTTACAACCAGATGGGACGGTCCGCACATACGCACAGCAGGAGGCCACCTCGTGACCCCAAGTGGAATGTGCACATCGCGCGTCACCATAGACGGCACTACGTACCCTTCGGAGTTCGTCATTTTGCCTAACTGCTCCTACGACGTAATTCTCGGAATGGACTTTTTGACGGACAATGGCGCAATAATTGATCTGCAGACCAGGTCGATAACGTTTTCTTCCGATCACTCCACGACGCCGCAGCCGAACCTCGGACACCGTGCTGCTGTAAGGATCGCCGACGATCACGTCACCCTGCCACCCCGCGCAAGCTTGATGATCGCCGTCAATTGTGAACGTGCTGCTCCTGACGTCGACGCTATCGTGGAGACTGACCAAAGGTTGCTTCTAGACCGCGGTGTGTCTGTCGCAAGAGGCATTGCGCGGTTTAACCAACGCAGATCCCACGTTTTGGTCACCAATTTCACCGAGGAGTACCAGCATCTAAACAAGGGCGCTGCAATTTCGTTCCTCGAAGAAACGCAAGAAGCGAGTCAAGTGATCGCGGTCGCCACCTTTGAACGCGCACGCGCAGATGCTTCCAGGCTGCCACATCCTTTCGACGTGAACCCGGCGCTGTCGCAAGAAAATCGGGACAGATTACTGGAGTTGCTCCGTCGCTACAGCGAGTGTTTTTCCTCGAACTCGAAGTTACGTCAGACACCTTTGGCGAAGCACCGGATAATAACCGAAGATGGAGCCCGACCTACCAGACAGTCACCGTACCGCGTTTCTTCACACGAGCGAAAAGCCATCCGGACTCAAGTAGAGGACATGCTCAGCAACGACATAATACAGCCATCGAAAAGTCCGTGGGCTGCGCCGGTTGTACTCGTGAAGAAAAAAGATGGCACTTTAAGATTCTGCGTTGACTACCGGAGACTAAACAAAATCACCAAAAAGGACGTGTACCCCCTGCCACGAATCGACGACGCCCTCGACCACCTCTGCCACGCCAAGTACTTCTCATCCATGGATCTGAAGACTGGCTACTGGCAAATTGAAGTGGACGAGAGAGACCGAGAGAAGACTGCATTTATAACCCCGGACGGTCTATACGAGTTCAAGGTGATGCCGTTTGGGCTGTGCACGGCGCCCGCAACGTTTCAGAGGGTTATGGACACTGTGCTAGCAGGCCTGAAGTGGCACACTTGCCACGTATACCTCGACGACGTTGTCGTATTCGCCCGGACTTTCGACGAACACCTCACAAGGTTGGAATCTGTACTCGAGGCCATTCGTACGTCGGGGTTAACGCTGAAGCCCGAGAAGTGCCGTTTCGCGTACGAGGAACTCAAGTTCTTGGGTCACGTCGTGAATGCCGCGGGAGTCCTACCTGACCCGGCAAAAACATCAGCCATTGCGAACTTCCCAAGGCCGAAAGATAAGAAGGGTGTGCGAAGGTTTCTCGGACTGTGCGCATACTACCGGCGCTTCGTCGCAAACTTCGCACGCATTGCAGAGCCACTCACGCGCCTGAGGAAAGAAAGCACCCCTTTCAGCTGGGAAAACGACCAAGAAAAGGCATTCTGCGAGCTGCAACAACGCCTGCAAAACCCGCCCGTGCTCGCTCATTTCGACGAAAACGCCGAAACGGAAATGCACACGGACGCCAGTGATATCGGTTTGGGTGCCGTCCTCGTCCAAAAGCAAAGCGGTTACGAAAAGGTAATCGCCTATGCAAGCCGTGGTCTGTCGAAGGAGGAGAGAAACTACTCTGCCTCCGAGAAAGAGTGCCTGGCTATCATATGGGCCATTTCAAAATTTCGTCCATACGTCTATGGTAGACCGTTTAAGGTTGTGACAGACCATCATGCGCTGTGTTGGCTCACCAATTTGAAGGACCCCTCTGGCCGTCTTGGGCGGTGGAGCTTGCGCCTGCAAGAGTTCGACGTTACAATATTCTACAAATCCGGCAGGAAACACTCCGATGCCGACTGCCTATCCCGCGCCCCCGTCGACCCACCACCACAGGACTCCGATGAAGACAGCGCGTTCTTCGGAGTCGTGACAGAGAGCGACCTAGCCGCCCAGCAGCGTGCCGACCCTGACCTCCGCGCCATGATTGACTACCTCGAAGGACGCAACGTCGCCGTGCCTAGGGCGTTCAAGCGCAACTTACCAGCATTCAGCCTCAAAAACTCCATCCTAGTGAAGAAGAATTTCAACCCCGGAACGAGAACGAATTATCTACTTGTCATCCCCGCAGACCTTCGTGACGAAAGTTTGGAAGCGTGCCACGACGACCCGTCTTCCGGACATCTCGGAACAGCTCGCACGATTACAAAAATCAAGGCGAAATACTTCTGGCCCCGCCTTACATCCGATGTCACCCACTACGTCCGGAGCTGCCGTGACTGCCAGCGACGAAAAACACCACCGACGAGACCAGCCGGACTTCTGCAGCCGATCGCCGTCCCAACGAGGCCCTTCCAACAGATCGGAATGGACCTTCTGGGCCCGTTCCCTACATCCCGATCCGCGAACAAATGGATTGTCGTAGCGACAGACTACATGACGCGCTACGCAGAGACCACCGCTCTTCCTAGGGGAACTGCACAAGAAGTTGCAAAGTTCTTTATTAACCAAATTGTGCTGCGACATGGAGCCCCTGAGGTCCTAATCACGGACCGCGGAACGACCTTCACTGCGGAGCTCATGCAAGGAATCTTACGCTACAGCAACACAGATCACCGAAGAACGACGGCGTACCACCCCCAAACGAATGGACTAACGGAACGGCTCAATAAGACAATCGCGGATATGCTGTCTATGTACGTCGACGTTGAACATAAGACGTGGGACGAAGTCCTCCCGTACGTCACGTTTGCGTACAACACGGCTATTCAAGAAACCACGCAGATGACACCGTTCGAGCTCGTCTACGGAAGACGGCCGACTACGATGCTCGACGCCATGCTTCCGCACGTAGAAGACGACGACCTCAACGCCGACGTCCAAGGATACCTCCAACGTGCGGAGGAGGCCCGCCAGCTCGCTCGAGCTCGTATAACGGACCAGCAACTGGTGGATGCCGGACGCTACAATCTCCGACGCCGAGACGCCGAGTACCATCCTGGAGATCGTGTGTGGGTTTGGACTCCCATTCGACGACGTGGACTCAGTGAGAAACTTCTACGACGCTATTTCGGACCCTACCAGATTCTACGACGTGTTGGCGAACTAACGTACGAAGTGATCCCCGATGGGGACTCCCGTACATCACGACGACGCACGCGGCCCGAAGTCGTCCATGTGGTTCGCTTAAAACCTTTCTACGGACGATGACGAACTTTTAATTTGTGTGGACTGTCCCTTATGTTAGCATCGGGTCGATGCACTCTTAGAGGGGGGGTAATGCCGCGAACCATGCATTGGGTTTGTTTATTTGCGTTTTGTTTTTTTCGGCCTGGCTGCGCCGGCCTGTGCTATCGCCGTTTTCACAGCGTTTCGAACAAACGCTACCACAGCGTTTCGAACAAACGCTATCGAACAACGCTTCAGGCGTTGTTCGATAGAAACAACGCTTCAAGCGTTGTTTGTTAGAAACGCTGTTCGAACGAACAGCGTTTCTAACAAACGCTATCACGGCGTTCTCGATACAATTCGACTATTCGAGAAACCCTCGCGCCGAGGGATATAAATTCCCGCACAGCCGATGCCGCGTCATTCGATCGCCGACGCTCACTAGCGTGCCCGTCGTTAAGCCGGCCGCTGCTTCGCCGCCTGTGTATTCTTTCAGTTGTTAGGGGAGCACAGGTTCGCTCCAATAAACTTGTTTCCCTTATAGACAACTGCGTCGTCCTTTGCTGCGTGACAATATAAATTAAAGTGCAGGGCCAGATATGCCATACGATTCAAGTTTATGTATAAGAATTTTGTAATTAAATGTGTCAAAACCTTTCGTTAAATGTATGAATACGCCACCAACTACGAAGTCTTGGTCGATTGCCCCTTTTATTTTATCGGTGAGGATTAGAAGCACAGGCTCAATGGAATAGCCAGGCCGAAAGCCGTACTGTTTAGATGTCAACAGATTAAACTTTGTCAAGTCGATATTAATCTTGTATGCATAGGACGCTCGATCATTTTGCTCAAAAATGGAAGAATACAAATGGGCTTATAATTACTCAGAAGTTCGCAATCACCTTTTTTGTGAACAGGTGTGATTCTACCAACATTTAGGGAATCGGGAAACATGCCTGCTTTAAACATCTTGTTAACAATATCTGCAACGACAGGAGATAGCTCACTAGAGACTAACTTGATGTGAGATGGATGAACAAAGTCAAGACTAGGTCCCGTGGACCTGAGCGAAGTTAAAACGCGAAGAACTTCCTCTGCACTCGTAGGTCGCAAGAAGAAAGAATAAGGCTCGCGATGTAATTGGTAATGGGGGATTTCTCAGAGATTCACAGGTACTGCTAAAATACACCCTGAACGCATTGGCGATATCAGTTGGATGGCTGTATGTTTCTGTTTTAGTTCTAATTTTCGTTATCTGCTCACGACATTTATTATTTAAGAATTTATTCGTGACCTGCGTATCATTGCCATTATCAATTTTTTTCTGAAAATATTCTCGTTTTGCACATTTAAGTGCGGCTGCAGGTAGTGATCATCTCATAATGTAGCTATATCGAATAAAGAAATGCGAGCACCGAAAGAAAATTTGAAGAGGTATATCTGCACTGCCAGTTACCGGCTTGACACAAGCAAAACAAGAAGCATACATAATCTTGATCCTCGTAGCGGAGTGTCATTCCTCGTATAGGTAGGCTTCCTCAGCTTCTCACTCATTTTGAAAATATTTAAGGTGACATGCTTAGATCCCTCGCTAAACTTGAAATTTGACCATCAGCTGCGACTGATTTACAGCGTCGGGCACGGGTGATTCAATTAATCATCATCATTACATATGGCGTTACCATTCAACTTCGCCATGGCGTCGCATATCGCAAAAGTTCGTTTCGTCATCATGGCATCAGAAATTATGGTGTGACTTCATGTTACGTAACGACCACATGATGCCGTTACGAGTTGATTCAAGGCAAACAACACATGTTTCTTTGCGATCAGGAAGAGCATATAGCTAAGTATTCGTTTCGAAGAAGAAAACCACAAAAGAAGCATTGAAACTGCACAATGGCTGATAAGGCTCCTGCCAAGAAAGGCAGCATCCAATCACGCGTTCCCGGCGAAGATTAGGTTGAAGTTGCTTCACACTACACACGCGGGCTTCGAATCTCCGCGCTTGCGTTTCCCACTTTTGTATATAAAAAGGAGACCCGTCGGGTAACTCATTCAGTTCAATCAGCACGGAAATCAAATGCACCAGGAGCACAGCAAGAAAACAACGCGCAGCGAAAGGAACAAATTCGTCTTAGTGAAGATGGTCGTGAAACATCTTCGCTGGACATTCACTTTTTGGGATGACCGTCAATCTTTAGTGAAGTGAACCTAATGAAATACGAATCAGGATGACATGGATCATGCATCGAAGCCCACCGCATACCTGGCGGCTTACATTTTCAGAATACATTCCCTTTCCCACGGAAATCCATATCTCAGAATGGGCCGCAGTTTTCGAAAACAACAAAGCGCATACCTCTATGGCGGGCCAGTTCAGCTGGAACTCGATCATGGCTCGCAACCAGTCGCCGAAGCCCACGGCGGGCCACTTCTTGGAACCCAGGTGGAAGTGGGCGTAGTTGCACTGCAGTACCTCGAAGTCGCTGAAGCGCTGGTCTCCCGCCGAGCGCAGAAGCAGCTCGGCCGGCGGACACTCGGTCAGAGAAACGTACTCGTCCAGGAACTCGGCGGTCAGGTCCCTGAGAACATGCCATTTGTTTGGCGTATATTGCGACTGCATGTTGCTGCCCAACACTGTCCACGACACTCCCGCCCGACACTTCCCTATAGGCCACCGCGGGCTCTTATCGTGGTTGTCTAGTGGTCATGATGCTCGACTGCAGACTCGAATATCGCGGTATTTTCGATGGAAGTGAAAAGGCTGGATGTCTGTACAGGTGCTTAGATTTAGGTGCATGTTAGAGAGCGCCAGGTGGTCGTAATTCCCAGGGGCCTCTACTGCGGCGCCCCTCATAATCATGTTGTGGCTTCGGGAAGTGAAACTCCAACAGTTATTATTATTATTATTATTATTATTATTATTATTATTATTATTATTATTATTATTGCAAGTGCATGTGTCGCGACGTAAAATTAACGGGAAAGTGCTCCAGCGTAACACAATAATTGAAACGTTAACTGTTTACGGGGTTAGCCAGGCCGAAACCAGAAACATTTTTCGTGGTGAGAAGGGAGAGGGGGAGGGTGGCATTTTGCATGTCTATGCGTGTTTCTTGTCTATGTATATGCGTGAGGCTTTGCGTGTACATACAATACATCTGGATTTCAGAAAGGGCGGTGAACGCCGCAAAAGCACCCCTCTGGCCTGTGGGAACATCAGAGCGCGAAACCAGACGTTCACAAGGACGAGGTACGCGAAATGTTTCGGTGAAAATGAGGTTTCGCGCTTGAATGTTGCCAAAAGCCACGTGCCATCTCGCCGAGATGGCACGATCAAGTTTTTTTTTTTAAAAAAGCTTCTAGGGTTCTAACCATCCACCCCTAAAAAAAAACGCCGTCAGAGACTGCTGGAGTACTAAAATAACATTTATCAGTTTAAACCAACATAAACGGTTATGAAAAATAAGAGCAACACTTCAAGCCTCTAAGCTTAGCCAAGGCGCGGAGCACACGTCGTGCACGAACACT
The DNA here is from genome assembly GCF_043290135.1 of Rhipicephalus microplus. NCBI lineage: Eukaryota > Metazoa > Arthropoda > Arachnida > Ixodida > Ixodidae > Rhipicephalus > Rhipicephalus microplus. The sequence continues at coordinate 64,500,142 of NC_134709.1, read as the reverse complement.
CTCCATGGAAGTCTGTCGGCCACTTTTTCATGGCAGCCTATGATACGTTCTTATAGGCTCTTACTGACAACTGAAAAGTGCGAACTAACGTTGCATAATGCCCCGTGTCGTGTTCAGTGGGGGCGAGTGGTTTTATCCAGGGTGAATACCACAAAACTCTGAATGCCCGCTCCTCTGATTTCACGGGGCCATGAAACGACACTTCAATACTAGAAAAAAAAGGGCTTGCGTGGCAGCTACTTACAAAATACGATCGGCAATCTGTTCATTTTTATTTTTATGAGAATAGTAATGGTAATTTTTGGGGCTTTACGTCCAAAAGCCTTGACATGATTATAAAACGCGTACTAAGCACATTAGCAAAGTGTATACGCTTTGCTAATGCGCTTAGGACGCGTTATGTACAAAAGAGAAACGTAAGGCGCAAGGCTCGCCTTTGTACAGCGAAAATTTGCGTTAAGGTTCGTATTCTACAATAGGGTACGACACTTATGTTAACGTGGGTTTCATTAACGACCCTTTGAACCCTAATGCGGTTCATCGGTTGCACTTCAAGTTTCTTCATTTTAATAGAGTAGTACTGTCAAAGTATGGGGTATTTTTTCCTCGAGGTTGAACGCAAGCACGCCTGCTGCGTCAATGCGCGCAAACTCTAGGCTGATGTCATGAGCACGACAGTCACTGATCCCTCCTTCGAAGAAAAATACCCAGAGCGCGAGCACGAGTATTTTTTTTATTCGCATAGTCGAATGGCTGTCGTGCATCGGTCATCTGGGCGAGGCTTGTCCGGATTTCTTAATGTGTGTACGACTGTAGCTTTGAACGCATTTACGATTACTTACTCGGTGTACATGAGTCCCTCTTTAACGGCCGTGGCCAGGTGCTGAGCCATCCGGGACATCTGGTACGTGGTATTGTAGGCGGCGCACGACATTTGTGTTTTGAGGCTGAGTGAAACAAAGAAACGAAAAAAAGCTAATTAAAATGATCTACTCATGGTATTATTAACCTGTTCACTCGCTGATGTGAATAATGCGGATCCGGGTGTTAGGTTTTAGGCAGGAGTGCGGTGACCGTATCCAACAGTGAAAGCACGCACGCTCACACGCACACACACGCACGCACAAATAAAACAAACAAAGTATGCACTAAGCCGCGCAAAGTTTGAAACAGCCAAGCTTTACTACTCTGAATACTAATCTGGTTGATTCTATAATAGCTTGTTTCTAGCCCTTAACCAGGTGACACTAGATTGTTTCTTCATTGATTCTCAGTGCGGAGATGTTCGAGTTAAACCACGAGCACTCACACACGCAACGCTGATGTCCAAACTCCAGGAACACAAATTCGCGCTGGAACCAAGCGTTCGCACCTCATATATGCACGGGCACGTCCTCGTTCGGCGAAGGGGCTCTATCATTTCGGAATCTTCTTCTGCCAGCCGCCATTTATTTCCCCGTTCCTTAGCAATCTCCCTTTGTGAGTACTGGGGTCTGCGGATCAGTGACATCACTTCGCGGTCATTTTTTGGGCTAAATGTTCCTTTTGTAATGAAGAAGTTTCCAAAATTTTAGTGTGCCAGTGGTGAGGAGTGGGAGTGACGCAATCTCCGTAAAACATAGCAGTTTGATGATAGTTTCATGGTAGGGCTCACGGCGCATAGCCGACAGCCCACCAAAATTGCATCTAGCTTAAACAACTTCGCCATTGAAAGTTTTACGACCCATATTAACTTGTCTTGAATGAAAGCGAAAGTCGTCTTAATATTCTTCCACACCGAATGCATGAATTATTTCTCCCGATTGCTTTTTACACCTCGAGTGGTTTTACGATGCCTCCGGAATCGTCCCAGCTTTGACCAAGAGGGGATGTGTTGTGATGGCGTCATTACGTAACGTCACAAAGTTTTACGACATGTGGCGTCTTATTAACATATTGTGACGCATTTTTTTCACATTGTCATACTTCGCATCAATTGCGTCAACGTCGCCGATGATGAAGTTTTTGCCGCGGAGGAGGCCTCAAAACATTTGGGTTAATTAACAAAAGTTGCAGATGAGCAGTTTCTGAAAGGGAAACAAATTGAATGTCGTCTGCAAGGCGCAAAAGTCTTCTGGCTAGGTAGGGGCGGGGGGGGGGGGGGAGAAATACTCTAGAAATGTAAAATACGGCCGTTAATTTGTAATGAGTTCCCTAAGTACGCGATGGAGTAAACCGGTCAGTTTGATGACGTCGATTTCATGACTAGAATAAGGAAGACGCTGTCGCCAATCGAAGACATTGGCTGGCTGCTTTCACGTGATTCCAATTTGTTAAAATAGGTATGACCGAAAGTGTTACTGCGAGACAAATACTTCGCTGGTTCTCTGTGGCAATGTTACGCGGAATCTGTGAAACAACGAAAGCGAACAGATCCGAGCAAGTGACACGAGGGACCTACACAACTCCGCTATAAATGTTAGCCTGAGGATGTAGAAACCTCTGGAGCGCTCTTGAACGTACGGGCATGTGCAATGATGTCAAACTTACCTCTTCTCACGTATGCTCAACGTGGCGATCTCAGAGCGAGCCAGACTAGCGCGCAGTTCCTCGGGTAGCCGCTCGAGGTCGCCGCAAGCGCAGGACTGCATTCCCATGGCGCGGAACACGTCTCTGATTGATAAAGGAGATAGCGTGATTACCGGGACCAAACAAGAGTGCTTAACCTCACCAGAATATTGCTGTCAGATGGTGTTCAGATCATGTAGGTAAAAATGATTCTTAAAAAAGTAATAATTATATTTTACGTCTCAGCGCAATGATCTGATAATGAGGAGCACTGTTATTTAGGCCTCCGAATGTTTTTACCATTTGGGTTCTTTCGGCGTGTACCTATATCCATAGGTGTGTGTACGGGCAAGGCGGAAGGCGGTGGGGCACCTTTGCCAGCGCTCTAAGAGGGGGGTTGGTGCAAAGCCTGCCTCCATACATCGGATTAATAGGGAGGGGGGAGCGTAGTCTGCCCTTTGAATAGAGCTAATAGAGAGATGCGCGCTGTGACGAACCTTCGCCCCCACTTTCATCAAGGGGAGCCCTGCGACGCCTTTGCCTATATCTAAATGCATGATCCTCTAGCATTTCATCATCTTTATCATCATCTTCATTATTAGCATCATTTACTGCCTGACTACTCCCACACGTGGCAAATGCCTCGCCCATGTTCTGCCAGTCAACCCGGTCCTGTGCTTTCTGCATGCTTCCACGTTGTACCTGTAAATTTATTAATCTTATCTGCCTACCTAGTTTTCTTTGTCCCCCTCACATACTTGTCCCTTTAGAAATTCAGTAAGTTACCCTTAATGATCATCGGTTATCCTACCTACGCGCTGCCTGCTCGGCCCATGTTCATTACTTCTTGATTTCAACTATGATGTCTTTAACACCCGTTGGTTCCGTGACCTATTCTGTTCTCTTCTTGCCTCTTAAGGTTACACCCAAAATTTTACAATTCATCACTCGCTGCGTCGTCTTCGATTTAAGTTAAACCCTGTTTCTAAGCGTATAGGTCTCTGCTACCTAGGTAAGTACTGGTAAGATGCAGCTGTTATATACGTTCCTCTTGAGGGTTAGTGGTATACCATTTGTGGTGCGAGAATGCTTGCCGAATGTGCTCCACCCCGTCCTCATTCTTCAAGTTATTTCGCCACGAAAGTGAAATAACTACAGCATTTCGCCTCCGTCGAGATGCGGCCGCCGTGGCTTACGATTCGATCCCACAGTTTTCTGGTCGGATATTTAACACTGTCACCACTAGACCACCACGCTTGGTGAACGCATATGAAACACATTAGGACTAAACCCATAGTTTTATAGCTAACAAATAAGGCTTTATGAGCTGCTATGGTTTAGGGCGTCGGTTCTATTCTCGATCTAAGCTTCCGCACATCGTTGCAGGTGAAATACGAGGACATTTAGGTGCGAGTGCCCCGCCACGGTGGCCTAGTGGCGGCTGCTGGCCCGCAGGTCACGGGATCAAATCCTCGCTGCGGCGGCTGCATTTTCTATGGAGGCGGAAATGCTGTACGCGTGTGTGCTCAGACTTGGGTGCACGCTAAAGAACCCCAGGTGGACGAAATTTCGAGAGTTCCCACTATGGCGTCTCTCATAATCATATGGCGATTTTGGGACGTTAAACCCCACATATAAATCAATTAGGTGCGAGTGAAGGAAATCCCTGGTGGTCAACACTATCGCCCGGTGTCTCCAACAGCTTGTTGCTTCATACTCGTGTGTGGTGTTGCACGCAACAGAGCAGAATAATTACACTTTGCGTCATTAGAAAAGAACGTCGGCTGCGCACACAGTGCCCTCATATGCGGCTCAAATGTGGCTCGGATGGCGCGCGAAAAAAAACGGGAAGTACAATGCATGTGCGGGCCAGCTGGCACGCTCTTCAAACTGTTATAGCGCGAACTTTAGGACAGGTGGACAAAAAAATACGGCACACACAAGTTTTGTGTGTCACAACCTTTTTTCCGTGGTCGCTGATGTTCGCGCTACGGCAGTTTCACTGAAGATATGCAGAGATATTTGCGAAGTACGTTTCATGGGCCGCACTCGTTTCGACAATGCTGGAGCGTTATTGCAGTATAGTTTTGATTGTCAGTTAGAGATTGCTTTTAAATAACCAACAAATTCATACGAAGAAGGCAATTTATATATGTGCTAAATGAAAAGGAAGTGTTTATTTGAGCTATTTACAGATAGAATGAGCGGAAGTGGATCTGCAATCATCTTAGTTTTCTCGGGGTCTCTTTGTACTATTTAATTGTATCTTTCAGATCTAAGAGCTCTTACTATCCCGTTCCATACATAACCGGCCCTGCCACAGGTATTCAAACAAGCTCCTTTCCATCACAAAAAGCTGATTACTGCATCATCTCGGCAAGTTTTCCCTAAAATTTCTCAGTACTCTATTTTCGAAGCAGAACAAGCAAAAAGTTATGAACTCGGCAATGTCCCACCCAACATGGGTGGGACGTCCCGTTTCCTTCTACCTTTCTACGCTGTCGACTGTTCTATAGACAAGCGCTTTACTAACAAATCATACGGAAGCACAATGTCGCCTACAATGTATGTATACAGCGCTCGATATCAAGCGCCAGTGGATCGACATTTTCATTGAGTCCCCACTCACACATTGTCCACGATGTTGACGTGTATCTGATTAGCCTGATTCAGCGCGGAGGTCATGTCGAACAAGTTGCGGCTGAAGTTGCGCACGCTGAACATGAAGACGCTCAGCACCTCCACCCCGGCACGGAACCACCACTCGCGCACCTGGAAAAGAGAAACGCACTGGATTTACTAACAAAGATAGGTTCTGCACTGACACTAATAAGAACCCCAGTGCTGTGCACGTGGTCGTTGCTTTACAAGTATTAGTACCTAGCAGGATCATTGATCGTTCGATTGCTTTTTTTTATGTGTGGGGAAGAGTCGAGCTCGCCTTTGACGCCCACCTACCTTTGCGTACTTGTGCGCCCCAACAGCATACACCCGGCGCAGGTCGGTGCTGGTGTCCCTGGAAAAGCGCCTGTGGCCATCGGGCACCAGGCACACGTGTCCAGGCACTGCTGTTAGTGACACGACCCACACAGCCACCCTTTGGCACCTGGTCACCAGGTCACGCCACAGCGGACTCCCCTCGTGCTCTAGCAATTCATCGGCTGAAGGGATGGTGATGTCGTCTTTCCTCACGCCTTGGGTCCCTGGAGTTGGGGGGGGGGGTCATTTTATGGGAAAGAAAAACAGAGACGTTCATTGTCAAAGAAACTGAGAGGTCCACCCATATTATTTTTCAGACCGGCTACTCAGCGTTGCGAACAGGAAAGGGTCGGAAAAGAGCGGAGAGAAAATATTGATGGTGAGCGTGAAGATGCCGACGAAACAAAGCCTTGAAACAAAGCCTTGAAGGAGCAGGAGGAAGCAACAAAAGGGGAGAAGGCAGGGAGGTTAACCAGAAAGACATCCGGTTGGCTACACTACACTGGGGGATTAGGGAAGGGGACAAGAAAGACGAGAAAGAAGGAAGAGAGGAAAAGAAAAAAAGTGAGGGAGAGACTGAGAGTAATTTCACTGCAGCGTGTAGAACTCTACCACATGTCAGAGGCGTTCACACAAGCCTGTCTTTCTCAGGAAACACAGCAGGGCTTTCACTGCCTTGTGGGCTGGCGAGGCATGTGGACGTTGCTGTAATAGCACCTGCACAGAAAGAGGCCGATCATCCAGTCGCCGCATCGCGTTGGCAGTACTTGTCTATCTGAGGCAAATCGAGGACAATGGCGCAGAAGGTGTTTGATATTTTCGTCGGTGCCGCAAACATCGTACGCCGCACTGTCAGTAATTCCGATTAACGGGGTATAAGCTTTCCTGAAAGCAACTCCCAGCCAAAGGCGATAGAGAAGCGAAGCTGCACGTCGATGTAGGCTGGGTGGAGGCCGGAGTTGTATTGAAGGGTCGAGCTCGTGCAGTCTTGTACGTCGTACGCTTGGTGTGTTCCACTCAGTCAGTGTGAGACTGTGGGCCAGTTGACGAATCTGCCTCGCCGCATCCACTCTTGAAAGCGGAATCGGAACGCTGTTCGCTTCTTTATGTTACGTGCGAGCAGCATGATCTGCAGAATCATTGCCGCCTATACCACAATGCCCAGGCAACCACTGAAAGACGATGTCATGGCCTTTTTGTATTAAAAGGTGGTGAAGTTTCATGGTTTGGTAGGTCAACTGGTTGTGGCATCCACGTCGGAGAACTGATATAAGGCACTGTAACGCTGGTTTTGAGTCAGAAAACACAGCCCATTTGCCTGGTCTTTCTTCTGAATTGATGAGGTCCAGTGCATTGCGCAAAGCCTCTAGTTCTGCCGTCGTTGACGTTGTCACATGTGAAGTCTTAAAACACCGAGTTAACCCTTGTGATGGTATAACCACCGCTCCACCTGAACTAGACGGCGTAGTAGAGCCATCCGTGTAAATGTGCACGTGGTTACTGTAGTTTTGTTCTAGAAGGAATAGACTCAGTTGTTTCAGGGCATGTGTCGGTAAGTCCGATTTTCTCCTCATTCCTGGAATCATTAAGTGAACGCGCGGCCGGCTCAAGCTCCAAGGAGGAAGCAGTGGCTTTGATGCAGGTGCGTATGTCTCAGTAAACGATGAACGATGCTTGTAGACAACAGTGCCGTATGTCGTGCGGGGCCTTTCAGCAGCTAGGCTCGCCAGGTGGTGAGAAGGGGTCCTGGCACAATGACTGAGGTGCATGCGCATTGTCTCGGTAATAATATGCGCCTTTATCGAGTGATCTTGAGCGATGGGAATGGTTTCAGCCGTTGAAGCACTGCGGGGTAATCCAAGGCATAGCTTAAATGCTTGGGCTTGAATGCTGTGAATTGCGCGCGGGTTGGTCTTGCCGGTGTAGATATTGCAGGTAAGCTGTACCGTAAGAATCCGATAAACAGCACTCTGTACAGTTGTAGCATGGATGGTATGGGCACTCCCCAATCAATTCCTGCAAGGAATTTGAACATGTGGCATGTTGCGATCAGCCGCTTCTTCACATAGTTCACGTGTGGAGTCCACGACAGGTTTCTATCTATTATGACTCCCAAGAACCTGTGGCTTCTGCTGAACGATATGTATTCTTCATTAATCGATATGCTGTAAGCAGACATTGGTTTACGCGTGAACGCTACCACTGCACATTTTCCGCAGGACACCTCGAGGCCTTGTTTACGAAGGTAGCATTACGTCATTGTAGCAGCCTTCTGAAGGCGGGCGCGAAGCTGAGGCCTTGTCACAACTGATGTCCAAATGCAGATGTCATCAGCATAGACAGAAAGTTCTACAGTGCTATGTAGCTGCTCGACTAGACCAATGAGAGTTAGGTTGAAAAGTGTAGGGCTTAGCACTCCTCCCTGAGGAACTCCTCGGCTGCTGTAGTAATCAGGTGTTGGGCCATTCGCTGTCATCACGTAAAATGATCTCAGCTGTAAGTAGCTGTACACCCACGTATATATCTTGTCACCAAGACCTACTGTTTCCAAAGCACTAAGGATGGCTTCATTGGTGAAATTGTCGTTAGCCCCCTTAACGTCTTGAAACAGGGCGGCGCACAGTCTCTTGCAGGCTTTCTGGTGTCGTACATATGTCACCAGATCAACAACGTTGTCGATTGACGAATGGCCTCGCCTGAATCCGGTCATGGATACTGGATAGATTTCGTAGTGCTCTAAATACCACTCCATTTGTGTTAGAATCATTCGTTCCATCGTTTTTTCCACACAACTGGCAAGTGCGATAGGACGGTATGAGGCAATATTCAAAGGAGATATACCAGCCTTTAGAAGTGGAATGAGGCGACTTCACTTCCATGTCTGGGGAACCGTACCAGTCTGCCAGGAATCGTTGTATAGGCGTAAGAGTGCCTTCCGAGCTTTGTCTCCAAGATTACAAAGGGCACGATAGGTAATGCCGTCAGGTCCGGGTGCTGAAGAACGTCTGCACAGTGCCAGTGCCGCCTCTAGCTCATCCATAGAAAACTGGCATTCCATACGGGGATCACGTGAGGGCGGTGGGTTGTCAAATGTTCCCGTTCTTGATACTGTGAATTTGGAATCACCGGCAATTCTTCTACAGAAAGATTCTGCGACGTCAATCTCTCTGCATCGAAGGTGAAGTGCCAGAGATGTAAACGGTTGTCGCTGACCCAAGGTTTTTTATTTATTAATTTATTTACATTTCACCTACATCGCCGTGAGGCATTACGTAGGGGAGGTACACATAATAATTTAACTACATAGTTTTCAATCAAAACAATAGATTCAACAAATAAAACAGCACTCAAAATATTTTAAGAGAAAAAAAACACTCGAATATTGGTGAGTGAAAACAACGTCACAGTCATGCATTTGAAAACACGCACACGCTTCGAGACAGCAAACAATTCTTAGTGGCAGTGATATTGTAGGAGTTGTTACAATGTAGAAAAAAAGGATTCATTATCAGTTTCATTGACGAGATCATCCGGTAGACGGTTCCATTCCTGTATTGTTTTTACGAAAAAAGAACTACCGAAAGAGTGGGTTTTGTAACGGTATTCTAATATTTTTCGTGAATGGTCCTGACGATTAGAGACGTACGTTGGTGTGAACAGATAATCAAGAGGGTTAATGGCATTTCCATTATAATATATACAATGAAGAAATTTAGGCCTGAGTTTCTGCCTCCTTACCATCAGTGTCTCCCATTTCAATGCTCGTTTCATTTCTTTGATGCTTGCAAAGAAATTATAGTTGTTGCTAACAAATCTGGCTGCTTGGTTTTGAACTTTTTCCAATGCGTCAATCAAGTATTGCTGATGGGGATTCCAAATTATGCAAGCGTACTCTAAAATAGGTCTTACAGACATGAGATAAAGGGCTTGTTTCACGGTCTGTGAAGCTTGCCTAAAATTTCTGCGTATGAAGTATAGCATCCGGCCTGCCTTGGTCACAGTTATGTCAATGTGTTTATTCCACTTGAAATTGTCGGAAAAATAGACGCCCAGGTACTTATAATAGGATTTATTGCTAAATATTGAATTATTTATTTTGTATGTCGTGTCTAGTTTACTAATCCGGTTGGTGAATGATACACAGCAACATTTACGGACGTTTAGACTCATTTTCCATTTTTGGCACCACGTTGATATTCAGTACAGATCATGCTGCAGAATTTCAGCATCCTTGTGCGATTTAATCACTCTAAACACTACACAATCATCTGCGAATAACTTAATGTGAGAGGTAATACCATCGACTGTGCTATTAATATAAATCAGGAAAAGCAAAGGTCCTAATACGTTTCCTGTGGTACACCGGACGTAACGGTTACCGCAGATGATTTTGATCTGTTAAGCACTACGTCCTGCTGTCGATCGTTTAGATAGTTCTTTACCCAAATGATAACTTTAAGGTTTATGTTTGCAGAGAGCATTGCAAATTCTAACAAGGTTGTGCTAAGACCCCGGACAGTTCGCCATATCAGTGATAGGGGCTTTCGTGGATCCAACGACTCGCAAAAAGATGTCCAACGTCGCCTAGCCAGTTTATCTATGTGCCGCTGCATTTTCTTTTGAATGCGTCTAGCCAGCCTCAAATATTTCATGCACTTTGTCCGTCGGTACCTTCGTTCTGCACGACGGCGTATTGCGCGAAGTTTCTCAAGCTCGATGTTTAAATCGGTGCACTTGTGACTAGTCAAATGTGTATGCGTGGTATTCTGCAGGATATCCTTTATCGAGTCCTCTAGGTTATATGATGAGCCGTCAGTACAGCAGTCTTCCATTAACATTTTGAGTTTCGGCCATTCGGTGTATTTGAGGCCTCTTGAGGACTTGGAGCTGGCGAAACCTTCTATACACAGGTAAGTTGGTATATGGTCGCTGCCCCGCGTTTCCAGATCCGAAAACCAGTGCACTTTCCTGGTAAGTGAGCGAGAAACCAATGTAAGGTCCAAGCAGCTGCTATAGGCTGATCCGCGTAAATATGTAGGGCTTCCATCATTACAAACGCAGAGTTCGTACTCCGAGGCTAAGGACACCAATTTTTTTCCTCTAGAGTTGTCCCTAGAGCTTCCCCATAGGAAATGGTGGGCATCGAAGTCGCCAGTGATCACCCATGGCCTTAGAGTCGATGTCAGAATACCACGTAAGCGCTCGCAGTCAAGGCGGCTTGATGGAGATAAGTAAGCTCCGATTATCGTAAAAGCAACCTTATCCTTCTTCACAGTAAGGCACACATACTGATTCCCTTCATCAGCCGAGACTCTGTGGTGAACGTAAATGAGGTCATGGCGCATGAATACAATAACTTTGCTGCAGTCTCTGTGAGTGGAGAACATAAAGCACTCATATCCTGACAGCTTGATTGAAGCACACAGGTTGGGTTCACAAATCACGATAATGGGGAAGTGGTTCACAAATACAAGCTGTCTAAAGTCAGACACGCGCGACTTCAGTCCTCTGGCGTTCCACTGAAAGACAGATGCATTCTTGACTTCCGCTCGAAACGACGGTGCCTTGCTGGCCATGGTTTTACCTTAGAGCTGCAAGCACCGGACTCAGGGTGTCCAGCACATGCAGTGCGGTCTGCGCAGCCGAAGTCTTCATATTACTCCGTAGGACACGCATGGTACTCATCAGCGATTGCAGCAAGCTTATCACTTGATCTTCATTCATCGCATCACTGGTTTGAAGGGTCGTCGAGGGCGGCGGGATTTGATGAAGCTCCGAAGTAGATTGACTTCGTGGAAGTGAGGGCCACTGTTCGGAAGGTGCGACTGCTGTCCCTTTCTTCTGTTTGGCGACTGCTGTCCCTTTCTTCTGTTCTGTTCGCATCCGCGGGCAATCTTTCGATGAGGCCTCATGAGCGCCGTGGCAGTTTGGACATCGTAACTCGGTGGCACCACAGGCGTCTTTTGAGTGAGACTCAGCGTACCGCGCACACACAACTTTGTTCTCACAGACACCTTTTACATGTCCCATCTTGAAGCACTTGTAGCATTGCAGTGGCTTCGGTATGTATGGACGCACTGAGTGGCGAACATGGCCAACTTTGACATACGAGGGAAGGCTGTCTCCCTCGAACACAAGCCTCAAGCAGCGTGAGTTGCCGAGTCTAATAATGTGCGTGATGCGGGTGCCTTCTGTCGCTGGCTTTATTAGTATTAGCAGGTCATTAGCTGAGATGGAAAGATCCACATCATAAATGACGCCTACAGTGCCATTACAACCTGTAGCGACCATTGGCTGAACTTTCACGTTGTCGATTTCTGTTATGTGCCGAAGACTTTGCAGTGCGCTACGGTGCATAACGTCTACAGCAAGGACATTCTTCCGTGCATTGATCCTCAGGTCTTTGATCTCATTCGGCGCGGTTTCCTCGAGAAGCACAGAGAGAACTTGCCTGTTGAGGAGTCGCAAGTTAGATGCAGGGTCTTCGGGCATAAACAGCATGGTGTGCGGCCACCGCTGTGGTGCAGTCTTAACGGTGGAAACACTTGCCGACGATGCCGTCCGCAGCAGTCTTCGTTTTGTAGATCGATTCATGACGACCGTGAAGTAATCATCCGACGACTCAAAGTCGTCCGAGTACAAATCGGTTGCCTCGCTGTCCGTGTCGCTCGACACGTTGCTACGCTTCCTGGACGACGAAGCCCGGCGTGACGGTTGCACGCCTGGAACATTCTCAGGTGTGTCCTGAAGCAGCACCGCAAAGGAGGGAGCGGCAGCTCCCAGGATTTCCAGGAAAACAAATTGAAAATACGGAGACACGGGCACAAGCGTTCTGTGAGAGAATCACTTCGTCGTCGTCGTGCACGTTTTGCCTGGGACCTGAACTCTTTGCAGTAGCGTTTGTTTGGCTTGCTTCCTCTTTGCCAAGGTGTCCCCGAAACACTCCTTGATTTCGGACACGAAGCGTTCTCACGTTGTGAGCGCGTCCTCATGGTTCTCATATCATGTGAGCGCCGTGTCCCTCAAGAAGAACACCACGTTAGTCAACTGAGTTGCCGCGTCCCAAAAGTAGTAGTTGCTCACCCGCTTATAATGTTTGAGCCACTCGTCCACATCCTCGCTAGATTTGCCCCTGAAAGGATGGGGCTCTATCAGATGCTGACGCTGCCAAAGACCAGCCGTGGCTGAGGTCGGTAGTAAAGGTGTCGCTGGAACTGGTCGTGCTGTGCTGTCAGCTGCAGGGTTCAGGGTTCCGTCTTCACCGTGAAACACCTCGACCACCAGCGGGAACGGGGGTAGCCCAGCAATGCGGCGGCTTCGGCGTTGCTCAGGTTGTTGCAGAACCATGTTCCTTGGTTAGGTACCCAGCACCTCCACCATAAAACTGTTACGGTTACATTGAATGTAACTATGTTTAGTTACAGGAGAGATCAGGCGACGATCGGCGATGATGGCGAACATAGGCCGAACCAAGTAACTTCCTTTTCCTCTACCTTTGTCCCCAAAACATGGCCCGGCTCGTACCGTATCAATATCTACCATTACTCTAAAGTAATAACAAAGCATACCAACCTACTTCCTTTATCAGACGCAGCTTCGCTAGACGTTGACATGGTGAGCATTGTTTTCTGTCCCTGACAGAAAGCAAGATTATCTCGCAGCCCTTGTTTCTAATAATAGAATCACTATGAACTTTGTCGACAATGCGGTATATGCGCCCTAATGAGCATGCATATAATCAGGTGAAACTTTCGCAATACATGAAATTATTAGTTGCTATGACATTTGCTGCTTCAACTATGGCGGCAACTGATTTGTCATAAACGGAAGGTAGTATTTCTAGGTGCTCGGAACATAAGCATTATTTTTAGGCAATCCTAGCTTGGTTCGCCGAAAATACGAGGATTTCAATGGCTCTGTGAATGTCCAGCCATGCTCTCTTAAGGAGAGCCTTAGTGAGGCACCCTGTGTTAACACAAAACCAACACAATCGGCCCGTCAAGCCATTCTGTGGTCTGAATACACAAAATCGGCAGAAGGCACTTTGATTTCGTTGCTGCTCCAATCCTGAAACCTTGAAGGTGGCTTTCAGCACGGAAAATTAAACAAACGCGTGTCTGTGATTATTCTTCTTGGTTAGTGGAGATTAACTGGGCTTTTGTCGTATCTACCATTTATGTGATGCTTGCAGACATCTCCTGGTCTCTACAGATGTCGATAATGGATAACCCGTATGAAAGTACGTGGTTCCCGGCAAGCGGCGCTGCACTGATGGGGTCATCAAGCACGATAGTTGTACGGCACAGGCTCGTACTCGCTGCGAAAGAATGCACTGTAGATATGGCAGCGCCAGTGGGTTAGTTGTGATAATATTAGAGGTTGGCTCTGGGCACGTTATTTGGCTGCCTGCAATGGCAAGCAGATTGAGAAAAACGCGAGCTCCGCGACTATAGCCTACTTATTTACGTGCCCACGCGTCGGCTTACTGGAACGGCAGCGCAGTGCCACGTGGATTTTTAATAAAAAGAAATTAAGTCTTGTTTGTAGTGACGCCAACTGAGTGCATCAATCTTTCACAAGAAAATGAGTTTCATAGCAAGCGCTCTTCATGACTGCTCACGAAACAACTATGATTATCACGTAACGAGGCAGGCTGCCACAAGAAAAAATATTGTAGTAACGTGTATATTTTGTTATAGGTAACCTACTAAAATGCCCGAATATATTCAGAGGACAGAATATATTTTTCTCACCTAAAATCACATGATTAGGAAAGATGTAATCTAGAATTACTGCGCAGACAGAAAGAAAGAAGAATGGAGACAGGGTACTGTACTTTAATTCCTTCTCCCCTCTTCTCTATATCTGCTTGCACAGTGAATCTTAATTTCAGCATAAACAAACTAGTCTGCAAAGAAATTTTGCTTCAACTCAACATGGAAGCTTGAAAACATGAATAATCCTTGTACGGGAGGTGTCGTTGGACAGCAATCTCGTCCAAACGTTGGCAGAAGTGGCACCCCTATACACCAGAACACAGCGAGCTCACTGCTTGCTGCCATATTGAAAAGCGCGTGGCGCTGTCTGTTGCAAGCGCAGCGAAGCAACACTCTCAACTGCCAGGCAAGCAGACACTCTGCAAATCAAACGCGAAACTTCACAACTCAAGTGCGGCTGTAAGCATGTTTCGCGCTGTTCCTGGGCAAGAATTGTATGCTGATTTCATGTGAAACGTAGAGGAGATCTTCCTCGACAGTTCGGAATGTCTGAAGCACGTGCATTGCATACTACGGAAGCAGCTTCATCAGGTACGTATTATTGCGATTTAAAGAAACGCGAACAGCGGAAAGCATTGCTTTTGACTCAGTCGAACTGTGGCGTGCCATGGCTATGACAAGGCAGAATTTGTGCTGTAAGCCGGCTTCAACGTAGCGCTAGAATCTGGTTTCAACTTATGCTCATGCACCGCATGTGTGTCAATTTCCAGTCCTGCCGGGCACTCAGAACAGACACGCGCTGCAAAAGTGCCAGCCAGAACAAGATTTTAAAACGCCAAGTTGACGCCAGCCGAGTGCACGTGTAGATTCGCCTAGTGAAAGTCAAGGCATTTCGCAGTTCGACCGAGTCGAAAGACATGCTTTCCACGCCGTTCACGCATCGCGATAGTAGGCCGTTGCAGTTGTACTAAACACGCGCGGTGCCACCATCCACGCGTGAGTGGTAATACGTATACCCTATCATTGACATGCGGCCTGCGAAAGAGTACGGCAATAGTATTGTGCCGTGCCTCATACTACAGGCATACTGCACGCAAATCGCTGCTGTAAAGTGAAACAGCCGGAGTCACGCATGAATAAGGGCCATAAGTATACTTACTTGTACACTTCACAGGGCTCGTAGTTTTTCCTGCTGAGTGCTATTATATCCCAAGGTGGTGGAGCTCGGCGTTTTTCGTTGTGGACGGAAATCTGTACAATCGCAAAATACCGCACCGGCGCGATTCCCACGATGCACTGTGAACTTCACAGGCAGTGCTCAGTGTCACAGAACGAGCGCTAAAAATGGGCGCGCCGCCAAATTCTTGCGGTAACGCGCGGAAGAGACGCCGGGAGGTCAAAAGAAAAAAAAAAGAAAGCAAACATCCAAGGCTCTCCGGGCGCGCGCTCTCCCCTTGGAAGCGTGGCTTCGCCGACGAACCTCCTCACCCCACATCGGCGGCCGAGATAGCCCGCGAAAGTTCTAGAACGAAAGGGGCGTGGTCATACCGAGTTGAGTCATCGGCCGCGGAGGGCATTCCAACCGTCTCGCCCTCTTCCCAGCCTTCGCTGCGTATCGCGCCGACGAAATGACGAGAACCGTCTGGAATGTCGCGCGCAAGGTATTTAACCGAGCAGCCGTGATGAGAGATCAGGAGAAGACGGAAGTTAACGCCAGAGCGCGTAGGGATCCCGCCGTGTAGTCGGCGAAGGTTTTGTCCGTAGAGGCAAAGCAGGAGATGAAGAGGATTTCCACCTGAGGGGTGAAGGCTCGAGCTACAGGCAAGAGCGTGTGTTTACCGCTATCGAGCGAAGACGCGTGGCAACAGCTGCGTGTGTGAAGCCGACGTGTTCGGGCGAAGAAGTTTGAAGCTTGGAGAGTGGCCAATTGAAGACGCGAGGTTTCCTGGAAGAGAAACTTCGAGGGCGCGGAACGACAACAACGCTGGACTTTGAGTGAGTGATTATCGGAAGAGTATCATCCAGACTTTTGTTCCAAGAACTTTGGACTGGATAGGTTTTCTATCTCTTTAGTCTTTAAGTGTCTTGGTTGTTCAATGCATGCGACTGCATTGTAGTGCGTATCGTTATCTGTGTCCGTTGTTTTGAGTGTGGCTGATTGTACTGTGTAGTACGTTGTTTGTTTGGTGGCGTATTGTATGTAACTATTGTGGAGTGTGCATTCTTGTGTATTGTTTTCGATCTGCCATTTTTGAGATTATAAGATTTGTTTTGTTTATCAACTCTCGGCTCTGACTTGTTCTTTGGGCCACAGCCGGCGTCCGCTGGCGCGCCAAAGAGGACCACCTCTAAATTGTCCACGCTTTCGTGGTGTGGTTCGGGGGGCCGATACTTCGGCCCTTGGAATTAGCCTGGCGATCGCCTCCCTTATTAACGGGACCTGTGTGACACTCAGCAATTTCTTCCTCTTGCGCAGGTTGTTGCCGAATCAGATGACAGCGCAGTAGTATCCACATAGCATTTTATAAGCGGGCGCAGCGTGAGCAGGCGCTTTTTCGCATTTTAAAACTCCCAGAGCCACTGCATTCCATGCTAGCGAGGCGCGCCTTGGCAGTTCAAACAACTTATGGCGTCTCTGGGAGCAAGGGTATACCGCCGAAGGCACCTGGGTGCGAGATAGGCGTGCTCTCGTCTATAGAAGAGGAAAGAGGAAATTTTACGACCTTGCTTTTCTTTGCTAGATGCAATAATAATGAGAACTAACCGATAACACTGCCAAGGAAAGTATAGGAATGCTATTAGTAGTGAATTTTATTGATTTCTGGAAGGAGAAATGTGCATGCAAAGATCACTTGCCATGGTCAGTGACCGAACCCACGAACTTAGAATAACGCGTCTGATGCTCTACCAACTGAGCTGCCGTGGTAGATTTTTTCCAACTTCTGACCGTGCTATGCATGTTTCCGTCGTAACAGCGGAGAATTTCAAAGCATTCAAGAGTTTTCGGTGTCATTTAGATCCACATGGATCATAAATCTTGTAGATAAGTTATTATCAACAAACGACTGGCTTTTTTTATTCATTACTTCTTAATAATCTGCATGAACGGGCAATATATACGAATGTTTTCCGCACAACGGCTCACTGGCATGCAAGCAAACATGCTCTGTTTGTTAGTCTGCCTATTATGTCTAGTCCACCTGAACAAAAGATGAATAAGAGAAAATAGAAAAAGAACTGTTCATTCATAGATTTCGCTTTTTAACAGGTGAGGGTGTTTGAGCTATTGTTGACTTGTGCTCCACCATGCGAAATTCCAGTGTTGTGGATACGCCACAAGAATTGGGGTAGCCCTACTATGGAGCTAGTACTGCAGCGCCGAGCGTTAAACAAAAGTGTTGCATGGCGAAACGGATGACGTAAAACACGTGAAAGAGAAAAAGGGATGTGAAGGAAAAAAAGAAAAATAGAAAGAAAAACGTGAATAAGTCACAAACATTTTGAAAGAGGGGAAAGACGTAGAAGACAGAAAAAGATATAGAAAGCAATAAATACAAAAAAACATCACAACATGGAGAGCAAGACAGATGGGTAGAGATAAAGAAAGAAAGAGGGAGAAAGAAGGCGACGAAGAGACAGAAAAAGACATTAGAGGAAAAATAAAAGGATGGAAGTAATTACAGATAACAAGAAATAGAAAAAAAACTCTGAGCGAAACAGAAAGAGAAACAAAGGTAGAAATAATAGAAACCTATAAAATATATAGAAAGAAATAGAAAAGAACGAATTCAAAAACGACGTACAAGAAACCGAACAACAGCTAGGAATAAAAATATGAAGAAAGACGCAAAAAATAGACATACTGAAGGTCACCAAGCTCTGTTCGTTCTTGAGGCTTTGCACCACAGTGCAAAGCTGCCATCATTTCAGTTTATTTTTTTATTTTGGTTAAAAAGAATTTTAAAGTATTTTGTGTTTTGAACTTCCACCCATTCCAGCACCAAAGCTCCAACCGTGTTTTTCACTTATGTTTTTCTCATACCTATTCACTATTCTGGCGTTGTTCGTACAAGCAAAGACTTCGAGTCTCCATATCCCTCACTATAAAAATTCGGCAGATCCCACGTACCTGGGAGTCGACGTTATGCGAAGCATGCAAAGGGAAGGTTACCGTGTTGCAATTTTTTATTGAGTGACATTTGTTTTTTCGTTTCGATGTAATGTCGATGTAATTCGATGTCGATGTAATTAATGTCGATGTAATGTCGATGTCGTTTCGATGTAATGTCCCTCGGGACCTCAAGGGTCCCGAGGGACATTACATCAGAGGTGGGCACAAAAAACATAACACGTTGTGAAATGGCGCTAAATATATGTACAAATCTTGCGCGCACAGACATATGTTGAAGAATTCTAGATGTTTATATAATTAACTGTCTGCACTTGCGTGATGATGCCAACTGGAACATGCGTATTACAACACCAGAAGCTGATATGAAGCGCTGATGCTCGCTAGGATGCTTGCCCTAACCTCTGCTACATAAATAAACTTCAGCGCATGGCAACCACAATTAACGTTAAACCAACGTGACGGCAGTATCAAAGGAGTACATATGTAATGTTTATAAAATTTGGTAGGCAGCAATGCAATGACTAGTTTGTATGTATCATGAAGATTCATGTCTATTTGAAAAGTAGTTCCGAGACCTGGCGTATCTCTGTCATAAATTGCTTCATTGCCACGCAGAATGCTTGGGTTTGATTCCAACTGGGATCCTTACATTTATTATTTGCATTCATCGGGACGACGCTGCCGAAATCTGTTATTTCTTAACGCTTGCACATTGAAATTGCCCATGAGTGTTCTCGTCGTTCCGGGGTAGATACCGAGTGTCAATCACCTGTGGCACATACACGGATACCAGTGGCACATACCCGCCCGTGGGTATGTGTCACTGTCTGGCGGGGAGTGTTTGACGACGTACGCGATGTAATTGTGACATTATTCATGTCTTGACGAGAGCGTCACTTTCGTCAAAACATCTTACCCTCCCATGCTAACTTCGGTTCACGCCAGCCGCAGGTCGCGGGTTCGAATCCCGGCTGTGGCGGCTGCATTTCCGATGGAGGCGGAAATGAAGGAGGCCCGTGTGCTCAGATTTGGGTGCACGTTAAAGAACCCCAGGTGGTCTAAATTTCCGGAGCCCTCCACTATGGCGTCTCTCATAATCATATGGTGGTTTTGGGACGTTAAACCCCACATACCAACCAACCAACTTCGGTTCACGCCAAATTGCCAAGTGACCACGAGAGCACGCAAACGTAAGTAGATAGATAGATAGATAGATAGATAGATAGATAGATAGATAGATAGATAGATAGATAGATAGATAGATAGATAGATAGATAGATAGATAGATAGATAGATAGATAGATAGATAGATAGATAGATAGATAGATAGATAGATAGATAGATAGATAGATAGATAGACAGATAGATAGATAGATAGATAGATACGCTCAACGTCGACGAAGTTCGCTAAAATGTGCTTCGCATTTAAAAACACTGGGGAAGAAGATCGTCCCGTTTAGTTGAAACAACATCCGTCATTTCTTTAGCTTTTCCGTGGGAAGTGTACGTAGTTATTCGATTAACGAACCTCGCTCTACAACTGCGTGTTTAAATGAAACCCAGCATTTCTTTAAACGGTGATGCTCTTCTTCTTGATATATACCTAAATGCTTCTATCTTCAAAGTTAATATGTTCTGATAGCATCTTTCTTTTCTGTTTTGCCATCGCTGTTATAGAACATACATTCTCTGCTTCTCTGAGAATGAGCTTAGGGAGTCCAGCGCGAAATCTAGTGCCCTTATGTTTCCCCACTTTAGACCGCCAATTAAAGTGTTGCCTTTTGACATTAAACATTTCACTTCGTAACACGGCAAATTCCTATTGCCAATTGTCTACTTTTATTCAAGAATGATTTCAATAAAATTTAAGGTTCAGAACATGTTGATTGACAGGTGCGTCTGAGTCAACACTGGTAGGAAGCCTCCTAGAGTACTAAAGAATTAGCAGTATAACAGAAGAAAAATTATGCGAATAATTGCTGTTTTCAAAAATAACAGGGCGGCCGCTGGGTATATTTCAAGCTAAATTACAAGCTAAAAGTAGCCGAGGTAGCCGTGTCATGTAGGTTGATCGTCACATTTTCATTCATATACGCTAAGAGCCCATGTTGGCATTACATAAGGGTAGCGTTATGCTCACACTCTAAATAATCACACAGAACATGAAAAACAAAAAAAATAATAAAGCACAAGAAATCTGCATACAAAGAAAACAGGGTATTGCAATATAGCACTCAGCCAAATTAAAGAAAAGTGCTATTGCGACTGAAATTAATTTTATTATTACACAATAAATATGATTTCGAATATGCAAAAACATAGAATATGGTGAACAGTTTTACGGCCTTTCTTAATCTTCAAGTCACGTGTTAGTCACAAAAAATATTTATTTATTTCTTTATGGTTTTGTTCTGCAGGCTTCATGCCTTCAGGTAGCATGCGAGGCATTGCAGGTCCGGTGTCATGTCGTAATATTATCACGAAATACGTGACGCCAAACAAGCAAAGATAGTGTTACACACTCGCCATAATGGCAACGGGTCGCACTGACTGACGCTGTCACATTTAAACGCACATATATACCCTATAAAAGTAGGCGCGGAGAAGGCCGCCACCATAGAACAAAAATCGAATGTTGCAAGTTCGCATCTTGCTGGTGGCACTACTCATATAGGAGACCCACTTGCCTTGCCGTTTAACGGCCGGCAAACCATGCCGCGAGCCCGAAGCGGCAATAATCAGTCTGATACCGATTTTTCCATCGAGCGAAGCCGGAGTGCCTTTCTGCTTCTCGAGAAGATGTGATTGAGCTGCACTAGATTACAAATTACGTGATAAAAACAATCGGCCGGTATTGCGAGATGGTGGCCATGTAGTCGGTGGTGATTCCTATCGGCTCGATCACAAACTACGTTTTCATCACGACAAAACTCGTGGCTTTTGCAACGATGCACTTGGATTTGGATTGCTGAGAAGCCTAGAAGCAGAGGAAGGTGCTGCAGCAGCAGCAGCAGCCAGTCTCCATGCCCCAACGTGTGTCGCTTTTGCACAGCGAGCTGACTCTGCTGCCTTCGTTGCCGCTCTACTGGTGCATCTCCTGAATCAACGTTTGGAAAGGTAAATGTTGTTTCTTTTCAGTTGTTTGCGTGCATGACTCATAATCGGTACCGAATTGAATTATCAAGTAACGGGCAAAACGGAATTAATTCTGAAAGTGGCGAAGTGGCGGCAGTGGCGGCATGCTCCAAAGGCAGAGAAAAATGCAGACGTTTTTGACGTGCGCTGACATGATTTTCCGGCTGCTCTGGCATTTGCCTCTCGAGTGACATGGCGCTATACTACTGGCCCGTCGTCGATAAAGTATTGTAACGCACGACGATAAAGTATTGAAACGCATGGCGATTCTGGATGCTTTCCGATTCAGTCATTCGTACATGACACGAGGACCCAACGTTCACACCGCCACTTGTGACGAAGAAGTGCAGATGCAACTTGCGCACTTGAAGACTTGCAATACCTATAGCAAGCAAAAGCAAATGATTTCTGCCAGAGCTGGTAGCTTCCGCAAGTATATTTATGATCTTTGATGAAATGGTGCATTGGCTAAGAAATAATGAAGTGGATTTGCCAGCCCACACATCGCTGACAACGCGCCCTGCCAGAAGCTCCCACTTTAAAGACCTTCCGGCGCATCTTCTGTGGCGTATAGCTGAATGTACGCCTCCGAGCATCAGTCTCTCGTCAGCCAACAGTTTCAAAGGTGCATGTGATCTTATATTGCGCACAAGAATATCGAAATTGTTACTGATTCACTTTACAAAATTAATCGTGAAGATTGCTTGTCACCATAAATGCAGGCAAGAATGATTTGGCTTGTTTTTCTTTAGCAACATGTAGGGTACCTTTTAAACAATAATTTTGAAAATTAAGCTTCAACATTTTTTACCACTATAGTGTTGAAGAGCTTGATTTGCATAAATTTTGCTGTCGGCGTCATTGGTTAGAGCGAAATGGCAACTTTTGTCATGAAGGAAAATTTTAGGTGATGCAAGTAAAGATATGAGCCGGAGGGCGTCTCGAGTTTGGCTTTCCTATCGGAAGAACTTAGGACTTCATCGAGAAGCGAAGGCTCGCAATTCGGATGGCGATAGTGGGTGCTTGCGTGTATGTATGTGTGCCGTGTGAGAGCCGATCGCTATCGCGTCTTTTTCTTGTAGGTGCGACCTAAATGTACATATTAACGCCCTCGCTGTTTTACGTGACATCGCAATTTCACGTGAGAAATTTAAGACAGTTGTATTGCAGCGGAATTCGTTCGAAAAAAAAAAAAACGCTAGTTGTCTATAACACAGAAGTGATCCACTTATTTTTCGTGTGTCATGCTTCGTCCTTAAAAGGTATTTTCGCGATGTACCAAACAAAACTAAGTGCCACCTTTTCTTTCGCTGGGCAGCGTGAAACTATAGGGTGCCGCCCCTGCAACGCTTCTTCTTGGAGGCATTTCTCTACGCTTACTTAGATTACAAGAAATAAATAAATTAGCAGATTAGCTGTAATTTCTGACTACACTATACTGCGACGAGTCTTGATAGGAGCTCCATTTCGATAATTAACATATAAAATACGTGTTTTTTAAAGTTTTTACAAAAAAATGGGTATGGCAGATATCACCACATACCCAAAATATCCCATAAAAATAACTGCCGCCAAGTTAATAATTACAAAGTTATTTACCACATTTTGTTGGCTAGTCGTTTCAGTAAAACTTAATGTGTGGAAGGTATGTCTGTCTTGACGTTGAGCTCGGGTGCGAACAACGGCAAGCTCACCGGCTCAAAGCAATTTTATAAATGACTTTAAAAAAACCATAAAAAAACATGCTTACATAAACTAATATTACACATACAACACACGTGTACTGAAATGCAATAGTTAGGCAGCAGAAAATAAAAGCTTAACGGGACCAATGTTACATCACACCCATGCTATTACCAAAAGTAAACTTAAACAAGCGGAAAAGAGCGTGTTTTATGTGAGCCACTTGGATGCGTCGCGATTATCAGAAGTCTGGCAGATCAAATGCAGCCGAATGTTTGGTTGACATTTAATGAAAATGATGTCAGTTTTATAACAGCTGTTGGTCGATTGTTCATAGTTCAGTCAAGTCTAGCCAATACCAGTTCATTCGCTTGTAGTATGCGAGTGAGCACGCAGTTGAACCTACGCGGATTATTGTGACACTACTTTAGGCGGTGCTTCTTTCCAGCGCAGCCGATATCGCTTGTCAGAAATTAGACATCGTTGCATACTGCATATAGAAGAAAGTTGTGAGGTCATTGTCCTCAAAACTAAATCTGCACAGTTTGCATTAGCGGCACAAAGCTGGAACCGTCAGCAGAGCTAGTGTTCTACCTGGCTTAGTTTTGCTAGTGATACCAAGCTTTTGCTAGAAGTACTTGGTGTTACTAGACTTCGCTATATATGTCATGTTATGATGTGTTACATGCTTGTGTCATTTTACCGTGAGACTAGCTGGTCTGGGGTATATGGCGGAAACCTGTCACATGACTATCTGCTACGTGGCGTATGACGGGAACATGTGACATGACTACCTATGAAGCGATATTGTTTGATTTAGTCTCGTGAATAAATGTTACATGATTTAGACAGGTGGCGAGACGCTCCGTGATGTTACGTGGTTTTCAGCCTGGCGAGCAGTTACGCAACTGTACGAGATTCTAGTCACGTGGCTACTGACGTAACATTCCGTTATTTGTGGTCACGCGAAGTTGTTCCGCGATGTTAGGTCATTTTGGCCGTGTAACAGAGTCACCCATCCTTGCTTTTGTAATACGCGCCGGGAAAATCGGCGCACGTGTTGTGGGAGCTGAGCAGAAGTCGAAGAGGACGAAGCGAGCATGTTCCGATTCATAATGTTGATCATTCCTGTTCGCACTACCCCGCTCAACAAAAACCCTAAAGAGCTCCGCTGTGAAAGGTATGGGGAGGGGGGCCATGGTAAAACACGAATGTTTAGCAGCATCGGTTCGCCTGAGCTTCTAGAACTTCCTTGTGTGAGGTAGGATATGTGGGTACCTTCCACACGCACGTTTGTACGCTGCAGTGTTCCAGGATGTGTACAAACGAATGCTCCGTACATTTTTTAGCTACGTTGTTGAATTGGAATACAGTTGTCCCCAGTGACGTCGTGGGATAACGGTCATGCCAGGTTTGGTACAACACAGATGGTGTATGACCCCATACACTGCCCCCCCCCTCTCTTTTTTTTTTGCGACATCAAGATCGCCCCAGCTGTATAGATTGACTTCACTGTAGAGCATCGCACCTCCGAGGGTGGAACCCTACTCCCTCCGGTTGGGCTAAACACAATTCACTCCTGTCATGTTACAGACATGTGCGTGTGAAATTCTGACCGACTGGCAGTCGATATGAGAGGGACAAGCCCGACGCAGAACGCCCACGGCAATCACAGACGTCGTCGTCTACCTCTGGCTCCTTGCGTGCAATGTAGCGTGAACACTGAGAGACATTTCATCTGCAGGCGCCTGCCTGATCTAGATGGGTCGAATCGTCTCGGGTGGACAAGATCTGTGGCTTATTTCCGGCTCACTGCTAGGGGGTCATTGACACACAGCACCGGGCTGAAAAAAGATGAAAATTCTACTAGACGCGTGTTCTCCTTTCACCTCTCTTCATTTTCCTAAACGGTCAATACTCAGCCAAGAGTTCATAGGTTGAAGCTGTTGAGTTCTTGACTCTTTATCAATAAATGAAATGAACAAACAACCGTTTACACTCCATGATGCTACTCACATTCTCGTTCTTGACTGTAATTTATTATTTATATGGAATTAGAACCATTTTTTAATGTTTGGTAAGGGAGTAATAGCACAACTCCCCCACTAAAAGGCTGACTGGCTGCTACTACTAGAAAAAAAAACATAAAGTGCATTGCCATGTAATAAATCACAAAGCCGGATATTCAATATATTATGCTTTACAATATATTATAATCTAAAAAACCAAAACTCAGAGTTACTGCATAACATAATTAAACCGAATGAAATAGTTCTTACTCGAGCATGAAACAGATATATAGAAGATAAAAATGCATGCACGTCATAATTGCACAGACTTCAATGAATATTATGTATAATATTTTATTGCGATAGCAATTATATGGACACTCCCGGCTGGATTTCGCCACCAGCGTCGATGTCATGCACCTTATATGTATACTTATATACATATCCACCTTTTCACAGGAGGAAAAAAAACACCCCCATGATGGGCTGCGCGTGGGAATACGAAAGCTAAGGACGCAGCTTTGTCAGGGCATTTTTGAGGGGTCACGTCGATTCGCGCAGCCCAAAGAGGACTATGGCGGCACCCAGCGAGGCGTTTTTGAAAAGGTCTATATGAAAATGCAAGAAAGAAAAAGGTCACCGCTTTGCCACAAAGGCGAAGCAATGAACGCGATAACAGCAATTTGAAAGGTAACGCACAGAATGAAAAGCAGATTGAAACGTGCCCGGCGTTTTTCAAGCAAAAATTACGCACGAAACGTACTCACAGCTAGTGGTGCACAGGAATAGGCGTCTCATTTGTTACTTCGCCGAGTCTTGAAAGCGCGCACTTTTCGCGAACGCAGATTGCAATGATTGCAGTGATCATTGTGCACCCGGTAACTACAGCAGAACCGTTACCCGGTAACTACAGCAGAACCGTTACCCGGTAACTACAGCAGAACCGTTACCTGGTAACTACAACAGAACTGTTCCAAGTAAAGCCTACAACAGCCAAGGCGTACGATCGTGCCCTCCTCGCCACCGCGAGATGAGGGCGCGTCACGGAGCGTCGCTCCCCTTCTCTAAGCCGGGCAAAGTACGCGTAGGAGATTAGATTGAGCGCCACTGCGTGATGTAGCGACGTGCACTCATTGCACCATCTTTCTGGTAATGCTGTAAACACATCCGCGGTAAGTGATAGATATAGCTTGCCGTTTGAGCGGTGAAGAACGTTCTCCGTGGTGGCTCAGTGGTTAGCGCCTCACTTTCACGAAGCAGAAGTCCTAGGTTCGGTTCCACGCCCCGGAGTGCTTTTTTTCTGGATTTTTTTTCTTTCTTCCGTTTTCATATATATAGATGCGTGTACATGTACGGCGCATGACATCGGCGCTGACGTTAACGCCCACGCCGGCCGCAAAATCCAGCCGCGTGTGTCCATATAATTGTAATCGCAATAAAAATCCCAGAAAAAAAGACTCCAGCGTGTGGACTCACACGTGAGACCTAAGCGTCGTGAATCCACTGAGCCAGCGAAAGGTACCTCCATCAACCTTCAAACGGCAAGCTATTCATATCTACCACTTACCGCTGTTGGCAGGCATCTCGGGGGGAAACTGTCGTGTTTTTCAGCATTATCAGCAGGATGGCGCAGTGAGCGCGCGACGGCTGTCATTTCTCACGCATACTGTGGCCGCGTAGAGAATAAGGGGGTGTACGCTTGATAGCCCGCACTCATCTTGCGGGGGGGAGAATCGTACGTCCTGGCTAGCCTTTGGGTTTCGTCGGAGCAATTCTGTTGTAGTTACCGGGCGCACAAAGGTCCCTGAAATCGCTGCACAGTTTCCGTTTGCGAAAAGGGCATGCTTTTCGGACACAGCGAAGTAACAACTGAGACGCTTATTTACGTTCATCTGTACCTGTGAGTACGTTTTGTACGTCATTTGTGCGTGAGAAACGTGGGGCACGTTTCGATCTGCTTGCGATTCTGCGCGTGACCTTCAAATTTGTTGCTATCGTGTTCATTGCTTCGCCCTTACGGCAAAGTTGTGACATCTCTGATATAATATTATTTATATTATTTTAGTATAATAAAATATTATTATTAATATTATAATAATTTTATTATTAGTAGAGTATTATAAATTATTATTATATTCTTATCGTTTGTGGTCAGACACTATCTTTCAGGTAACATTAATAATGAACGAGCAATAAAACACCACCACGTTCTCTTTACTTCCGGCAGTTAAGTGGGTAATGAAATACACAGCACATCGACCAATCAAAAGTGTGGGGCTTGAATTCACAAATGCGTAAGGCGGCGCCTCCTTGAGCACGACAATAAGAAAGGTGGGAGAGAAAAGAAATAGGAAGAAGTAAAAGCCAGCGGTATGCGAAATGTCTGCAGATATCTTAAGAATTCTTTACGCCATGTAAACATGCGAAATTGAAGTGAAAGATTAGTTATCATCGATCTAGACCAAGCCATATATACCGCAGTGCCGAGTAGAATGAAAAAAAGGAAATGCTGGAAGCAACGTATTTTGAAGAAGACTTTGCAGAAGCACTTCACTGAAACATATTTTTTCAATAAAATGATATCTGTCATAACCTGATGGCATCAAATACTTACATGAGCCAACAAAAGAATCAAACAAGGTACTTTGTTGTAAGGCAAAGAGATAGGTTTGTGTTGTTCGTTTTCTCTTGTGATTAAAATAATTGGTGAGTGCGAAGATATAAACTTCAGGTACCAAGTTATAATTATTGAGATTAATTTAAGCTTGGACATCAACCATCTAATATTAGTAACAAGAATGCAGCGGACGGCAAATTAAGGCAGTGTCAAAATTCATCGCGAGCTCATATTCGCTAAAGCAATATAACTTCGCAAAATCGAATCACAGGCAAGGATTACTTTCAGAAAATTTAATGATAGATCACTTGAGTACATTGTAAAAACTACGCATATAAATTCAGCAGTACAAGCCCAACAGAGTCCCCAGTTCGGCAACCATCGGAAAGAATGGGTCCTAGACGATGCCGAGACAGCTCGTGCGTCCATTTTCGTGCACCACAGTGAGCCGCACGTGGCGGGATTTTCACGGCAGCTTGCCGCCTGCACTGCGCCGAAGCTGGCGGAACTCGGTGGCCACGGCGTCGAACAGCATGTCCCGAGCGCCGCACTCTTGCGACTCTCGAAAAGCATCCGAACCGAGTTGCTAACCCAGTAACATGACCCATGACAGTAACATGAATTGGCAGCAGCAAGCACAGGACCGGGTTAACTGGTGGAACATGGGAGAGGCCTTTGTCCTGCACTGGACGTAGTCAGGCTGACGATGATGATGATGATGAACATTACCCAGTGTTATGATTTGCCACAGCTGATGTACACAGACGTTGTACGCATTTTGATTGTGTCATATTCTAATCGCAGATACTTTTGAAGAGTCGGAAGCTTTTGTTTGTTATCCTAATCACTTTTTTCTGACCATGACGACAAAAGCCATTGAGGTTTCGCTGTTTTTACTGTGTTTCGCTCGGAAAAGCTGCAGTTGACGTGCCTCCTGCTCCTCATCTTTTCTAACACAAGTAAGCTCCAGATACGCGCTTCTGATATTGTGTTATATTTGATGTGGACTTCCGGCTACAGCATAGCCAGTAAAGGCTTCGGAGACGAGTTTGATCAGAAATCAACATTGAATCGTAGAGGCACACTAACGAATGCCCGTCGTACGCCTCAGAGTGCTCGGTGTAAAACTAATGTGGAACCAGCTAGGATTTGCTGCCTATTCCTTCCAAAATGGTGCCTTGGAACTGGAGAATTCTTTGCGCGAGAAATCGTAAGCTAGAGTGGAAAAACATCTACACATACATGTGTTACTGTGTTAAGTATTGTGAAAGCGTGTTTGAACGGTGCCTGTAGTTTCTTGAAAGAGATATTGAGAATTGTGTATTTTCATTGAGCAACTGTTTCATACCTGCAAAAATGTGAGAGATGGTAAAACTTTAGGACCTAACAATATATTCAGTTTTACTTGCAAGTAAAGAGCAAGCTTCAGTTTCCTGCTTTTTTAATAAAACCACTACCACGACACGACACCACTGTTAAAATGACATGACGCTTAGCAAACAATAAAACGAGGCAAAAGAAAATGCTGGCGGCGACGCTACCTTGAGATTCCCGCTGCATACTTCATGACGTAAGAATTTTCGAAAAAGTGTTTACAGGGTAATACGCAGCTTGCAATCATTAAAATGAAGTGTATTTTAATCTGTGGGTGAAATGTACATACCATACAAAGATTCAGCAAATTCCATCGAGCCAATGCAACGAAAATGCCAAAAATGCATTTTGAAATTTCATACAGAACGCACGAAATTCCTGCACCCCCCAAAAAATTAAACCTCGACCTTCATTTTCTTCGCTAATACCTAACTTATTATATAGAAACATATGTCATTAGAGTTCTGAGAGTGCATTTTTCTAATTTAATTCAACTCATTGTTCCTCTTAGTGTCCCTTTAAACTCACTACAACTTTCAGGAATATTTAACTTCTGTTTTTTTTTTCATAGGTGATCTTGCAGCATATCATTTCACCCTTAGCATAAATTCAGAAAGTGGCAGAATTTAGTATATAGATTTAACTGGTTCGTACTTCATTATCTTAATTATTTAAAATAGCAATCACAAAGAATATTCAATGAAATAAGCGTACCAAGCATAGCGACACCACAGCGAGATACACAACATATAAGCAAGGCGTTAAACGTGGGCCATGCGGACTTGTTTGTATGGAATTTACGCGGATCAAAAGTCTTTTCTTTGTAACTAGAGTAGATTTAGCACGCCCAGTGGCTTCAACGTAATACTGGGTTAGTAGATGATGGCAGCTGCCCCGCCGCAGTGGTCTAGTGGCTAAGGTACTCGGCTGCTGACCCGCAGGGCGCGGGTTCGAATCGCGGCTGCGGCGGCTGCATTTCCGATGGAGGCGGAAATGTTGTAGGCCCGTGTGCTCAGATTTGGGTGCACGTTAAAGAACCCCAGGTGGTCTAAATTTCCGGAGCCCTCCACTACGGCGTCTGTCATAATCATATAGTGGTTTTGGGACGTTAAACCCCACATATCATTAGATGATGGCAGCTACACATTGAGAGCCTTTCTGTAATTGCACTGCCTTCTAGACCTGTTTTAATGTACGATCAACGCTGTCCTTTATAGTGCTAACATATAAAAAATGTGCGCATTCCAAACTATCAAGCTTTCAATAACTGCAAACACAAGGAGTGAGATACGACACGCTTTATTTCCTCAAAAACAGTTATTAATCTGGCCGGCTAATTTTTGTTGACAGAGCACGCTCCCAGTACAATATGACCACTCAAGCTTGCGAATGGTCAAGTTGGTGCGTTTAACGCACTGATTCACCGGTGACGTTGCAAATATTAATTGCACCGCCGCGGTGGTCTAGTGGCTAAGGTACTAGGCTGCTGACCTGCAGGTCGCGGGATTGAATACCAGCTGCGGCGGCTGCATTTCCGATGGAGGCGGAAATGTTGTAGGTCCATGTGCTCAGATTTGGGTGCACGTTAAAGAACACCAGGCGGTCGAAATATCCGGAATCCTCCACTAAGGCGTCTCTGATAATCATATGTTGGTTTTGGGACGTTAAACCCCACATATATATCAGAAAATATTTATTGCTAAGAAACTTTTTGGTCAAACTTAAGTCTTCTAGTTCAACAGACAGTGAAGGTGCGTTCGAATTATTGACGCCGTCGGTCTTCTTGCCTGTTGGCGCCACGTGTGCATGTGTGACACGCACGTGGATAAGTGAATAGATTCAAGAAACGTAGAGAGACATTTTGTTGCACAAAAACAAGGAATAGATATATGCACAAGTCCCACCACGCTCCACCCCATCACCTCTGTTAGAGTCATGGCAGCACATTGGCTTTCACAGTTGATGTGATAGCCATGCAAACTTGCCCACAACATTGAGACTGTGTGCTGTAAAAAGTAGGGACGTCGTAGAGCACAGAGCACTTGATGCAGACGTTCAAGAAAACACCAAGTCAGAATCTGTACAGTTAGCCTAAAGCCCGCTCTCCTAAATCGTGGCTGTTTCGAAAGTGCAACGTATTGAATATGACGCATACCTCGAGCTATTTAAGCATATCCATCGTCCTTTTATGTGTCCGGGTTCGAAGACAGTTATATAGATTTGTGAAGGGCGTGATGACCACTTACCTTACAACGAATGCTTTCTTTGGTTTCCAGCACGATTAATCTTCGTTCTTTGGAATTCATGAAGCTGTAATCGTCTTCCTTCCAGGCTTTCATCCACGACGTGTCGTTTAATGTTTGGCACACCTGTAATAGGCGGGCTAATTTCAAGATGACCCGAAAGCTCCAGTGATGCTTCAATTTTTAAAGTATGACTCATTGCTTGTGGTTTACGAGGAGGTATTGATTATAAAGCACTCAAAACAGTTCAAAATTATGCGTTCAGTTACAAGAGATCAGAACAAGAGAATATTATAAAATATGTGCTATGGTTATCCTGCATGCCATATATAGTGTACACAATTTGTAACAATTTTGACCACCTGGTCTTTCAGTGTGCGCAATTAAATCCAAGTTCTTGCTTCTAGCCAAATCGAAATATAAGCACCCAGCCAGGAGCCTGATACGAGCGGCAGAGCCGTACGGCCGCTTGCGAACGCCGATTGGTACAGATATTTCCGGAGAAAGCACTGGCTATAGGAGTGCTATAAGAACCACCACATTTAACTAAATGTCATACCTATACAGCTCACAGTGGCACAATGTTTTGGCATGGAAGGCTGCCATCGCACTCATGTATCAACGTAGGTAGCATGTAGGTGAACGTCATTCCGGCGAACTTGCGTCCCAATTACGTGCACGTTACACTGCACAGCAATCGCAGCGCCCAGCTAGAGCTGCAGAAATAAACATTTGAAGTATGTGTTGAAGAAAATGCGAGCACCTCAAAGAAGGTCCTGACACCCGGCGAAGAGTGGTACTGTGTCTTCGGGGCCAGCCCCCTGCATCTGATTCCTTCGGAGACACTGGCAACGCTGGGCAGAGCATCTTGAAGCTCGAACTCTCGCGACATGGAATGGCTCCACGGGCACCAGCCGAGACAATGTGTCCGTGCTGGGGCACATCATTCCAAGAATGCTGTTCTGTAAGGATCGCTCAGTAGAATAATCTCATGACGTCAAGCTCTGTTGGTAAATATAGTTACAATCCCCGAATGCGACGTCAGGAATGCATCCCTGCATTTTCATTCAAGCAGTGTCATATATATTGCCTAACATGAATACTTCCTTCGAGGCTATATAATAGTTGAGGGGCGTTCAGCAGTCGAAGCGATGAGACAACTACGAAAACCGGCCGTAAAACAAAAATCGTAAACTGCGAGAAAGTGCAGCAACAAAGCAATACTACATATCAACATCCACGGATGAATATGCTTAAAAAATTCGAATCGTAAAACAAACACCTCATTAATCATGGTAATTTTTCTGTAACGCTTCATCATTTTGGTGCAATCCTACGCTGACAGCACGGAGAAATGGAGAAAGTGTTTTCTGATCTCCCATATTGATAACCTATGAGTAGTGACGTAGCAAAAATGTTTTCGGGATAAGTGGGTGAGAGGTGGGGCGTTGAACCATACATTGTGTTTGGCCGTGCATTTGAATGTGCCTGTGTCATTACACTACAAATAATTGAAACATTTAGAGGGTGAGCGTTAAGGGCAGGAGGGTGTCTAACCCCTTGTCCCACTGATGACGCCAATGTTTGTTTTGAGCAGGAAGCATGAATTTACAACGGTAATGATGTGGACAAGATGTATATATAAACAGAAATATGGACCCTTGCATGAAGAATACATCCGTATGTCGGTAAATTCTTCATTGACTCATTGTGTTAAGTTTAACATTTCGACGTTAGAATGTAACATAAATCTGTATCTAGAGGACAGAAGAACTTCAGGCTAGTCCGATTACTGGCAAAACAAACTCATCTTTCTTTTCGCGAGCCTATTTTCACCATCTTTCCAACAGTGGCATATACAAGCCTGTCAGCAACGATAGCGCGGAATACAAGGTAATATGCTCGTGGCAATATATATCTGTTTCCCGGCTTCTTAGCAGTAGCCGTTCCTTGGCGCTCTCACACTTATGTAGTAGTACGCAGCGAATCATACGACGTTTCTTCAAGTGGACTGAGCCTGCTTCCTTAAATCATGGAAGGCTCAACCTACATTTGTTCTGTTGGTAGTGCAGGTTCTACATAATTACCACAAGTTGTGACAACGAGCAGCTGCGTAGAACGCATACGATTGTGAGCACTGCCAGTGCAAAAATATCTGACCCAGGAAGCGTTTCCGTAAAGTGGAGAGTCGGCCGAGGTAACCTGGTCTTTTCGAACAAGATCTTGTGTGTTCAGCACCAAAAAGTCGACGGCCCTGCATGAAATAAAAGGGCTCTAAATGCTTTCGCAGCTGCGCGCATCTCTAAACGTCTGTCAGTCTATGCAGAACAAGTAGTGTTTTCGTAAAGAACGCAACCAAATCTGTTAAATTTTCTTGGTGAACACAATACTCCTATTAGCGGATACTATGTGGATTCCCTTTCTGGATAGATTATTTATTTTAGCGTTACAGGAACATAGAGACGTACAGCAGAGCCTAGCCGGAAATCTAGATTTCGCGCAAGCGGTCGCAGATGGGCCCACGGTTTTCTTTAGGGTAACGCGACAAGTTCTACCTAGGCAATGCAGGTGACTCAGAGTACCTTTATTTTGCTTCCATTTCCTTGTCTCATATAAATTTAATGGCCTGAGCAAGTTTCTACACTGGTGAGGCAAATATATGCGCATGAGATAGAGCCTACATCGGAACATGGAATGTGTACTCGGCTCTAACATAAACTTTGTAGGCAATCGTACACGCAGAAAATGTATCATTTTCCAGCATGTGTTCTATGTTTTTATAGAGAATGTAGTAAGTCATCTGTTTTCTGTTAAAATTGTTAGTTGTCAAGTCAGTGCGCTAACGAATATGGATGCCAGGTATAGCTCCCTTCCCATTTATCAATTAGATGGTCCATCAGAGAGGTCGGTGGTATATATAACATAGTAGGCACGGTAACTAAACTTCAAGACCGTCGAATATTTTCGAAACTCAATACAGACTAGGAGAAAGTGCCCAGAACATGGAGAGTATAATGTCAAAGTTCTGGACAGAATTTAAGTTGGTAGCCATGGGGAACCGCTAAGGCAACCCGAAGGCATTTTTACACGCGGACCATTTGTTTTGATCCTACTGGTAATTTCTCCCATATCGGTAATCAACTTTCTAATTCTTCGCTTTGAAAAATTCCTCATGCTACATTTATTCAAAAAATTAGGTATTCCAGGCTCAACACTACAGTGCTGAACACGACATCGTTAAAGGCAGCCGGTCAATGGCAAAAAACACGGCTGAACAAGAACGTTTGTGAATTCACCCTATATTTCTTGCCCTCTATCGTCTTGCAAAAGCAACTTACCGCGGTGTAATGATGGCGTGAAAAGATGGGCGCTTTCACTGTTATACTTAATTGCTTTCTGAAGACAACGCAAGCATTGAAAAACGCATTGAATCACTGGTAGGAGGAGGAAACGAACGGCATTCTATGCAAACTAAGGGGCCTGTGCCCTCTACCGCGGAATCCACAAAGTGAACACCCATTGTATTCATCATCTCACACTCTTCGGGAGCTCATTGCTTGTGAGCCGTTATAATGGCAGTCTCATCCGTGTTTACTAATGACCGAAAACATAACTGAGAGAGAATGAATGCGACGCATATTAACAGAATACGAGAGTTTTATTCTTTGTTCTGGGCGCTTTTACAAGGCCTCCGAATTTCTTGTTCCAAGCCTGCGTTCACCATCTCTGAGACTGTACGCATCTGCCTATTGTTCACGTCGATGGTCAACAGATGGCGAAAGTAGCTAAGTATATCGAGTTGATTGATTTGTGGGGTTTAACGTCCCAAAACCATCATTTGATTAGGAGAGACGCCGTAGTGGAGGGCTCCGGAAAGTTTGACCACCTGGGGTTCTTTAACGTGCACCCAAATCTAAGTACACGGGCCTACAACATTTCCGCCTCCATCGGAAATGCAGCCGCCGCAGCCGGGAATCGAACCCGCGACCTGCGGGTCAGCAGCCCAGTACCTTAGCCACTAGACCACCGCGGCGGGGCGAAAAAGTATATCGAGTGTAATTTCGGGAAAGGCAAGGTTTTTCTACGATGAGGAAATCTCATGGCACCTTTTTAAACATTAAACGACGATTATACAACCCACTAGCCCAATGGTTTGCAATATTAAACATCCATTCCATTTGGAAAATACGTGCTTATAAAAATTGATAAAGTTCAAGTGCGGATGATAGCAGTTCCTTGACAAGATTCTACAATAATAGAAAGTGAACAACTACATGTGCTGATTCTTACATGAGGTCAGAATATTGTTCACACATTTTAGGTTTGGATTTCATCTTTGAGCACTGCAAAATACAGATGTGATATGACGGCTACTTGAAATGCGTTGAAGGCTTAAGGTTTTTGTGAGATTTCGTATTCGAACAAGGCTGCTTGGTTCGATTGAAGCTGCATGTTATGGCTTGCGTGGTTCTCCTTTGGACATCGAAAATCGCTGGAATCCCTTGATGTGTTGTTTTTTGTACTTTAGCTGCTGCGATTACTAGTATGCATATTTTTCTATCTGATTACAGTCGTCGGTTTTCCTTTGTTTGCTAGTTTCTCAGTTTAGGACTCTCGCATGTCGCGTGTATTTTGTGGAATTTGTAATGAAATTGTTCCCACCTTGTTTTCGTAGCAAATGAAAATGCAAAATTTTCTGTGGGAGCAGTAGCCATCATGAAGACACTTTTGTTACTTCTGTTCCACCTTGAAGCTCTCCATCTATATGTGGGACACTGTGGACCATTTTTATGTGCAATGTAGCAGGAGAGTTATGTCAGAATAACTTTCCTGAAATTCATAATTTTGCTGCGCTTTTCTTCGCCGATAATGCAGCCTTTTATATTAACGATAAGCGGTGCTGGCATTCGCAAGAAGTTTTATTTTATGTAATCAATTAAGACTGGAAAGAATATAAATCCCAATTGATGAAGACATTTTTGTCTTATAAGAAGCTTCTTATCAAAGTCTCTAACACGTTTTTTTGTTGTTTTAAATAATGTCAGTGCTGTGCCAGAACTGTTCGTATTTCTGTGATACATGTAATAGCTAATTAGCAAGGGAATGCTCCATTGAGACGGTGGTCATTATACGCTTCATTGCATAGGCAAGCATTCTACTATTTCCCGTGTATAAAGCAAAGACTGTATACATGAGTACCAAGTATAAAGATTTTTCAGCATGTAGTCGCAATTATTGTCAATTTCATTTCTTATCGTTTTTCACTCACCTGTGTAGCTGCCTCAAGTCCATCTGATTCACAAAACTGGGCGTCATGTAAACATTCGCACTCAATATCCACAGTTTCGTTGCTAACGCCATCTCCATAGACACAGCCTGCAATACAACGGAAATTTCTTTCTTGCACTTTATATGCGGAGATATATACTTGTATATATCTTAGCATATAACCATTGAGTTGGCTATGGAACTCAAGATGCTAAGTGATAGAGGTCGCGAAACTTATTTGAGATTGTTGCAGTAACGTTTTCCTGATGCATAATGGAAAACCACAGATATTTAAATCATTAGTTCTACTTTAAGTTATGCCTCACAAAAATCCAACAAGAACAATGGAAGAGTGAAACGAAGAAAGTTTCTTTCGCGACGTAGTAATTCATCATACCCTTGAAGTGCCATATACATTTCAGAGATCACCAGATGGCACGTATAGCACATTTTAATACAATCTGTGTCGTTACAAAAGTGTGTATATGTTTACGTGAAACACTTATTTTATTGTAATTAGGCAGCTCCTATGAATATCAGCATTGAGCTCAATCGATTCTTAACGTAGAGATCAAGGAAATACCAACAGGCTTATAACACCACATTAAAGCAGTAACCACAGCAGTGACTTTCGGCATTATGTACCGCCGTAGTGGTCTAGTGGCTAAGGTACTCGGCTGCTTACCCGCAGGTCACGAGATCGAATCCCGGCTGCGGCGGCTGCATTTCCGATGGAGGCGGAAATGTTGTAGGCCCGTGCGCTCAGATTTAAGTGCACGTTAAAGAACCCCAGGTGGTCGAAATTTCCGGAGCCCTCCACTGTGGCGTCTCTCATAATCATATGGTGGTTTTGGGACGTTGAACCCCAAAAATCAATCAATCAAACTTTCGGGATTATGTCCTGAGGTGTGGTATACTGTTGACACAAAGTTCTCACAATGTTCTTACCAAGCATTATAATTCATAACGTGGTTATCTAACTTTGAACATTTACTTTTCAAGTGCGCTTTCGTCTACACCTAACAATTTTTCCATTTTAAGCTGGTAGCTTTCAACGTCTATGTGTCAAATACAAGGATTTCAGCCCATCACTGCTCTTTATAAATCAACTTATCAGAACCCACATTCTACAACGTAGTAATGCTTGCTACATTGTTCACAACCGCAAAAATGCATCGGTGCACTCAATAATTACGAACTATGTACGCTGTCCTCGCCTTATTCCATTTGATGAAAGCATATTTTTTGAAGAAATTCAGCAACGGCTTTCAAACAAAATTTTCAAGTTGTGTGACTATTGTTTTTTTTCTAACGTAGCATTAGCTTTTCATATAAATATTATACGTATGAGTTTATACGCCTCTAACATTTTTAAGCAACTTGAAACTAATTGGGGAAAATTTGTACACTTCAGAATCAAGTGGAGAATGCTATTTTGTTATAATAATTATGGCAGCACTCCTGCATAGCAACACTTCGGCAAGTAAATGTGGCGTTCTGTGCTCTTCAGGGCATTTGAACATGATGTACGACACCACACATGAGCGACGGGAACTTCATGAAAAAGTTACCTATGCTGAATTGAAACAACGCTTCATTAGAAGGTTGACCAAACACAACCCATCTTTACTGAATGTGTCGCTTTGCTAAAGGAAGGTTACGCTGCCTCAAAATCGATTGCGATGTAAAGTTTCGCGCAGTTAACTTACCTTGACCAGAGCGTCAAAACCAAGAGCAGCTGTGTCTTCGGGTATGTCGACTTCTACACCATCGAAGCTGTTTTTTATTGCCCACTTGACCACACTACTGGCGAATAGTATCGTGTTTGAGGCCGCCTCGGTGACGTCTCGGACCATCACGGATACTAGCAAAAATAGATCAGGCCGCCTCAGGGTCAGAAAATTCGTGAGAGAGACTGCGTGTAATCAAGAGAACCATGGCACACGTATGATGTGCCTAAACGTGAAGCCGCATTCACCCGAGTGCCACTTGTATTATCGGTGCATCCATTGAACTTAGCATGTTAATATGTGTACTAATGATCATATTTGATCATAATTGTTCACCGGACTTGTTTGCGCTATCACGTTCTTCTCTTGAAGGGGAAGCTCAAGCAAGCGTTTATCGAGTATTTTGGTCGCTGTATGTTTGTGGGACTTTACAGTGCAGTACCCATGCATTGTGCGTGTTATAGTAGGCCTTATGAATTCTATGGCTTATTGCCAATCATTATCTGCGTATTCTTGTTCAATTGTGAAATACTGAAAATTTCTCGCGACCATTTGTGTGGTGTAAAAAAATGTGCGTGAGACAAGTGTTGTCAGTAGCATCTCCTTTTATATATTTTACCATCAAATTCTATATCAAAGCTCGTGCGATAACCGCTTTCTTGATGTTCTTCCTTTGCTCCTACACAACCCATGTTTTTGCCCCGAGGGTTTCTTACTGAGCAAGTCTTAACAAACCGGCATTGATTAATCAAGCAAAGCTTTAGAAACCTTACAAGCGTTCGCTTGTCTACCTGCGACATATCCAGGAATTACGATGCCGCGTTAGTCATACTCCACGCCCACAAAGACCGCGTGCGTGCACGTGTCGGTGTGAAAGTGCTGCAGCGGGTCGTAGACCCAGGTGCCACGTTTGGTCCCGTTCGACCACGCCGGATCATAGTAGCAGCTCATCACGGGACCAGGAACTGAACCACAGGGGCGGGTGAGCACGAAGACTGTTGGCATGAATGAGGACACGTGCATTAACGTTAGGATAACTTACTGAGCTGCCAAGTTTTACTCGCATACACCGCCATATATTACGCGTATAACAGGCGAGCTTACACCTGTGTCAAAGCTCTGATGCATTAGCTAATTCGCTCGTGCACAAAAATTGGGGGAGGTGTCTTAGGAGCCAGAAGGCACAATTTTTCATTTCTCCTGTGGAATAGCCACCGAGATGCACGCTGAACTCCTGGGACCGTTCCTAGGTTGTTGACACTAGAAAGTACAAAATGTTTTTCAATTGAAAGCAGCGTCTGGTGACACCAACACTTTTTTCATTCAAGAGAGAAGAGCTAGATAAAACGGGCTCTCCAATTTATCGTATTTAATTTAGGTTCACAATGTCGCCATGCAGCTTTGATGGTGGGGCTGATATTTGAGACCCTCTACAGCATGAAATATAGCGCTGGAGATCTCAATCCTGCCCAATAGAAGCATCGTTCATTCAGTAGCTGCAATGCTGACTTCTTCAATCGACATTTTGGTAGTGGAGGAGCTTAAGCGAAGAGGACACCGGATGTATCAGTATACGCTCCACCGGCTAGTGCAGAAGCTCAAGCAAAGTGTAAATAGGATTCTGCTGGATTTTATTGCGAATAAGAAGCGAAGGCAACGTTTTGCACCACTTATTGATCGTCGTAGCTGTGATCAAGTTGCCACACATGCTGGTTTCATCGTTCATATAAGCATTCGAGTGGCAAAACTGCATCTGCACCTTGAGGACTACGTGACACAGCAGTAGATTGTCAGGTGGGCTATGCAACGCAGAAGCATAATGTAATGCTGAGGTTAGATATTGGAAGGTCCCGAAGTCTGTCCGAATCAGAACACTTCCTTTTCAATGAATTTAAACTGTGCATCGATGTAAGTTTTTTTTTCGCAGTTGAATTCAGAAGCGAGATGAAAATAGCTTCATTACCTTTGGCTGAGCGTTCTGGTGCATCGTTTGCAGAAAGCAACAGGTGGAAAGCTTAATGGTGATGGAGACACGGCTGGTGAACTACTAAAAACGCAACAAATGGCAGGACAAAGACGGTAGAAGCTTCTAATAAAAAATAAATGCCAGGCCTGCGCAGAACACGCAGTACAATCACAGCAAAAGCTGGAAAAACGTCTTTTCTAGGCCTCGTTGTAGACTATCTTGGGTGAACTAATAAAAATATACATGTAAGGTACCCACTGCGACATGAACCACCGTAACATTCAAGAAGTATGCAAGCACCTAATAAGCCATTGTTCGTTATTCTGCGGATACGAGAGACACCCGCTAATGTAAGGCATTATGCTCACTGTGCCCGTGCTCTGGCTCATGACGGTGAATAATTTTGGCTGAGTCTTTTACAATGGGTAGATTCAATGATTCACTCGTCGCGCATATCGCGTTGTGTGACACCTGGTTGAATTTTACTCTTATACGATGCTATATGACGCCTATATACGTTAACAAGGCTCCTTGCCCGACATGACACCTGGCGTTCTCGTGAAGGAGTTTCAAGAACCAGCGTGACTTGAATACTCACCGGCCTCGCAGAGATCCCGGGTTCGAATTCCATTCATTCGTACAGTCTTTTTAATTACACATTTATGTTTCTCGCTATAGTGTAGTGGATGCGAACACTAGAGATGTCGGCGGCGTATAGCGACTTCTAAATGGGCCCCTGTGGTGATCTCAATACAGCTTTCACTGGAATATCATGAGGGCCCATGCTATCATCACTATAGGAAGAGTCATAGCCGTCAGCCGGGAGGGGCTCCTCATTAATGGCTAGGTCGATATATGGTGGATGGCAGCAGAGAATAACAGCCACCATCAGTTTTATCTTTCACTCAGGTTGATGCCGTTCATTGATATTGAAAAAACTATGTTGCTTTCGCGGGGCCACACTAGTTTTTACAAATGTTCATGCTTGATTGACGGCAATAATCAGTAAAAGTGACCGACGTTCGTAAAATTGTTTTCCTGGAGGCATTTTTTTTAATTTCGGCTGATTCGGTTACAGACACCAGAGGCGGACCACTAGCACACTGCCACTGTCGTTCTTATCTCATACCAGCTTTCACGGTAAAATCCGTAAACAGGGATTATGTGCACGAGTCGGCATTTTCACAAGCGGACTTGCCTTCCTGAAGCTTGGAACAGAAGTTATGTTCTAGCCTTGAAGAAGACAAGTTCGCTAGTCGAAACATCGCTTCAAGCGTACAAGCCTTGTTTAACGATTTAACTGGGCAACAGCTTTGTTGTGACAGGGCCTCAGCTGGCTGCAGCTGAGAGAAATGGGTCATACAAGAAGTATTTAGGAATTAGTTAAGGAACTGGCTTTTAGCTTAATCACTGCTCGGACAGAATATAAGAAAGTTAGTTTGTGAAAATGAACTGGGCATTTACTTTCATTCTTGTATGTACCATGGGCAACTTGCCGGAGAACTCAGGGCCAGTTTAGCTTAGTCACTCTGCGTGAGAATGTACAATATTTGTTGAATTAGTTTGTCGTAGCTCATTTTCGTACTTACGGATGTCAAGGAATCCTAGAGGAAATAATTTTCAATAAAATTATGTATCCCACCACACTTCCGTGCTTTGCAACGTGACATCAAGCAGTAAGAATAATGGATGCTTATGAAGCAATCCTAATACTCGCCGGGAAAAGCAATGAGGAAAAGTTACGCCATTTCTATCGTAGTGATTGTCAGTGTTAATGCGAGAGCAATCACATACGCATCACTTGACTAAAAATCCCATTATGTGTTCATTTACTTAATTCAACTTTCACTGTAAATTCTGTTATGGTTATGGGAGAAATTACCAGACTATGATGGTACATGCGTATGCATGCAAAGTGCCCAGGAATTGGAACGCGACATAAAAAGTTTTACAAGAACGACTGGCATGCGCCACTTCTAGAAATAGCCGCGTTATGTCAGCACAAGTCTGGCTGCTAAAGGTAATTCTGGTTCTAATGGAAGTGCGCCAGTTAAAATTAAGCTGACGTGATACGAACTAGAGACAGCGGATACAGATGTGTGTACGCTACTATACGCTGAATTGTGTTTCAAGAAGGGAGCATTGTGCACTTTCTACGTATTTGCAATATCTACGACGCACGCTGGCCTTGCCAGGATAGTAAGTGTACTAATGAAAGCTTTACTTCAGTGCCGGACGCTAAGCGTGAAATTATGTTTAATTGATTGCCACTTATCACGGACGTCATCTTCGAGAGATTCCATCTAATGACCGGCGAGTATACACACGGGAAGACTCTGCCGGGAGGACGTAAGGGGATCGTAGTCTAGCCATCGTAGTCTCACAATCTTTCCAGCCATCTTCGAGAAAATATTAGTCAAGGCAAGGTCAATTCAAGTAGTTCGTAAAAGTTGGAACGAAAACTGGTCCGAAACCTATCACGACAGACATCAACAACCACGTGACGATCGAAGCGTGACTGGGTGAGGAGGGGAGAAACAATGAAAACAAAAATATTTATACATTTGTTTTCAATAGTTTAATTTAATTTGTTACAAAAAATTAGTAGATTGCTTCAATAAAGCTTTATTCTTAGGAATTTTTTCGCTTTTCTAGCTTTCGTTTAAATATGTAGTGTTAGAGCAGAAGAAAGGTTAGGTTGACTACAATTTCAGTTGTCTTGAGATGACGTCATACATTGGTGTATATGGCCACAACCAGCGCCGCATGGTCGTTTTAGAAGCCCTAGAAAACCGCCATTTCAGTTTGTCGTCATTGATTAACCACAGGATACTATGCCAAAATATTTCGGAGTCAGCCTGTATAATCCTTAATGAAGCAGCCGAACAGCTTCATTTTTTACACGAGTCTTTATTGCGCAACCAATATGGAGGTGTCAGAAGGCTGATATTTTGGAAAATGTAATATGTGGTCTTGCGTCCCAAAACCAAAATATAGACACTGAAATGGGCGGCTGTGGAAATTATGACCATCTGGTGCTCTTTAAAGGGACACTAACGGCAAGTATTAAGCCAACGTTGATTGTTGAAATAGCGGTCCAGAATGCTCGTAGTGTTACTTTTGTGCCAAGCAAAGGCCTATTTGGAAAGAAAATCACGTTTTAGTGGTTCGCATCGGGTTAGCGCACTTCAAAGTACCCGCCTAAAGAAGCGGACTGACCGGACCGACTCACGTCACTGTTGCCAGGCACAATGTTGCCCGGCTTCATTG
Source organism: Rhipicephalus microplus (assembly GCF_043290135.1). Taxonomy (NCBI): domain Eukaryota; kingdom Metazoa; phylum Arthropoda; class Arachnida; order Ixodida; family Ixodidae; genus Rhipicephalus; species Rhipicephalus microplus. The sequence continues at coordinate 64,456,472 of NC_134709.1, read as the reverse complement.
TGCTATTAGTAACAAACCGAGAGCAGCGGGAGGCACAACAGCAACAATCATAACCTTCGAGATGGCTGGCGCGCACGCCCGCTATCTCGGAGGCCATAGCGGACGTTTTTTTTTTGTTTTGTTTTTTAGCTGCGTTTCGCTAGATGACAGCACCTGTCCAATGTCACTACACGAAAACTGAATTTTTAAACCATTAGCGCCATTTCCCTTAGTAACGTCCGGCAGTTCTTTTTTCAATGAATGAAACGAAAAATTGCGTCTCTTGATGCACGGAAGGTTCTTTATTTAGTGCAGATAAATCGATTACTACTGATAATTTGTAGGCGGTCCGTCTGTCTTCGGGATCATTTTGAGAATGCCCTACTGCGGCGCTTGTGTTCTTGTGCATTTACCTTTATTTCTCGGTAAGTAAGGCACTGTTGTTGATAAAATTGTCGTTTTGAATTTTGTCATACATGGAGCTTTCACTCTGACGTTAATTATTATTTGACTTGAGTGCCCCGTTAACGTGCACTGGCATCCAACAGTACCGGGCCTCTACCAATTCACCTTAATCAAAATGTGACCACAGCAGCCTGGCTCACATCCGTGACCTTAGGGTCAGCAGCCGTAGCCACTGTTCCTGTTCCACCGAGGAGAACTGCGGAAATCAAAAGTTCAAACACTGCAGTGGCATTGATTCATTGATATGCTTTAATATCCCTAAAAATGGTAAATAAAAATGAGGAACAAATTACGCCACGCCAAAGTTTTATAGGATCAGCACAGATTTTATAAAGTAAGCAAACTATAGGTATGTCTAAAGAGAACGCCATATATGTCGATAGCCAACGTACACAACGCGAATGCGAGCCGTGATATCACATAAAAAACTATATTATCAATGTTTACGTTTCGATGCGCCACTATTCGGTCTGAAATTGATGCAATATCTTTTGATCATACAGCGTTAATAACGTGCAGTAGCTATTATTTATGTAAATACAATACACTATGATTGCAGTTGTTTAGCTAATACATCAGGAATACGGGGCTCGCTGGTTAGTCGTGTTCAATCTGTCCCAGCGAACGGCCTTCAGTTTCGGGGATCAGGTATATGGCTGTCGCGGCGACAACTGCCACTGTAAGGCTTAGCGCCAGCAGCGGTCCCTTCTGCTGCAATGCGGTGAGCACGTCGACGTCGAAGTACAGCACCAGGAAGGCCAAGAGCCAGCGCGACGACCACACGATGGACGAACCCAGCAAACGTATCCTCAAAGGCATGAGCTCGCCGGTCAGCAGCGTCGGCAGGTGACACACGCCCACCGAGTAGGCCACGACGAGCATTCCGATGGAGATCGCGGCCCCCCAGCTCGTCTTGCCAGACTGTTCAGTCACGGACCAGTGGCTGTGCGAGTTAAAAAGTGGGCACAGTTTCTGTCAGCCTTCATGAATAGCGAAACCACCATCCCACATGCCACGTACGAGATTTCACAAAATGATACTATACAGTGGCATGCTACGATGGATATTTAGCTACTTTTGTTAGTCTGCAGATATCCGAGAATATCCTTTGTTATATTAAACTGCGTTGAAAATTAGGGAACATGTGCCCATACCTTTGTTTTTAACAAGACCTAAATGTATGCCTATTGTACATTGGTACGTTTGCGCTTTATGTTTGAACGTGTGCTTGCATATGACAGAGACGTCTGTATACTGTGTACAAATTTTTATGGGAACAAGTACTCTTGATTTCCTGTTGTAGGGTGCTGGCGCGCGAAGTGCAAATAAATAAATCAACTTATGTTTATTATCAGAAATTTAGAAGGCTTTTGTCGCGTTAATAGAATTCGCAAACACGAAAGTAGTAGCATCGTTCATAGTGCGTTTGTAGATGACCTCATTAAAAATTCACTTGTGGTATAACTACTAAAAATGTATCTCCGGAAAGCTCAAGCACTCCGCTACATGCTCAGAAAACCCCATTATCATTTATATTTCATTGTACATCACATTAGCTCCTTGAGAACACGACAGAGCATTGTGGCAATGTGAGCACCATGGGTTTCTTCCGGGGCACCACGCTCTACTATTGTGCCCGGAGCACCACCGTCATCTAGCAGAGTTCTACCATAGGGATCTAGCAGAGCACAGCGCCACCAGGATCTAGCAGATCTAGCACCGCAATTTAGCGAAGTGGCTTGCGCAGCTTCTGCTGTTGGCACGGCGGTGAATGTACCACCTCCCTTGACTGATGCCTGTGTGACTGATTTTGTTTTGTTTTGTTTTGTTGTTGTTTTTGAAAAATACGTCAGACGTGCAGACATGTTCTGCTATTTTGGCCACCGATTTCTACGACGAAACATTCCTCGTAAGAGTCAATCATGCTTTTTTGCGACTGCATCAAAATTAATCTTCTTGTCATAGTAATTCCATGGATCAGCACAAGTACCCCGTTGTGCATATAGTCGGAGAGCCATTCTGTAAATAGGGAAGTGTGTGTATTTGGCTGGCGAGATCATGAGGTTTCGGAAATTCTCCGCTAAATTTCGTATGTATCCGCTTGCACATGACTCGGTAAGTGTGAGTGAGTAGACCAATGGTAATGACACTTGCTTTCAGACCGTGAGGGCTTGGGTTCAAACCCTGCGTTGCCAGGCAAATTGATTTACTTTTTATTTATTTTATTTCTTCATTCACCGCGAGCCCTTGTCACGCAATATGCGTGATGTACTACTACTACTACTACTACTACTACCAGTACTAGTACTATGACTACGACTACGGGAACGATGGAACGCCGTAGACTAAGACAGCCATAGGATAACTTCTTCTTGGACGTGTTTACTAAACGTATTGTGGTAGCGCGAATTTCGGGAAAGGAAGCAAACATAAAAAAGAGAGACAGAAAATCATTTGTGCTCTTGCTTTTCTGTTTCCTTTTTTACACCAACCCCGTGCTACAGAATGGTAAGACAGCATTGCTGTCATGCACTCGGTAAGCTCTTGCACATTAAGAAAGTGGGACTCACGTGAATGTTAGGTGGTCCAGAGGTCGAAAAGTGAAGAGAGTGACTGCAACCAGGAAGGCCGAGATTCCGAGCTGCGTGCGACGATTTGTGAGGGGCGTTAAGGCTGTGGCCAGGGTGGTGCATGCGAGGTGCGAGAAAACCAGCACAACGGCCAGGAACTGTGGTGGCACTTCTACCACCACGTTGCTCATCACTTGAACAGCACGCAGCAGACACATTTGGGCGCCTGAGATGTTCTGAAGGAGGTACAGCAGGAGGCATGTCGACACCACCCTGTCAATGTGGAAAGAAATAGAGAAATGGAAGATACAAAATGAATGAAATCTGGCTGGCTACGTGTGACTTCCCACTGAGTATAGCACTGGCGTATTCCTACATTTAGTAAAGGGCTCCAGCAAGAATATTGTAACGGGGAGTATTTAATAAGTGAACGCCGGGTGGCTAACACTGCACACAGTATGCAAGGATGCAGGACAAGAGGGTAGTTCAGACACAGCCCCACAACAACATCGTCGTCTTCATTCCTTCTACGTCATTTCTGCACCCGTGCCTGAGGTACCTTTCTGTACCCGTGACATTACCCCGGGCGGCAAAGCACCGTCCCGGTGCGTGCTGTTATTCGACAGACGGGTCACTGTGATAGGGCTTCAGGCGAGACACATGCACAATGTGACTTCTGGATGAAACAGTGGAGTTCGTAGTAGGATAAATCTCATAGGTGACAGGTGTGACTTGGCACAAAACTCGGTAAGGCTCAACGTATTGCGATAAAAGTTTCTCGCACAGGCCGACACGACGGGATGGCAGCCACAGTAGCACGAGAGAGCCCGGAGAAAAATCGACATACCTATGTCGGCTGTCGTCGAGCAACTTTTGTGCTCTCTGCGACGATGAGAATCTGGCGCGGGCTATTGTACGTGCGATCAGAGCACAGGAGATGGCATCTTGTGCGTACAAAGCGGTGGACGGAAGGTCATGCGCAAGCAGGGTATCGAAAGGTAGTAAGGGATCACGGCCAAAGAGAAGATAAAATGGTGAGTAGCCGGCAGTTTCATGACGGGACGAGTTGTAGGCGAAGGTTACGAACTGGCCCCGTCGCGGTGATATAGTGGCTAAGCTACTCGGCTGCTGACCCACAGGTCGCGGGATCGAATCCCGGCTGTGGCGGCTGCATTTCCGATGGAGGCAGAAATGTTGTAGGCCCGTGTGCTTAGATTTGGGTGCACGTTTTAGAACCCCAGGTGGTCGAAATTTCCGGAGCTATCCACCACTGCGTCTCTCATAATCATATGGTGGTTTTGGGACGTTAAACCCCACATATCAATCAATCAAGGTTACGAACGGAAGGGCAGTGTCACAATCGGTGTGGTCGTCAGAAACATACATAGCAAGCATGTCCGTCAGTGTGCGCTTGAGGCGCTCAGTAAGTTTGTTGGTCTGAGAATGGTAAGAAGTCGTAAAATTGTGCCGCGTAGCACAGGATCTAAGCAGGTCGTCAACCACACAAGACAGGAAGCGGCGGCCACGGTTCGTGAGTAGGTGAGAAGGAGCGAAATGCTAAAGGATGATGTCATAGAGTAGGAAATCTGCGACGTCCGTTGCGCAGCTGGTCGGTAGCGCTCGAGTAATTGTATATCGAGTGGTAAATCCGTAGCTACTGCTATCCATTTGTTTCCCATTGCTGATATTGGGAAGGGACCTAACAAATTCAAACCCACACAATGAAACGGCTCGGCTGGGACTTCAATAGGTTGAAGGTGACCGGCAGGGAGCGACGTAGGCTTCTTCCGACGCTGGCACAGGTCACACGCTGCAACGTAGCGGCGAACGGAACGATAAAGGCCCTTTCAGAATACCTGTCGGCGGACGAGATCATAGGTTCTGGAGACACCTAAATGTCCGGCAGTTGGGGTGTTGTGAAGTTCTTGCAAAATGTCCTTGCACTGATGACGTGGGACGACTAGCAACAGTTCCGCGCCATCGGGCTGTAAGTTGCGGCGGTACAAAACGTTATCTTGATGAAAAAATAGGGTCATTGAAGGGTCTTTATGGCCGGATTGAAGACGGTCTATCATCGATAGGAGCGATGGATCTCAGCGTTGTTCGTCGGCTATTTGCAGAAAATCTGTTATGGCAAGGACGTTGGCATCAGCTTCTAACTCAGAGGAGTCAGGTGGATCAACAGGGTGTCGAGATAAGCAGTCGGCATCGCTGTGAAGCTTGCCAGACTTGTACACTACAGAGAACGTGTACTCTTGCAATTGCAATGCCTATCGCCCAAGTCTTCCTGTGGGATCCTTAAGGGTTGAGAGCCAGCAGAGCGCATGGTTGTCTGTGATGACTGCGAACGTGCGTCCTTATAGGTGCGGACGAAATTTTGCGATAGCCCAGATGAGAGCCAGGCACTCTCCCTCAATATTTAAATAGTTCCTTTCCGACTGAGAAAGTAGGCGGCTTGCGTGCGCTATGGCACGCTTTGTGCCGTTCTGCATTTGTGCGAGTATTGCCCCTATGCCATTGGCCACTTACGTCAGTGCGTAGCTCCGTTCGAGTGGCTGGGTCAAAATGAGCCAACACAGGTGGTGATGTGAGGGCAGAATGCAATGATGCAAAGTAATGTTCTTGGTCTTCACACCAGAAAAAAGCCACGTTCTTTTTAAGGAGATCCGTGAGGGCCTGAGCAATTTCCGCGAAGTTGTTGACAAAACGGTGGAAATACGAACAGAGTACCAAAAAGCTTCGGACTTCTTGCGTGAAACGTGGGACTGGAAACTCGCGCACCGTGCGGAATTTATCAGGGTCGGGTCGTACACCATCAGCGTCAACAAGGTGGCCAAGTAGCTTTATCTGATGGTGCCCAAAGGTGCACTTAGACGCGTCAATCTGGAGGCCAGCACAGCGAAAAACGTCAAGGATGGCCGACAGACGTGGAAGATGGCTCTCGAAGGTTGGCGAGAAAACGATGGCATCGTCTAGATAGCACAGGCACACCGACCATTTAAAACTGCGAAGGAGGGAGTCCATCATGCGTTCAAAAGTTGCTGGTGCATCGCACAAACCAAAAGGCATGACTTTAAATTGATAAAGCCCGTCGAGTGTTATGAATGCCGTCTTCTTGCGGTCGCGGTCATCGGCTGAAATTTGCCATTATCCAGATCATAGGTGCAGGGAAGAGAAATACTTGGCACCATGAAGGCAGTCAAGCGCATCATCAATTCGAGGTAGAGGATAGACATCCTTCTTGGTTATTCGATTGAGATGGCAATAGTCGACGCAGAACCACCAGGTGTTGTCCTTGTATTTAACAAGCACTACAGGTGATGCCCAAGGACGGGTTGAAGGCTCTATGACGTCTTTGTCGAGCATTTTCTCTACCTCATTCTGGATTATTTGGCCCTCTGAATGAGACACACGGTAAGGACGCTTATGAATGGGACTGGCGTCGCCAGTGTCGATACGGTAGGTTACGACGTTCGTGCGGCCCAAGCAATGGTCGTCGATATCAAAAATGTCGAGCTAAGAAAATAGAAGACCACGGAGCGCTTCAACTTGGGACGGCGACAGATCACTTGATATCATTTTGTCTAAGAAAGCTCTATTCTGTGCAGCTACGACAGTTTCGGCTACGGTCTTGTTCTCAGGAGTAAGAGATGAAATTGTACATTGCTCAAGAGTGGAGAGTTCTGCTAAGGCAATACCTTAAGGAATGACCTGGGTCGAAATGGCGAAGTTGAGGACAGGAAGAAGCGTCTTGATGTCGCTAAGCCTCACTATACTATGAAAAAGTATGATGTAGCGGGAAATGGTCAGGTCAATGAGTGGAACTCTCAAGTAGTCGTCATCAAGAACAGGTGGGAACGGCGACATAGAAAGGTATACCGCGGCCTGAGACGGTAATCGCAGACACTCCACGAACCGTAGCCGTGTGCGAGCTGCAGGAGGGACATCAGAGTACAAAGGGAACTCTAGCTCTAAAGTGCCGGTTGAACAATCATTGAGGGCTGAATGCGCGGTCAAGAATTCAATGCCGAGAATCTCGTCGTGTGGGCAAGCGTCTAGAACAGCGAAGAGGACTGAAGTGTGAAGGCCGGCAACAGTGACGCGGGCAGTGCACATACCAAGAACTGATGTTCGGCTGCCGTCGGCTACTCGCACAGTCGAAGACATGGCAGGGGTAAGAACTTTTTTCAGGTGGGACCGAAGACGTGAGCTCATAACGAATATGTGGGCACCAGTTTCTATTGTAGCTGTAACGGTCAGGCCATCGATAAACATCACCAAGTAAATTTCGTCTGAAATTAGTGGTCGGTAGAGGTTTTTCGGTCCGAGTTTTCAATGCAGCGCCACCTCCAGGAGCTTCATCTGTTAGTTTCCCGAGAACTGCCCAGAATACGCCGGTGACGGGGAGCGACGGCGTTGATAGGAGCGGGGCTGGTGACACTGAGGCGACGGCGAGCGGCTGGATCGGGCTCCCTGGGCGCCGACATTGGCGTAGGATGGTTCGGAGCGTTGCGTAGAACGGCTAGGTGAAACGTCCTGAAGGTGGTCATCAGTAAAACGAGGTGGCGAATACTGCCCACGATCCTGTCGGTGGTCGTCTAGAAAACGTTGCCGGAAAGGCCATCTGTTGCGGCAGTGGCGGGAAATGTGGCCAACGCGATGTTAAGAGAAGCGTATCGGTCGATCATCTTGTGTGCGCCACTCAGATGGATTTCGGTAGTGTGATGAGAACAGCGGGACCGACGCGGCATCAGCAACAAGTGTGGCGGCGTGGTAGTGAGCGTTAAGATTTATGGGCTGTGGTGTGTGGCTAGAGTTTTGGGGAACTAAGGCGCCCATGTTGGCAAAATCTTGTCGCACAACAGTCTGAATAAGAGATATTGGGACTGAGTTGTCAGGCACAGGGGGTTCATAAGTGGAAGGAGCCATGGCTTCCAGCTCCTGGCGGACAATTCTTGTGATGTTTGGAGGATTCACGAATAGACGTGGTGCCACAGGATCCTCGCAGGGAGATGTCACAGTGGTGTTCGGGAGTCAGGAAAAACGTTGAGTGATTCTCCTGCTTTTGGCTAGTTCGAACCGCCGACATTCACTGACAATTGAGCCAAAGGTGGCACAGTTCTTGGATATCAGAATGTTGAAGGCATCGTTGGCTATGCCTTTCAACACAATGCCGACCTTGTTTCGTTCGGTCATGTCTCTGTCGGCTTTCCGACAAGAGGCGAGCACATCTTCGATATAGGTGACGTACGACTCGGTGGAAGATTGAACTAGTGACGCGAGTTCCTGCCTGGCTGCCATTTGTCGAGCAACTGACCAGCCGAACAAGTCACGCTGCTTGCACACGTCCCAACTCGTCAGGTCTTCCTCGTGCGTCTCGTACCAGGCGCGTGCAGTACTTCGCAGGTAAAAGATGATGTTGGCCAGCATAAGCGTCTCATCCCACCTGTATTGCTTGCTGACGCGCTCGTATAAGACGAGCCACTCGTCAACGTCAGTTGTGTCGGTGCCGCAAAATGTACCTGGATCGAGAAGATCGGAAGGGATCAGAGGTGACGGAGCAGGCGTAGTCTGAACGGATGGCGCACTGCCTTCAGGCATCGTGGCTGGATGAAGCTGACGTCCGCTAAGGAGATCCAGAGTCGGAATATTACCCTGCGCATCCACCAAAAATATGTAACGGGGAGTATTTAATAAGTGAACGCCGGGTGGCTTACACTGAACACAGTATGCAAGGATGCAGGACAAGAGCGTAGTTCAGACACAGCCCCACAACAACATCGTCGTCTTCATTTCTTCTGCGTCATTTCTGCACCCGTGCCTGAGGTACCTTTCTATACATGTGACATTTAGAGCTGTGCCTATTTCAATGTCTTCGCATTGATAATAAGTAACATGTATGAATAAGCAGTTCGTTAAGTGGTATCGAAAAGAGCACTTCTCAAACCACTTTAAATAATATGTAAAATGTCAGGAGAGTAACACACACGCGCATTGTCCTATGGTAGTCATCACTGAGAAGCATAGCGAGAATGAAAGACCAATAGAATAAAATAATAGGCCATCATTGAAAGATATCGAATGTTGTAATATTGCGATTCTTCGGTAAACTCGTCATACATGCGGCATTAGTAGAACCCACAAAAAGCGCGTAATAAAAGAGAACAATTAGGAAACTTCATGATGAGCTAAGCAAGCAAATGCTCGTTATAACTGTCATTGATCGTGACGGGTGAAAAGAGTGAGATATATTATGACTATTGCATACTAAAAATCATAAATATTTGTATTTGAATGAATAATGATAGACTGAGCTGAACTGAACATTCGGCTAGTAGATGCAAAGTCTCGATTTCAGCTGCAACATTGCGGAGCCTGCTCTTGACCTAAGCCTTAGGTGGAGTGTCCGAGTCTAAAGTGCCGTCGATAGTCAAAGCAATCGGTGAAATGAAGAGGGATTACGTCAACGCATATACTACCGCAGACAAACTGCGCAGGCAGTGAAGAAACGCCACGCGGAACACAGCAACTCTCGTCACGATCAAGCATGGGTCCCAAAGATGCAGCCCATGGACCTTTTGCTTACGGCCCGTTGCTTCACGTGAAATAAAGTTACGCGACTTTGCTAAATAGTGCTCGCATTAAATAGTGTCGAATTTTCCTACCTATTGCAAGTGATTAACGGCACTTTCTTCGGTAAGCTAGGGAGACGGGGAAAGTCTAAAGTGTTTTTTTCCGTCAGGCACTCTACAGGTCACTATCACCATGCAAAAAAACTCATTTCATAGTCGGCTTCCAGGTTTTAGTCACTGCGAAAATAAATCTTGATATTTCGACCTCCATCTAGTAGTGGGTTGTATACAAAGGCAAAGACTCGCACCACTAAAAAAAGAAGTGCCCTCACGCCCCAGCTCTGGTGAACAAGCCGGACCGACGCGCTTGGTAAGATCCAGCTGTTGCTCAGACCTTGATGAAACTTCTCTAGACCCCTAGAGCGACGTGACAATTGGTGGATGTCCTGGGTGTCCTCTCGGGGATGTTTCAAGCCCCTCCTGGAAGCAGCACCACGAGCCCAGCGCGAGTCACCACTCCCGTTCATCTGACCAGCCGCAGCATCAGGGGATTACCACCCGAAGCTGACGTTACAGTTCACACCAGTATGGTGAGCACGTCCGTTCAAACTACTTCAACAGTTACGGAAAAACCAAAGGCGATTGGGTACATCCTCAAAAGTCCACAGGTGCCGACACAGTTTCATGGCACCGAGCTTGAAGACATCGAGGACTGGTTGGTCGACTTCGAGTGCGTGGCTACCTTGAACGAATCCAAACTATGGCGTGTGTACTTCTACTTGGAGGATGGAGCACGCACGTGGTACTTGAACCATGGGGAACAGATGACGTCTACCACCACCTGCTGGATACTTACACATGTGCTGATCACCACGAACGAGCAGAACGAGCGATCCAGGCCCGCATTCAAATGCCCAATGAAACTGTCATGACCCATGTCGAAAATATGACGCGCCTGTTTCGACGGGCTGATCCGGAAATGACAGAGGAGAAGTTGCGTTCGCTGATTCGGGAGCTAAGGAGCAGCTTTTCGCTGGCCTTGTACGGGGCTCGCTGAAAACGACCGCCGAGTTTTTGTTCGAGGCCGTCACGATGGAAAAGATGCTTCAGGATTGATCGAACTCGCCGCTAGAGGGCCAGCGTGAGCAAATGCCTGTAACGTGGGCTCCGGCAAACGGTACGTGCCACTCCTACCCAACCTTTTCTACGGTCACTAACCTGCTCGAACAGCGACATAAGGGTCTGAGGAAGACAGAGACGACGCCCATTCCGGGCCAGCTCTGACGTTCTGTGTGCAACGGGCACTTTGTGAACCGAACCGCCGAGCATCTGAGGTAAGCCTCTCTGAGACTCCGCTCCTTCGTCGAATCTGCCAGTGACGCCTCCCGTTATCATGGAAGTAACGGTTGAGGGCATCACCATTTCTGCTGAAGAGTTCCAGGCCGGCAATTGGACACCAGTTCTCTACGAAGCCTATGCCTCTCGACCAGCTTGTTTACAGAAACCACTTTCGCAACCCAACGCTACCTCCGAGGCGGCCAACCCGAACGCCAGGAACATCGCGTGCGTACGAAGATCTGGTGCGTACGAAGCTGTACGAAGATCTGGTCGAACGGAATCCCGAATACTCAATACTCGCAGCCTGACAAATCGGAAAAACGCACTCCATTCTCATCAACTTCGCCAATGAGGTATTGCATTCCCCTAAATACATGGGAGCCATTCACCGCTGCAGTACATACCGTGGAAGTCCGGATGCCTGTACGAATCGCAGACTACCGGGCCATCGTCATGACGTATGCCCAAGCCCAAAGACTAATCTTTGCCTACGTTGTGGCATCCAACATTCACCCCGGGAACCTCCTTGCACGCCTAAGTGCATTCTGTGCGAGGGCTCTCATCTTACCGGCACTAGATCATGCAAAAGACGCAACCTTCACTAGCCATGCCAAAAGACAAGGCAACCTCAAACGCAGCGACAAGAACCGGCTGCACACGGGGTCAACTTCCCCCAGATGTCGCCGGGGCCCACTCAGCCCAGCCAACAAAACCAAGCCTGGACCAAGCTGCTTAAACGAGAATGGGGCCCTCCCCGTTCTTCCTCCAAGCACGCACCATCATCAGCAGCGACTTCCAGTCTACAATACGCTCTGGCCAAGTCTCGGGAGGAGGCAGTGGCAGCCAGAGCTGAAGCTCAAGCAGCCCGAGCTGAAGCCGTCGCCCTTCGAGAACACATCGCGAAGCTGGAAGCCTAGATACGCACTCTTGCACACAAGCCATGCCATTCCAACTACACCAACTCCTACTTCATCCCAACCTCCTGCGCCCAACCCACCCACCGCCTCTAGCATATCTTTTACACCCAGCCATGTCAACGTCACATCATCTTCTGATTCAGTCGAGTTAGATATCGACACGCAACTTCCTAGGCACACACATCGGGACACAACGCCGCGTCCCTCCACGCACAGCTCACTAGCCGATATACCGACCCTGCTCGAGTCTTTCACTGCTCGTTTTGAGGCGAAATTGCAGGACGGTATCACTAGCATCAACCAGGAATGCACAATGCTCAATGATGCGGGAATCCGTCTAACAACAGACAGTGCTGCGCTTAATCATCGTTTTGATGCGTTAGCTCAATCATTGACTGACCGCTACAACAATCTTGAATCACAGCTCAAATTGTTCGCAACACGCCTTCCAAAGCGAGATCTCGCCCCTAGTAAACGCATGAAGCCCAAAGCAGCTGAAGGGCAAGAGAACCCGCTCTCTGAAGTCGCTAACGACTCTTAACTCTATGCGGCAGCTACGCCCCTTTTCAATTCTCTTGATTGCATCTCCAAACCGTAACCTGACACTCTGGCAGTGGAACTGCCGAGGTTTTGGCCAAAAGCGTGATGTTGTGCAACTGCTATCTTACGCTGCGGGACCCGATATCCTTGCCCTGCAAGAACCCTCCAATCCAATAACCTTACCTGGCTATACTTCTATTACACCCACATCCCCTATATCCTCTCGGGTGGTGTTTCTAATTATTCGCTCAATTACCACCATCTCCCACTGTTTAGCAGTCCAAGACATTGATCACCACCTAATTGAGCTTGTTCCGCAACATGCTAGGGCTAAAAGCCTCTTCATGCTGAATGTATACAGCAGCCCTAAGCGCTTACAAGGCAACTTCCAGCGCCTGTTTCCGCTCGCGAAACGCATAGCCAATAAGTGCCCCCTACTTGTCGTGGGAGATTTTAACGCCCCACATATGGCCTGGGGTTACCCTCCTGACACACCAAAAGGATGTCGGGTGTGGTTAGAAGCGCAGCAAGCCGGTCTCTCCCAGCTCACTGATTCTGCTTTCCGACACGCATGGGGAATAGTGTCTGCAAATACACTATACCAGACCCCACGTTCGCACATCGCCTCCCTCATACCACATGGTGCAACACAAGAGAATTTGGGTAGTAACCATTACATTATCGAAATTCTCTTAAATATGCAACTACCCCACAGGGTTCCCAGATGTTCCACTTTCACCAACTGGGATTTTTTCTGCACTTATAGGACAACGCGCACCCACGCCTCTATTATGGACATCACTGAATGGTCCGAACAACTTTGTAGTGATGTCCGATCCTCAACTCGTCTAGTACGAGAAGACTGCCCAAGCGACACAAATGACTCCCGTCTTCTGCATTTTTGGGACGCTAAAGCAAGCCTATAGAACGACGCTGGCAAAGTCAGCGTTGGAACCGAACTCTGAGACGTCGCCTCGCGCGCCTGACCAAAGAGATAGACCCCCATGCAGCCACTCTTTCACGACAGAACTGTGAATCGCTCTGCAACAAATGAAATGACAATATGAGTTCGCCTCAGACTTCGAATTTGTTCAGACACTCAATTGATACTAACCAAAGACACAACCTCACCAAACTCCTATATACTTGCGATAAACCTCCACCAGAGCTTCTTCAGGAACTTCGAAATCAGTACTCCACAACATAAACTGCCGTATTGCATCCCGACTATACAGGCCCTCCTAATCAGCTCCTCGACCAACTAATTACAGTAGCCGAAGTAGGAGCCGAACTACAGAAACTAAGCACTTCCTCAGCCGCCAGTCCAGACGGTATTCACAACAAAGCACTCCATAACCTCGACGACCAATCAATTGCCTTCCTTACTGTATACTCTAATGAGTGCTGGCTAAGGGGCATCCTCCCAACACAATGGAAGGAGGCCAAGGTTGTCTTTATATAAACCTAAACCTGGGAAACGTCTCCTTACGTCTAACCTCAGGCCCATATCCCTCAATTCTTGTGTCGGCAAACTCATGGAACATGTACTCCAAACCAGGCTTTGCCAGTACTTAGAAGACAATAATCTCTTGCCTACTTGCAAGTTTGTATTTAGCCCTGGGATTTCCACGCAGGATGTTTTCCTGCAACTGAAACACCACCTTCTCGACTCTCAAACTTTTCATACCAGAGCTATCTTAGCAGTAGGTCTAACAAAGGCATTCGACAACGTTGCGCACTCAGCTATCCTAGGGAACCCCATAACCCTGGGAGTCGGCGCAAAGACGTACAACTACCTCCGAGACTTCCTTAGCCACCGCACAGCAACACATACCTTTGGCGATCACAGCCTGCCAGGTATCACGCTTGGTGCACTTGTTACGCCTCAGGGTGCAGTTCTCTCACCTATTCTATTTATGCCCAAAAAACTGGGTCATATCCCCGACATCCACTTCAGCTTCTGCGCCGACAACATCACCGTCTGGGCAAACCGTGGTAGTGACGCCGAAATAAAAGAACACTTACAGTTGGCACTAATCACAATCGACACATATGTTCGAGAACGTGGCCTTACCTGTTCGCCTTCCAAATCGGAGCTCTTTCTTTACCGACCGAAGGAACATACTTGAGCCATTCCCCTATCTCTCTCGCGCTTGGTTGCCACCCCATCAACTTGTCTCGACAATTTGGGTGCTAGGGCTAGTTCTCTACTCACATGGCGCACATGGGGAAGTCATTAGGACTCTCCAAACACATGCTCAGCAGACCACTTGACTGATTCGCCGCAAAGCGAACAGTCGGGCTGGCGTATACTCTAGCGAAACACGCTTCGCCTCACCCAGGCTTACATGGTAAGCCGCACCACGTATGCCCTGCCTTACATACCTCTCCTACAGAAGAAGAGAGACCGGGTTAACGCGCTTCTACGGAGTTGCACAAGAACGGCTCTGCGCCTTCCCCCAAGTACATCCAATGACAGACTTTTCAAACTTGGTGTACATAATACATTTGAGGAACTCGCTGAAGCCACTTTTATGGCACAAAGATGTCGTCTGTCTAATTCGGTGGCTGGCCGTGCTCTTTTGTCCCAAATAAACTTAGCCGCAGTTACACAACCACCTGAGGGGCCCCCCTTTCTTCTAACCTCCGCTCTCACCAAAACGTACTCCCATCCCGAGGAAGATACATCCTATGTGAGATTAGAAACGCAGAAAGGCAAGGGCTCGGGCCCTCCAGAGACAATTTGGCGAAGACCAGGTCGTGGTCTACGTGGATGCAGCGGAATATGCGTCAGGATCACGCATGGCCCTTGCGGTGGCTGACAATTACGCAAATCTTCTAACTTCGTGCTCAATTGTCACAAGTTCCTCCACAGAGGCAGAAGAGGCAGCTATCGCGCTTGCTCTCTTCTCAGCATCCGCCACCATAATCATTAGCGACACAAAATCAGCTATTTTGAACTACGACAATGGCTTGATATCCCGTACCGCTTGCTTGCTTGCAACGCTTCTGGCAGTATCAGCGTTCCACAACCCTCATCTGGATGCCAGCACATGCCGGCCTACTTGGCAACGACGAGGCTCCTTCTATAGCCCGAGGTCTCACATTCCGGGCAGGAGAAACGGAGCCCCCTCCACAGGTAGAGGAGCGCTTGCTCTCTTTTCATGATATTCTAACGTATTACCGGTTTCAACGAAGAATATACGCACCCCCAGCCCCATCTCTTAACATAGCGCAGGCTGCACATTGTCGACGCCTACATACTCGTACTGCTCCAAACCCCATATTACTAAACGCCCGTTACCTAGACCAATTCCCCTCCTCGTGCAAACTGTGCGGCAAACCAGGAGACTTCCTCCACATACTCCTCACATGTCCCACATCCCCCACCACCAGCTGTGGCAGTGTCATACTGGTAGACCATCATGACCAGCACTTCTGCGTTTTATCAGCGCCGGGTCATCTCTTGCGTCATGAAGAAGATCGCGCTTCATGGGCTTTCCTTTGCTTTGTAAGGTGCCTTCTCACCGTGCGGGAGCGCCGACGTGCCATGAGGGGGCTCGGCCCCCGCGCTCTAAAGTGGCAATAAATGTGTCTACCACCACCACCTGCATCGATCCACCCTGTATGAGCGGTATGTGAACAACACGTCTGCTGCTCAAGTTCTCACTGCTATCAGAAGCAACGCCGAGTGTCTGCTCGACCTCTCTATAGTATGCGAGGAGCTCCAAAAGGCTGCCGCCCCACCACCACCTCCTATGGTGAGTTTCATGGCAGGCATCGCCAAGGACGAGCTGCACTAGGCCTTTTGTGACCCAGTGAGTCTGGATAACGCCACACCCGCTTCAGTTGACTTCCACCTTGCGACCTATGCGGAAGCCTTGAAGCGCCCTGCTTCCTCTTCCCCGCTGTTCGTTCAGGCACCTCCTTCGGTTTCATTTCAGCCGGTGCAGCCGCTCCGGTACTACGAGAACACACGCACGCCGCCGCCCTTCGTTTACCGCAGTCCTGCACATTTTGCCGAGCAACCAGCGCATTACCTTGACGCTAGACACGCTTCGGCTCGGAAATTTCATGTTTGGCGCACTCCTAATCGCCGACCTCTGTGCCTCCACTGCAGTGAAGCGGACCATTTGTACCGCCAGTGCCCATACCGGCGGCTCGGGCTGCGAGATTTTAAGTATATTCAGCGCCTCTTCGGTATGAAAAGTGACCCCGGGACATTGGTAACTACCTGGCTCAGCAGTGCATGCCACCGCCATCTGGACGGCAGACGCGCTCACCGTCACAGGATTGCTTTTCATCCCCGCCCCAGCGACATACTGGCGCGCGGTCCCCGCCGAGAAAACTAAGGAAAGCGACCTTTGGAGGTGAGGTCCCTGACAGTAGACATGCTGAAGACCTCCGACCCACGCTAACAGGCAAGGTTGTAGATTCGTCTGAACGGTATGTGCAGCTTTCTCTGGATACACTGGTCCTAATCGATGGCTATGAAGTTGGTTCATTAGTGGATACCGGCACTGACTATTCAATACTAAGCGGGTAAATAAGCACACTACTAAAGAAGGCAATCATGCCCTGGCATGGCTCCGTGATTCGAACGGCTGGTGGCCACACCGTCTCTCTACTTGCAACCTGCACAAGTAGAGTACGGGTCTGCGGTTTTACTTTCGTAGCAAGTTTCCTTGTGCTCCATGAATGTTCACGCGACGCCATTCTTGGTGTTGACTGCCTACAGGAGCATGGACATGTCAGTGATCTTCAAGAACATCGCATCACCTTCTCAGCCGACCGAGCAATTGACAAGCAGGACGACCAACAGCGTACCAACTGCCGACATTCATCGTGTTTTTGCTGAAAGTGTAACGCTCCTTGCAAGAACCAGTGTTGTAGTTGATGTCACATGCTGTGGATTACGAATTGGTGAAGCGATTGCGGAAAGTAATTTTGAGCACCTGCTGACTCAAGGTGTCTGTGTGGCTAGGAGTATCATACAGCTCCGTGATGGCTGATTTAAACTACTGGTTACAAATTTTAGTAACGAATATCGACACCTTTTTCGTGGCACTTCGCTAGCCTTTGCCGATGAATGAGGAACCGTTCCCACCTGCTTCACGTCGGATGCAGCGGTGGCCGCCCATACGTCTCTAAACAATGTCGACATTAATTCTGACCTCTCATCAGAAAACCAAACAGCACTGCGAAAACTCTTACTTGAATTCAAGTCATGCTTCGCTGCTTCCTCTAAGGTGCACCCGACTTCGATCACTAGGCACAGAATCATCACTTACGACGACTCCCACCCAGTACACCAGCAGCCTTACCGCGTGTCAACGAAGGAACGAGAAGCCATTCGTACGCAAGTTCGAGAAATGCTTGACGACGGCATCATCTAGCCTACCAACAGCACGTGGTCCTCTCCGGTCATCCTAGTCAAAAAGAAAGACGGAACGATACGCTTTTGCGTCGATTACCGAAAGCTGAACAGCGTGACTGAAAAGGACGTGTACCCGCTGCCACGCATCGATGACTCGTTAGACAGATTATGCCGCGCTCTCTACTTTTCCTCTTTGGATTTAAAAAGCGGGTAATGGCAGATTGAGGTTGACGAGCGAGACCGCGAGAAAACGGCCTTTGTACCCCGGACGGCATGTATGAATTTAGAGTCCTTCCTTTTGGTTTGTGTTCAGCGCCCACAACTTTCCAGCGAATGATGGACACTGTGCTAACTAGTCTGAAGTGGAATACTTGCCTCCTGTATCTTGATGATATAGTCGTTTTTTCTGAAACATTTCAGCAATATCTTCACCACCTTAGGGGTGCGCTAGAGGCTATTTAATCAGTAGATCTTAACCTAAAACCGGAGAAGTGTCCCTTTGGTTATGAAGAGCTCAAGTTCATTGGCCATGTAGTGAACTCGAAAGGAGTCCACTCCGATCCCGACAAACTTGCCAAACTTGCCGCTGTAGCCACGTTTGCGCCTCCTACGGACAAAAAGGCTGTTCGGCGCTTTTTGGGCTTGTGCGCCTACTATCGACTACTATCGACACAAGACCACGCACCATTTGTAAGGGCTACCGAGCAACAGGTTGCTTTTGCCAAACTACGACATGGGATGCAGTCAGCCCCCGTTCTTGCGCATTCTGACGATGATATCTACACAGAGGTGCAAACTGATGCCGGTAACATCGGCCTCGGCGCAGTGCTCGTCCAGCATCAAGACGGCCAAGAAGGAGTCATAGCCTACGCCAGCCGCTCACTGTCCCGTACCGAGGTGAATGACACGACCACAGAGAAAATGTGCCTCGCAGTAGTATGGGCGATCCCCAAGTTTCACCCATGCCTCTATGGTCATCCTTTCAAAGTGGTAACGGACCACCATGCCCTCTGCTGGTTGGCGAACACGTGTGATCCCTCAGGACGTCTGGCACCAGTGAAGCTTGCGTCTACAGCAATTTGATGCGACCATCGTCTATAAGTCTGGACGGAAGCACGAAGACACTGATACACTGTCTCAGTCGCCCATACGTTTAGTCAGTCAGAAAGAAGAGAACCATGATGAATTCCTGGGCGCCCTTAGCTCATCGAACTTGAGCAGACGGCAGCGAGAGAATGAGGAGATTCGACCGCACATCAATTCTTTAGAGAGTCGTAGCACCGTTATACCTCGCCATCTATCTCGCATCGCGACGTCTTTCTGCCTTCGAGATAACGTCCTGTATAAGAGAGAAAAATTGGCAGATTCCGCGTAAGGTGGGAATCAATGATATGCGAAGCACGAATCAGAAAAGCTAATAAGTCACTTTAAAATCAGCACAACATTTTGAGATGCAGGTTAATGATGCCGTACATTACTTCCGTGTCATGGTTTTCATGTTTGAATGTGTCGTTTACCTTCGTCATCTATTCACGTCACGTGATACCAAAACTAGTATATGTGGAACTAACGAAACGACCACGAGCACGCTGTGAGCATGGTATGTTGTCATGTTTCTATATGACACGCGTGTCAGGATTATCAGGTTTGCACCAGTCATATACTTTCATCATGCACTGGCGTCACGTGACACCAAATTTTGTATATAAAAAGCGTGTCATGAAGGACTCAATATACTCCAATGTGCCGTTGACGCGCGCGCACGCTGGACACAGCGACGCTACGCTAGCAAAACGCGAGCACTCTATTGACCTTTTCAAAAATGCCTCCCTGGGCGCCGCCATAGTCCTCTTTGGGCTGTGCAAATTGGCGTCTCTCCTAAAAAATACATTGACAAGGCTGCGCCCTCAGCGTTCGTACTCCCACGCACAGCCCATCATGGCGGGGTTTTTTTCCCTCTGTGAAAAGGTGGATAGGTTGACACCAGGCACGACCAGCGTCCGTCGGCGCGGCCCGACGGCAACCAGCGTGAAATGCGACTGGCTGCCTTTCGCGCCGATGTGTTCCCAGAGAACACTGCGTCTCCCTCTTTTCGTGACGTAGGGATGACGGATGCACTGAAATGCGCATGCATCAAGGAGGAGGAGGAAAAAACCTTTATTGATGCTGGATGTGCCAGATAGCCCTTATTCCCACCGGGCTGGTTGACATCCCTAGTCCGGGACGTCATTAGTCGAGGCCGCCACCCGAGCCCGCTGGACTAGAGTTCGCTGTTCGTCTAGTGTGGAGCTATTGAGTAGGATCGTCTCCCAGTCCTCTTTGGTGGGGTTGGGAAAGGGGGTCAATTTTGGGTTCATTTGGCAGGCCCAGACCATATGGTAAGTGTTGGCCACTTCCGCACAGTACTGGTACTGCCCACTTATTTTTGGGTCGTAATATTTGAGTATGGCTGGACAGAGCAGCGTGTTTGTCTGTAGGCACCGCAGGACGCGCTCCTCCGTTTTCGAGAGTCCCTTCACTGGTGCGGGATACAAGCGGCGTTGCTCAATGTAGTATTCTTTGATTTCTCGGAACCGTGTTAAAGGTGTGGGACGTTCAGGTCTATCAGGGGAACAGGGAGTTTCCCGGGAAGTAAGTACGCGGGCCGCTGCATGTGCAGCCTCGTTACCCTGTAGACCCTGATGTCCCGGAGTCCATATAAGACGTTTTGGGGTAGGATCGCGGTTCCTGATGCTGAATTTTAAAAGTCTATTAGCCAATGGAGAGATTTCTCCTGCAAGATAGCTCTCGCTGGCTCTTCGAGAGTCTGTAACTATTTGTTTCGAGTTTGGATGGGATACTTCGAGTGCAATTGCCACCTCCTCCACCTTACTTGAGCTTGTGGCTTTGAAAGTGAGGCCATCCACCTGCGTTCCTTGATGTATTACCGCCGCCGTGTAGTATCCCTTGGTGACGGCCCGGCCACATCGACGTAATAGACCCAATTACGGGAGCCAAGCCGTTGTTCAAGTGCCTCAGCGCGCACTTGCCTTCTACCCTGGTGCGCCTCCCTGGTCATACTGCGGGGAAGCGGGGACACCCAGAGTTTTGTTCTCCAAAGTTCAGTAATACGCTCCGCGTTTTCGATTTCGCATTCGTGCCGGATCAAGAGGCGGTCCAGTAGGCGCCGTCCGGGGGGCGTCTACGTAAGACGCGTATATTGATTTGTGAGGTGGGCTTCTTGGAGCTCTTGTATAGAGTTAAAGACTCCCAAGGCAGAGAGTTTCTGATTTGAAGTGATGATGGGTAAATCAAATGCGCGCTTAATTACTTTCTTAAGAATAGCATCGACTCTGTTCTCTTCGTGTTTAGTCATTCGTAAGTACGGTATTGAATCATGCGTCAAAGCAACGCCGCGCGGTGCGCGCCTTCGAGAATATGGCAGGACCAGTGCCTGGCGTGCCAACGCTGGCCTGACCCGACGAAATGAACGCCGGTGAGCACGCACACCACGTCACGTTGAAATGTATTGGCGCCTTGACTGTGGCATGTAGCCATGTTCTCACATGACAGACATCTCATGATTATCATGTTTGGACAAGTCACGCAGCTTCGTCATCCATTGACGTAACGTAATACCAAATTTGGTATATGTAAAGTTAGCGAAACGGCCGTGAGTGCGTCATAAGTGTGGCATGTAGTCATGTTTTTACATGACACGCACGTCGTGATTATCAAGTTTGTATGTGTCATCTATGTCGTCCGTTCGCGTCGCGTAATACTAATTTTGGTACATGCCAAGGTATGGAAACGGCCGCGAGCGCATCATGAGCGTGACATGTAGTCATGTTGATACATGACACGCATCTCTTGTTTATCATGTCTGCACGAGTAATAAACCTTCGTCATCCATTGACGTCCAGTAATACCAAATTTGTTATAAGTGAACCTGGTGAAATGGTCGCCAGCGCATCATGAGCGTGGCATGTATTCACGTTGTTACATGACACCCATGTCATGATTTTCATGTAAGGGTCTGTCGCTTGTGTTCACCATGCAATCATAACATACCATACCAGTTTTGCAACCTGCCATGCGAACAAAACTACCGCAAAAGCGACAGGACCATGAAATCTAAATCATGAAATTCATGGCATCCATGCAATGATTTTCATGTTGCGACTAGTCAAATATGTGCTTCATACAGTCATGTTATGTCATGCAAAGTTTGGTAGTGATACCATTATCGAAACGGCCAGAAGAGCTAAAGATCGTAGGTGGCTAGATAGATAGATAGATAGATAGATAGATAGATAGATAGATAGATAGATAGATAGATAGATAGATAGATAGATAGATAGATAGATAGATAGATAGATAGATAGATAGATAGATAGATAGATAGATAGATAGATAGATAGATAGATAGATAGATAGATAGATAGATAGATAGATACGCACAAAGTCGCCGAAGTTTGCTAAGAAATGCTTCGCATTTAGAAGTCACAGCTTTGCCGAAAAGGCGAAGCAATGAACATGATATCAACAAACTGGAAGGTCACGAGCAGAATGGCAAGCGATCGAAACGAGCCCCACGTTTATCACGCCCAAATAACGCTTGAAACGTACTGACAGGTATAGGTGAACACGTGTAAGCATCTCAGTTTATACTTCGCTGTGTCTGAACAGCGCACCCTTTTCGCAAACGGATGCGATTGCGGTGCACGTTGTGCGCCAGGTAACTACAACAGAATTGTTCCGGTGAAACTCAAAGGCTAGCCAAGACGCATGATCTTCACCACTGCAAGATAAGGGCTCGTGATCGAGCGTACACCCCCTTATTCTCTACGGGGGCCAAAGTTCGCGTGAGAGATGAGAGCCGCCACTAGGGTGCCTCAATGTGCGCATCCCCGAGCAGAGGAGCGGGTATCGAGGCACTCTAGCCGCCGTGCGCTCACTATGCCATCTTGCTGATAAGGCTGAAAACACTAGTCCCCCCCACCCTAAAATGTTTGCTAGCAGGGGTAAGTGATAAATATAAATAGCTTGCCGTTTGGACGTGGAAAGAGGTCCCTTCCGGTTGCAAAGTGATTAACACCTCGGAATAGACGCAGAGGTCCCTCGTTCGATTCAGCGTGCCGGAGTGTTTTTTTATAGATTTTGCTTTCTTGCGTTTTTATATATATACACACGTATGAATATACCATGCATGACGTCGACGCCGGTGGTGCAGTCAAGCCGAGAGTGTCCATATAATTACTATCGCAATAAAATGCCTGCTCTATGAGCCGCGTATACCTCCTCGTCGTTGCGAAGGACATGCGGGACCAAATCCTCTCCGCGTGTCATGACGAGCCCACTTATGGTCATCTAGGTTACTCTCGAACGCTCGCCAGAGCAAGCGAGACGTACTACTAGCCTTGACTTTTGGCAAGCGTGAAGCAGTACGTTAAAAGCTGTCGTCAATGCCAGCGTTGAACGTCGCCACCAAGCAAGTCAGCTGGATTACTTCAGCCAATTGATCCACCCCACAAGACATTCGACCAAGTCGGCATAGACATTCTCGGCCCATTTCCTTTATCGGCCGACGGCACCAAATGGGTCATTGTTTCAACTGACTATCTGATTCGCTATGCTGAAACAGAGGCGATACCACGAGCCACGGTTTCTGAGGTAGCAAAGTGATTCATGTACCACATTGTTCGGTACCACGGTGCTCCATCTGCAGTGATAACCGACAGAGGAACAGTGTTCACTGCCAAGCTTATGGATGAAGGTTCTCGACTAAGAAAGACTAGGCATGAAACGACGACTGCTTACCATTCGCACAGAAACGAGCTCACCATGTACATCAAAGTCCAACACAAAACATGGGATCCCATTTTGATTTATGTGACGGTCGCTTATAACACCGCTGTTCAAGAAACAACGGCATTTACACCGCTTCGCCTTCTCCAAAGCCGCGAAGTTTAGACGATGATGGATGTCATGCTTCCTTGTGAAGACGCCGATAAATTAATAAATGACGCCGAAGAATTTTCAGAGCGGGCCGAGGAAACTCACCAGCACGCAGGGCTACGCACTAGTGAGCAGCAACAGGTCGATGCACGACGTTACAACATTCGTCACAATGACGTATCTTACTGTCTGGGAGACCAAGTTTGGGTTTGGACCCCTGTTCGTCGCTGTGGCCTCTCCGAAAAGT
Source organism: Rhipicephalus microplus (assembly GCF_043290135.1). Taxonomy (NCBI): domain Eukaryota; kingdom Metazoa; phylum Arthropoda; class Arachnida; order Ixodida; family Ixodidae; genus Rhipicephalus; species Rhipicephalus microplus. The sequence continues at coordinate 64,432,530 of NC_134709.1, read as the reverse complement.
TTCTAAGCAGATACTTTCGTCCGTATACAAGTGTTGCGCCGCGTGAGTGACGCAAACTACGAATTCGTTCCGGACCCTGCGTCGTCAACATGGGTGCAACGAAGACAACCAAGCTCTGACATAGTTCGTGTGGTGCGCATGATGCCTTATTTTGCGCGTTCATAAAAGAACCTTTTCCTGTGTTTTTTATTTGTGCTACAGCGATTGCTTTATCATTGGTGAACTGTTCGCGTGTAACACTTGACTATTAGTGTCCTTTTCTATAGCTTTAGCTGCTTCGTTTTTGTTTCGTTTTTACAATAACTTTACACCATTTAGACGATGCTCATTTTTGTTTGTGAAGGAGGAATATTGCTACCTACTTCTAGTACTGGGTCGTATGTCAAGGCGAAGACTCACACCACTAAAAAAAGAAGTGCCCGCTTGCCCCAGTTCTGGCGAGCGAGCCCAACCAACGCGTTTGGTAAGAGCCCTGTTGCTTCGAACTCAATACACTTTCTCTAGACACCTGGAGCGTCGTGACAATATGTATACTTTTTTAGGGGCGAAGCTCCTTGAAGCGGCACCCGTTCATCCCTCGTCGTAGTCGTAGTGTGTAACCAGTCTTACATTTTGACCTGCAAAGTGGTGCCGGCGGGATATTTGTCCTTTGCGTTGTTGAACAATAAAAAATTCGTAGCGTGTGCGTTAACTAAAAGCCGGATTCTCCCGTCTCTCATTCCCAATTAGCAGCCATTGGCATGTACGTTGAGCACTATCTGACAAGAAAGGGTTGCTATGTTATATTCGCTGGGCGTAACCTCCTTCGTTTTAGAAATGTTTAGCGAGCGTTGGGCCGCAGTGCCATGAATACAGTGAACTAGTATATACCATGAAGTCGAGGTGGTTAAAGGTGGGAACTAGACCCGATGCGCAAGCCGTACGAAAGTGTGCGTGTGCCACCTCTCGTTTAGTCCTTGGAATGTCCGCTGTATGGTGGTGTTTCTATATCGGGAATATATGATGAAAATATGCGAGATGGTGGTACTTGGAGTGTTGAATAGAAGGACGAACAGACACACAGAGAGATGCATGGACGGACTCACGGATGGCTGCACCGATGGATGGACGCATGGACGGACGCAGGGGCGGATGCATGGACGAACGCAGGGACGGACGCACAGGTGGACGTGTGGACGCACGAACAGACGCACGCACAGACGGCCGAATGGACGCACGGACGGTCACACAGACGGACGCATGGACGGACGGAAGCAAGAACGAATGGACGGACGGATGCTTCGCCCAAAGCTCCATCATTCACTCTGTAGATATGCTGCCATTTTTTAAAACTTCGACCTCCCTCCTCCCACTCACTTTGACCTCTTCAATGTCCCGGGCCTTGTGAGAATAAATTGGTACTGCGTCCTGCTCGCTGAGCTGAGTTGGAGTGAGACCCCTGCAGTGAAGGAAGCGGTTGGAGCGACGTGACCAGTATTATGCCAAAATCACCGTCATGGGCCATGCGCGGAAGAGCCTGAAAACGCTCACACATCCTACGTTATGGTCTAAAACAATGAGTAGTCAAAAAACACATGTTAGTGTGTTCACAGAATTCGATTTTGACCAGTCCAATGTCCACAGCACAGCTTCCCTACCTTACGTCACTGGGCCACAGGCGGCTGGAAGTAGAGGCTGGCTTATGCTCCTCGGCTCCTTTTTTCTTCCTCTCGCGGAAGTCGGATGGAGGATCGAGACCGTACAGGCGCATCACGGACGTGTCGGCGTCCAGTGAAAGGTGCTTGGACATCAGCCACCGCGGATTCTCGATCACATAGCGCTGCAAAGCCAGCATGGGAACCGAGGCCATCGCGCAGCCGACCGCCTGTTGCTGCCATGCGAAGCCAGCCATGGCGTACGCACACAGCATGCCCACACTTGTCGACACCTACATGCCACAAACATCGCAAGCACTGTCAAGACAAATTGATTTTAATTGTTTAGAGGTTATTTTCCAATTTTGTATGCGATCCACGCATGAGCTGATTTTATTTATGTTGCAAATAGCTGAGTGTTATTATATACAATTGGCTCCAAATCTGTTTTAACGGCTGCACATGCTTCTCATTATAGCACTAGAATATCTTGGTTCTATAAAACTTCGAAAAAGTCCCTAAAATGTGGTTTCCCTCCGATTCATCCAACTTCAACATTGAACATTTTGTTTGAATATGGATAGTTTATACTACATCCACTTAAATGGTAGAGCCTCAGACTCGTAAATTGAAGGTTGTGGGTTTAGATACCACATACGGGAAAGGTAAATTGTCAATTTACACCATCATTGTCCCACTAAAGCTAAATATAACACTGAATCTTCTACATGCTCTCTTTGGGCTAATCATCTGTTCGATTCATTTCATTGTAGCCATCCTACCAATAACACAGTGTGCAATAGATAGAAACACTTGGACAGGTTGCTCACTTTGTGAAGCAATTGGTTCACACTGAGCTTTATAGGGCTTGTCCACAAAGCAGCTATCTATGGGAGAGATCACAAAATGTGCTATTCGCAAGGAGCAGATGGCGATGACAGGAAGGAAAATTTGTATTTTGGCTTGACCACCAACAAATACTACAACCCATAAGTAGAATAACACTGACCTGGTTATAGGTACCCCTGGCTAATGATTCATTCATTCATCATATGAAAGAAGGCTTACTAATCAGCACGCAGCTGCAAGAGTGTAGCAATCACTTCTAGGAACATTTTACAAAGCAATTCAGTGTTAGAACACGTAGCGCAGTGGTGTAGAAATTGAGCTACAGTTGGCTGACTGCAGACAGCGAAAGAGCGCTGAGAAAAACCAGGCGTGAATCGCGAATGTTTTCTCCTGAACTTCCCGCCATTTTCCGAGGACCAACAGTACGCATTGTTGCGCCGAAAATCGTGTCACAGCTTTTCATATATTATTATTATTATTATTATTATTATTATTATTATTATTATTATTATTATTATTATTATTATTATTATCATTGTTGTTGATGTTGTTGTTATTGTTGTTGAGCAAGCCAAGAAAGCGGGTGGTCGCTCGAAATGTATGCAGGCAGGCCGAGATTGTTGTGCTCGAGTGCCAATTTCGTGCCTTCGTCTCACGGCGGTGACAATTTAGACCCTCATATTAACGTCTTTTTACATTATAATTGCCCCCATCAAAAAAATATGAACCCATCCTGGCAATCTAACAGGTGGGAACAAGCTGCTTGAAGTACGGCTTGAGGTGGTCTACGTGGACGTTATCACGTCCACGCTGACGATAGTCGCTCGGTGGCGTGAGAGGTACGATGGCATAGTTCACGGGCTATGCACACTCAACCACGCGGTAGGAACCATAATAATTGGAGAGTAACTTGGGCGTTAAAAGAGGAGTGCAGGATGGTACATGAAGCCAACAAGTGCCCCTGAACGAACCTTGCTGCAGGAGGATGGTCGTCGTCGTGGGTGTCTTTCTGGCGCAATGTCTTCTGGCTCATTATTGCAATGTCTGTAGATAGTGGAGACCGCGGCAGAGCATAATCATCGGTATTCTTGTGACCGGAACAATATATAGCGCTGATGTCATAATTTTCAAGCCGAAGAGCTCAACGGGAAAGGTGTCCCGATATATCCTTGAGCGAAGACAACCGGCATACTGCGTTGCGATCAGTTACTACATCAAAAGTACGGCCATAAAGATGAGGGCGGAACTTGACGAGAACCCAAACGATCGCCAGGCCTTCTTTCTCGGTGACACTATGCTATTGAACTTCGCCTTGGTCAAAGTTCTGCTCGCGTATGTGATGACATACTCGCCGAATCCAGAACTTTGTTGCGCGAGGACCGAACCGATGGTGTGGACCTCACTAGCCAGCCATAGGATCGTAGTGACGCAATGTTGTTGCTGCAGTGAGGACACAACGAACGGTAGAGAAGGTGGGACAGCGCTTGGAAGACCGCGACGAAATATCGGTGGCGCTGCTTAAACGTTGGGTCAAAGGCGCAAAGAAGAGGCGAAAATGCACACGAACCGGTGAAAGGAGGAGTATAACCCTATGAAGCTTAGCTGCTTCACAGTCGTTGGTGCGGGGAAGCAGGCTAGAGCAGGTAATTTAGCTGGGTCTGGAAGTATACTGTGCTTGGATACGACGTGACCGAGAATCGTGGGTGGCATCATTCTTCATTATTATTATTATTATTATTATTATTATTATTATTATTATTATTATTATTATTATTATTATTATTATTATTATTATTATTATTATTAGTTGATTTTAATAGCTTAGCGCGAAACTTACAAGTCAATGCCGTATATGTCACTGCATAAAGCGAAATTAGTTGTCATGGCATATTTTTCAAAGCTCCATTTCTTCATTTTCCTGCAAGCATTTCCCTGTTGTTGCGGGCCGCTATACTATTCAGATGCTGTGGTAAAAAAAAAAGCACGACAGAATAGGTCGAAAAAAAAATTGGTCCGAATATACACGTTACACTGTAATTGTCGTCCAGACGCAAGACGTCTTGCGTCTGGAGAGAGTGCACAAAACGTTTATTTGATGTTCTGCGCAAGAAAATCGCTGAATGGTATTTTGGAGGCGCTGCGTTAGAGTGCCTCGAGCGTGTAACGGAGGCGAACAAGCGCATCTAGCCACGTTAAGCACGAACGCCATCTGGCAGTTATCTTCGAAAACGAAGGCATGTGCGACCGTGCAGAAAGATGCGCGCCAGTCACGGAGGTGATAAGGTGTAGAATGGAAAGCGACGGGCAGGTGCCACCACCGTGTCGTCGTAGCAAAACATTGTTAACACCTTCTTGGGCATCGCGTTGCACTGTTAGCGCAGCGCGATAAACGCTACAGTCCTTAGAGTATTTTGTGTGTGTCCTCTTCTAGTATAAAGTCAGACATACAAAACAGAAATGTTGTAATGGTGCCTCAAGTATGCGCAATATTTGATTTTTAATTGACAATCGCACAACTATAAACGCTAAACCTTGAGCAATATTGGTGGGCGCTGCGGATGGGGTTGGCCGTTCGGTGACGTTTGAGGTATCGTTAGGGCGGACAAGTAGACAAATGTACAGACAGGCAGACAAACAGACCAAATTTTTCCGTCGAAGGTCCCCAAGAAAAACTATTGTCTTTAAAAAAGGTCAGCATATCCCACGTACCTTAATTGATGTTATGCGTAGCAAGCGAATGGAAGGTGACTGTGTTGTGATTTTTATATTCAGCAAAACATTACGAAGTGGTGTTAAATATAAGTACGCACGGAGATACATAACACAGCCACATAATATTTATACTAGCACTTCTTCACTGTTTCACAAGGATGCCAACAGCTACTTGGATATTAGCAACACCAGAAGCGGTCAGCTGATATGAACGCTGGTGCTTGCGCTGGTGCTCGCGAGCATGGTAGCCCTAAACACTGCTACATAAATCAACGTCAGCAGTTGGCGCATAATTACAATTGGCATTAACCGGACATGACGGTTAAAGCATAAGAGTATATATAGAATGATTATAAAATTAGATAGCCAAAATTGTCGTCTCATGTACATTACGCTACATTTAAAAATATAGTTCCAAGACCTCGCTTGGCTCTGTGGTATAATACTTGATTGCCACGCAGAATGCTAAGCTCCGATTTCTGGTGATATCCTTGCATTTATTCTTTGCATTTGTTAAGTCCATGCTAACGACATCGGCTTTTAATTGATGCTCATGCCTTAAAACTACCCTTTTGTGTTCTCGCCGTTCCTTGGTAGATATAACTGTCAATCTCCTGTGGCACGTACCTGCATACCAGTGGCACATACCCGCCCATGGGTATGTGCCACTGTCTGAAGGAAAGCGTTTGACAACATACGCGACGGGATTGCCATTTTTCATGCCATGACCAGTGAGTCGTATACGTCAAACCATCTTACCCTCCCATACTAATTTCAGTTTACGCCAAGGGGGTGATCACGAGATCACCCAGACGTTGGCGGATAGATAGATCGATAGATAGACAGATAGATAGATAGATAGATAGATAGATAGATAGATAGATAGATAGATAGATAGATAGATAGATAGATAGATAGATAGATAGATAGATAGATAGATAGATAGATAGATAGATAGATAGATAGATAGATAGATAGATAGATAGATAGATAGATAGATAGATAGATAGATGCTCAAAGAGCCTGCAGTGTGCAAAGGAAGCATCGCATGTTATTTGCTTGAGATGAAAAAAACGAGAACTATCGTAAAGTGGCTAGACCTTCGGTGGAAGGGAACGTGTCACGCCGAATTCCTTAGTGCGCTTGTGTACTTGTCACATCCTGTTTTTAATAACAAAGGAATTCTCAGCGAGCTTCGGCGACTTTCAGCGAATATTTAGCTCTATAGCCGCTTAGGTGTGGGTGCTCTCGTCGTCACCCCCGTAACTTAGCGTGTACCATAATTAGCATGGGAGGGTAACATGGTTTGACAAATATGACGCGTTAGTCAAGACATGCATAATGCCCCAATCCCGTCGCGTACGTCGTCAAACACTTCCCGCCAGACAGTGGCATATACCTACGGGCGGGTGTGTGTCGCTGGTATGAGGGTGTGTGCCACAAGTGATTGGCACTTAATATCTACCCAGCAACGATGAGAACACACATGGGTACTTTCAACGCGTGCGCGTTAAGCAATACCCGACATCGGTAGCGTCGATTCAACGAAGACATACAATAAATGTTAGTGTTAAGAAAAACCAGACATTGGCAGCGTTGACCCCACGACGAACGCAAATAATAAATTTCAGAATCCCAGCAAGAATCGAACCCAAGCAGTCTGCGTGGCAGTCAAGCATTATAGTATAGAGCTACGCAAGGTCTCGGAACTACATTTGAAATAGACGCTAATCTTCTCAAAACTTCAATAGTGGTTGCAGTGCTGCCTACCCAAATTAATGTGCTCCTTTTATACAGCCGTCACGTCGGGTTAACGTCAATTGTGGTTAGGTTCCATGCGCTGAAGTTTATTTGTGTAGCAGTGTCCAGGGCCAGCATCTTCACGAGCATCAGCGCTTCATATCAGCTTCTGGTGTTGCTAATACGCATGTTCCAGTTGCCATCATTGCGCAAGTTCAAACAACTGGTTATATAAACGTCTGCCACTCTTTATCATATGTCTGTGCGTGCAACATTTGTACTTATATTTAGCGCCATTTCATGACGTGTCGCTCAATAAAAAGAAAAATTTCAACATCGTCACCTTCCCTCCGCAAGCTTTGCACAACACCGATTCCTAGGTACATGAAATCTGCAATATTTTTTTGTGGTACCTACTTTAACCTGCAGCTGATGGGGTTCTTTCGGCCCTGGTAGACCACCTGTCCTAAATAAAAATTTATTGCGCAGGCTGCTGCATGTGGACCCGTCCTCGCACTTTTATCTGTAGTGTGGGAGGTGTTCCATGAGCATAAGCCCTGCAGCCCTTACTGGCCTCCCAGCGAATTTTACTGAACTCAGTCCTACTTAATGGCAGTTTTTGTTACCACATTATGCGTGTCTCTTTCATATAGCTGGGATGATACAAACCTCAACGAGGCCTCCGTAGAGTGTTCTCTTGGCTGGAGGAGCGACGTCAGTGACGTAAAGGCAGACGCAGTTGGTCATGACGCCCACGCAAATGCCGATGGCCACACGGCTGACGACTATCATGCTGACCCTGTTCGCCAGCATTAAGGACACCCAGAAGCTAGTTAGGCCACCCGAACTCAGCAGCAGGGTCCTTCGGTGGCCCGCAAGGTGCAACAGAATTCCTTCATTGCCAACAAGCATAAATTGAAAACCAACGTGAAAAATACATATTCCCGCCACAAATCACTGAATGCATGATGAGCAATACACAAAAGGGAGAATTTTACGAGAATAGCTTGTAGGTCTCATGCGTTTCTCGAAAAAGAAAAGTCGGCGAGAAAACATATATACGTATTCGGCAATATTCATGCGTGTAGAATTCAATGCGTTGAAGACATGTCAACACTAACGGCAGAGCGCTTTGTTGCACCCATCAGAGCAAGCCTATAATGTTGAATACTGCAGATTGACACACAGCATAATGCTTTCGGGTGTTGGAGATTATAGGATCACTGAATGCATGATGAGCAATACACAACAGGGAGAATTTTACGAGAATAGCTTGTAGGCCTCATGCGTTTCTCGAAAAAGAAAAGTCGGCGAGAAAACATATATACGTAATCGGCAATATTCATGCGTGTAGAATTCAATGCGTTGAAGACATGTCAACACCAACGGCAGAGCGCTTTGTTGCACCCATCACAGCAAGCCTATAATGTTGAATACTGCCAATTGACACACAGCATAATGCTTTCGGGTGTTGGAGATTATAGGATTACTGAATGCATGATGAGCAATACACAACAGGGAGAATTAAACGAGAATAGCTTGTAGGCCTCATGCGTTTCTCGAAAAGGAAAAGTCGGCGAGAAAACATGTATACGTAATCGGCAATGTTCATGCGTGTAGAATTCAATGCGTTGAAGACATGTCAACACCAACGGCAGAGCGCTTTGTTACACCCATCACAGCAAGCATATAATGTTGAATACTGCAGATTGACACATAGCATAATGCTTTCGGGTGTTGGAGATTATAGGATCACTGAATGCATGATGAGCAATACACAACAGGGAGAATTTTACGAGAATAGCTTGTAGGCCTCATGCGTTTCTCGAAAAAGAAAAGTCGGCGAGAAAACATATATACGTAATCGGAAATATTCATGCGTGTAGAATTCAATGCGTTGAAGACATGTCAACACCAACGGCAGAGCGCTTTGTTGCACCCATCACAGCAAGCATATAATGTTGAATACTGCAGATTGACACATAGCATAATGCTTTCGGGTGTTGGAGATTATAGGCCAATGTTGGTTTCACAGTTATAAGTGGCAAAAAAGTCACCTCACTACTGCATGACCCAATGTGACTCTCGACACGACATCGTGGGCATGCAGCCTTGCGGGAGCGCACATACGAACGCTATAAAATGAGTGTAGTACTGCAACACCTGGCGTCATAACAACTGATTCTCTAAATTAGGGGTCTCAATCACGTGACCCATGGGCCGCATGCGGCTCACGACACCTCCGAGCAGTCAGGCTTGCACATCACTTCATGCCATATATCTTTAAAAGATTTTCTTAGCATCTTGGTGAGCTCCACAGATATAACAGCCGTCAGTATTATCTTTTACAAACAATCCTATGTAGCCCCTATGAGTCAAGACACAATCGAAAAAAAAAGAAGCTGTACATTTAGAATTGACATCTGCAGATTAGCGTTGCTATTTCCCCCGAAGAGTGCAAGGTCTAAGTTATCCTCAGAAATGAATATACTAAACATTTCAACCATGAAAGTCTTCATGGTCTCGGCATTTACAGGAGAGTAAGGTTCCTGACGAACTTACTTGCGGAGGCACAGACCGCCAAGCGTAGAATAGAACGCATAGAGAGTAGAACAAAACAATAGTATTTATTTGCCCTGTAGTTAGCCCATACGTGGCTCCCAAAGGTTCATCGAGGAGCCCTGCACAATAACCATTAGGGCCCCTTAAATTTCAGCTGTGCACTGCCAACATGAGAATATGTTGCAACGACTATCTGGAAAACCGTTATCATGATGGCATCACTGCTATGCCTATATACCAGACAAGATATCTACAACTGAAATTCGCGTACCAGAGACAAGAGCGCCAACGGTGGCACCCAGGAAGAGGCTGTCGGGGATCCAGCGATTTTCGGGTGGGCTGGACGGTTCGTCGCGCCAGAAGCGGCGCTCGATGGAGGGCATGGCGGCCGAGGCGTTGCCGAGAGCCATACCGGCGGCCAACGTGCCTGAGAGAGCCATCAGCATGGCACGCACATGGTGACCACAGGGCCTGAAGCTGTCCATTTGGCTAAACGGTGTAGCACCTTTTACCGGATGCTTCAGCTTTTGCAGCGCTTGCATGGCCGTGTTGAACGGTGGCGACGACAGTGCATCCATGGAATGACTCATCAGCGTCGACCCCTGTGCGTGCTGCCGTGGTGCCAGGGATGTGTGTCTCGTCTTCGACGGCCTGCAATTAATGAGAAAAAAAACGTGGCTCATCCCTCTTTCTGGGAATTGGTACAATGCGAAAGTGAAACCTGTTCTCGTAGAGGTATTCAAGCGTCTATTCTGCATTGTTTCACCCCAAGGGCGAAAAAGGTATGTTACAGGAACGAAATGCATTATGTCACACGAAGAACGGCAAAAAGATCTAAACTTGTAGTGCCCACCCCAAGCATAAAGCACGCACAAAATGAGCGTAGACAGGATGAGCGTAGACAGGACAAACAACTGTCAAAGCTAGTCACTTGAAGCGCGCTGGCCAAACTGGAATACGCATGAAATGAGCGCACAGCTATGCACAGGACGAGTGCGAACTGTCACAATACATACTTTTTCGCCTATGAGCAGCATGCTCTTTCCGTAACGCGGCCGCGGCAACGAGCGAAGTGACGTTCGTGTTCTCTTTAGCTACTGTAAATTCAGAAGTAAACTTGCAAGGTATCGAGTGCCCAAATCTAGAGATATGCACGCGCGTGAGTGAGCCACCATGCCAGAGAACTTCTATACGCACTTTGACTATGCCTTGTGGAGGCGCGTGCTCATCGCGACCCGTGGGGTGGCGCGGCACGAACCTTTAGTGACGCGCCCGTCGTACCATCTTGCTACTCATAATGAAAAGGCGCTGTGTTTGTTGAGATCAAAGAATTGCTAGTGGTAAATTGTGTATATAAATGGCTCACCATTATTAAGTTCGTAAAGGATCGTTGGTTAGCGTCGTTAGCTCCGGAGCGCGAGGTCACTGGTTGGACGCCCCGCATTGCGAGATACGCCTTCTCATTTATTTCTTTCCGATCTGCTATGACTATTTACAACGTCACATTCGTGACGCAAATACGTCAGGGGCGCCGTGGTGGACCCCGGCATAAAACACCTTCGTGTTAAAAAAATTGATCTGTTGTATCATTTTCTTCAAATCTACGCTGACAAAGCATTATTCCAAGAGTGTGGGTGTGCTAACTTCCTTGTCACTACTGTAATTACGCCAGCAGGAAAAAGTAAAGGACTAAGCATTGATTGCATGCGCGAGGTAGGCACCGGCCTTTCAAATTACAGATGTCTGAAAGGCTGAGCTCGCCTTCCCTTTCCTTTGTTCTGAGAGTGGTCACTTTGAGGGGCACCCTAGCAAACAAACAACTGTCACGTAATGTCATGTTGAAAGTTAACGTATACCCTGTTTCTAAAGGGAACATTCTCTTCCGCGCGCCACTTCGACGCATGCTGGTTTCACTGGAGCATGGCGCGTACAAGGGAGGATATTCGCATTTTGTGCTCTTGAATGACGGACCAGGCTGCCAATCAGCAAGGGCTCTGTAGCGTCAAGCTATTCCATCCGGTACTTGTTTTTTCTTGTTTACACAATTTTTTGTTTCCTTTTGTCTTTGATATCTCTCTACACCCATTTATTCTGTGGTCTGTGGTTGCCGAGTTGAAACCCTCGAATACAAGTGGACAGCTAGATGAAGTAATTAACAAACAAGTGAATGAGGACTAACAACCTTTTAATCGAAAGACTTCCTGAAGGCGATCATGATAGTCACGCAGAGACAGAACTAATCCTCATTGCTTGCTCCTTCATCGCCTTACCAATATAGTTAGCGATATTGAACAGGCACACCACATTGGCTAACGTCATACCAGCTTGCAGCATCCTATCCATAAAGTTTCTTAACCTTTAAACTGAAATAGATTCCCTGCGCAACTCGTATGAGCGTTAAAAACTGGAGACACCAAAAGTTTGCTGGAAGAAGATTTCTGATTGATAGATTGATACGCGGAGTTTAACGTCCAAAAACGACCATATGATTATGAGAGACGCTGTAGTGGAGGGCTCTGGAAATTTCGACCACCTGGGGTTCTTTAACGTGCACCGAAATCTGAGCACACGGGCCTACAACCTTTCCACCTCCAACGGAAATGAGCCCCGCCGCGGTGGTCTAGTGGCTAAGGTACTCGGCTGCTGACCCGCAGGTCGCGGGTTCAAATCCCGGCTGCGGCGGCTGCATTTCCGATGGAGGCGGAAATGTCGTAGGCCCGTATGCTCAGATTTGGGTGCACGCTAAAGAACCCCAGGTGGTCAAAATTTCTGGAGCCCTCCACTACGGCGTCTCTCATAATCATATGGTGGTTTTGGAACGTTAAACCCAACAAATCAATCAATCAATCTATCGGAAATGCAGCCGCCGCCACCGGGAATCCAACCCGCTAACTGCGGGTCAGCAGCCGACTACTTTAGCCTCTAGAACACCGCGGCGGGGGAAAGAGAATTTCTCGCGGATTATTCAGATCGCTACAAAGAATCTGTGGGAATTCGCCAGGAGCAACGCATGGACCACGCCATATATTGAGTGATTTTAACAACCTCTACTGCAGGAAAATGTTTATCAGTTTGAGCCAATGGTTTGAGCTCGCCAACGTCTCGGGGGATAAAACATCTTGGGACTCTGAATGAGCTGCTAGAGCATTTTCAGTGGTACACGATCAGCGTCCTACCCCTATCAAACCATTTTCAGTGCTTTTGGCCAATTTACGTTGCATGTACCATGAAACTGACATGTTAAAAGCCATCATACAAATGTGCCTCGCTTTATAGGCACCTGCACAGTACATTGCACGCAAAGTACATGAAGCGCTTCGCTCCCAATAATGTATTGGGTGTTTCACTTAGCAACACCACATCGTATTGCGTATTGCTGCGGTGAGGTGAGTCCCTTTCTGCTGGCCGTATTGAGAACAAAAAATCAAATCATTGCTTATAGACATTAAACACAGAATGCAGTAGCATCCCTCAAGGCAGACTCGATAGCGAACACGAAACTGCTATCGGAAGGGGGACCTTTCTGCGTTCATATAGAAGTCTATGACATCGTACTGCCAAAGTGTGCTCCCATGATTGCGACAAATGCAGTAAAGAACTCACACATTTGATTTTTTAAGCCAGTCCAGTTTAGAAAACACAGCCTTGACTTTCTCCATATCTTCTTCTTTACGCGTGCACTCTTTAGGAGTGTGAGGCTGCTGGGTAATGACGATGAAAGTCACGAATGATGGCACCTACCCACAAGGAAGATCACAAAATTCAAAAGTGAGAGGTAGAGAAATATTTAAAAAGAATGAGATCAGGCGCAAATAGCAGTGATAGAAAATTAAAGCTGAAGAATTACTTGCAATGCTATTTATTCGCATATTGCAGTTTCTCAAGCATGATTTATACGCACCAGAGGTTGTGGTCAAACACTGCAGTGGAATTAGCGAAATATGCACTTTGCGAATGTGCATCCAAGCGAAATGTGCACTTGCTTCTGTTTACTTAAAAATAAAATTTGAAAGCCGCGTTTACTTACAATGTATTGCTGTTTGTTATATTCGGTCTTTGAGATCTTTATTATGCCACTGCAGAGATATCTGCTACGCTGTTGAAAAATATTCATTGAACAGGGGTGGTTTTCAAACAAAGTTCGAAAATTAGCACTAACAATACAGAATGATCCCTTTAAAAGTCTTCAATATTTGTGCAACTCATCTGTTCATTCCTGAGAGTTATTCGTTTCTTGGCCAATCACTCAGGGTGGGAGTGATCCGCATACGTGACATCAATTATCGTGATCATTATCATCATCCGAAGCCATTAGCTTGAAAATATGCGCAAGGGCATGTTTCCCTGACGTAAATACTAATGAAAGGCCCTTACAAACGTGTGAAAGTAAGCAAATACCTCCTGATGTGCAGTCTCATCACCGAAAAGTTGCCACTATTCTTGGTGCATTTTTGCGACACCATATAAAATAATTGAATCACTTTGACAGCTGCTTCAGATGTTCAGAGCAATTATTTCTGTTATGAGATACGTCGTATAGGACGACACCGAATTCATTCAAGTCACTTGGGATTATTTAACGTGCACATCAAGCACACCTGTAATGGGGGAATTATTTTCAGGAATCAGCTTGGCCACCTAGTGCTCTGTAACAAAAAGCGGTGATTTATGTAAGCCACCAGAGCAGATGGGGGCTTGTACATGAGGCACTCGTGTTCAACACGGACACTTTGCAAGAGGGTGATGACAGTAAAGCAAAAGAATGAAGGGGTCAACGTGACGCCATTGTGGTGGCCTCCACAGTGTGACCCGACATAAGGAGATGGTGCCGATGAACCTTGGCTGATGCAGGCGGTATATGTTGATGCCAGTGGCATGACTAGGACATCCTCACCTCGACGGCATGGCCCTGATGAAAGAGGATGGCATTATAACGATGTTTCATCAGTATGGATGTCATGGTCCTAATCATCATCACCATCATCCTGACTGCGGAACCTGCAGGTTAAAGGCCTCTTGCATGTTCCGCCAATCAACGCAGAACTGTGTTTGTTGCGGGCACGTCATACAGCAGAACTTCCCAATCTCATGTGCTCGTCTGACTCTCTGTCTTCCCGTCGCGCGTTTCCTGTATGTCATTCTTAAGAGGACTATAGAACACTTCTCCAAATAGCTATGGAATGAATTCACTAAAGGAGCTTATCGGCCAAAGAATTCACCGTTACAAAAAATTACAATCTGTCCAGTATGAGCGAAGCCACAAATATATGTCGCACGCTGCAACTGCATTCTATTTTCTCGTCCTGACAAAAGCGCTGCAAGCTAAGCAGAGAGGGATGGCGGTGGGAAGAATATATGTCACGTGCGCCTCGTGACATTAAGCACTTTTTCTCTTCTTTTTTTGCCTCGAATGCGTGGTTCTCCGTGCGATCACGTGTGCACGCGTAGACAAGTCGCGGCGTCCCGCCACGGCGTCAGTAACGAGCGAGTGCACCATGCTCATATCAGCCAATGGCTCATGCTTGGTCAGTGACGCAGTTATTTTGGATCGTGTCGCGTATTTTGCCCAGAGGAGAGAAGAGAGGAAACTTTATTAGAACTTGGCCGGCAGCTTGGTCTTGGTGGCCTCAGATGGCGGCGCTGAGTCTCTGAACTCGGGCGGCATCTTCGGCCTGCCGGACAGCCCAGAGCTGGTCGTTGAGCTCCGAGCTTCTGAGCGCCGCCTCCCAGCGGCGGCGTCGCCGACGGAGAAGGTCCCCCGCGGCACCCGCAGACGGGACGGCGGCGGGAACGAGTGAGCTCAAGGCTTCCTGTTGCCTGGTATTGGCAGCCGCCATAGGCGAGAAAGCGATTTTTTATCTGACCTTGAACATTTATTCTCAGTTTCAGGCCGCGTGTTCATATTTCGCTGGCCTGACAATACTTAGCTCGCGCGTTCTCGGGAGCCTCGACTACGGATCGGCAACGTTTTCTGACCAGGCTCAAAACGTTTTGCAGGGACCCTTTAATGACCACCACTTCTTATATTGCTTATGCAGGACATGCCCTTTCCATCGCCATTTCGCATTTTTTTATTTTTTAAGCCAATTTGTCCTTAACACTCCTTTGTTTCATTACTTACTCGCCTCTCTTCTGGAACTGACCTAATTCCTCCATCACCCAGACACGATAAACTTTTCGCGAACTAGGTCAGTTTTCCCGTTTCCCATAAACGCCAGCTCTCTCCAGGTAAATGCAGTGGCCGTTGGGAAAACTATCGACGCTGCCATGCCAGTGTGCTTCACGCCGCGTGCAGCGTCGGCTGCCAGCTGCACACTCCGCGTTGTCATCCCAGTTTTCGCCAGTCGTGAGAATCAGAACTTGCCATTTAGACTTGGACACGAAACTGCTGTAAAAAGCAGAATTCTTAACATTTTTCTTCCATAATCGCCACTGAAATTAAAGAGCTCTTCCGCTATCTTTGATATGTGGGCAAAAGAAGCTTGGCGTTGTCGTGCCCTACGTACTCTCCTTTCAATAACAATTTATTATTTGTTTATTTATCTATTACAATATTTATTGAGTTATTTATTTATTTTAAAATTTATTTATTCAAAGGGGTAGGAGCGTACGTAGGACACTGTTCTTGTGTGGAATCGGTGTGTAGTCTTTCACGTTCTTCCCTGCTTTCGTTGACCTGTTAAATAGCCCCACCAGAAGACCATTGTCCTATCATGGAAACGCTGTTTAGGTCAGTTATCGACATTGCCATTGCCGTTAGATGTGCAGTTTCTTATATCTACCTCATGTACGCGTTGCCCAGTAGGTCACTCGTAGTCCACCAATAGTAAATATTTTAGTGAAGTGCCCGCAGTAAGTGTGCTGCTCTCCGAATGTTTTTCAAGGCGAAAGCCGTAGGCGTCTCATCCAGGGCGAAGTTTTACGGCGAGCTTCCCGCGTTGGTGACGTCGGGGGCAAATGCTGCAAATAAAAGCACAGCATATTCACGGAGTTAACAATGATGAGTTGGGCGAAGCCTCCGTTTGTCCATCCGACAGTCCATCAGTCTGTCTGTCCGTCCGCCCATCCACCCAATCATCCGTCTGTGCTTCCGTCCACGCTTCCATCCATTCGTCCATCCGTGTCATCTATCTGTCTGTCTGTCTGTCTGTCTGTCTGTCTGTCTGTCTGTCTGTCTGTCTGTCTGTCTGTCTGTCTGTCTGTCTGCCTGCCTGCCTGCCTGCCTGCCTGTCTGTCTGTCTGTCTGCCTGCCTGCCTGCCTGCCTGCCAGCCTGCCAGCCTGCCTGTCTGTCTGTCTGTCTGTCTGTCTGTCTGTCTGTCTGTCTGTCTGTCTGTCTGTCTGTCTGTCTGTGTCTGTCTGTCTGTCTGTCTGTCTGTCTGTCTGTCTGTCTGTCTGTCTGTCTGTCTGTCTGTCTGTCTGTCTGTGTATGTCTGTCTGATACGGCCGGTTACGTCCGATGCAAGACAAGTTGAACTACGAAGAGCTTCGCCCCTAAAATTACTATCACGAGAGGACCTAATCATACGACGTGATGATGACATTAGATATTGCGAGGATTTGTGACGTCGTTATGACGTGATAATGACGCCCTGTCAAACTTTAAATCATGAGGTCTTCACATGACGTGGCAGAGTTTGCTGCCGAGTGCTACACAAACATACCTTGGTCAGAGGTGGTCCAATCAAGTACAACAGACTAAATAGAACTGGCAGAGCTTTCGAAGTTGTTTAATAGGCGTAAGGTATGTGATGTAAGAAGGTATAACATGGAGAGAATTAAAAAAACTCTCAAAAACGGAGGAAGCGTCAAAGCAGTGAAGAGGAAACTGGGGATAGGCAAAAATCAGATGTATGCACTAAGGGACGACAAAGACAAATTAGCTACCATTATGAATAGGATAGTTAAAATAGCGGAGTAGTTTTACAGAGATCTGTACAGTACCCATGACAACCATGACCTTAATACTATAAGAACTTGCAGTAACCCAGATGACACCCCACCAGTAATGATAGAAGTCAGAAAAGTTTTAGAGAGCATGCAAAGAGGCAAAGCTGCTGGTGAGGATCAGGTAACATCAGATCTGCTGAAAGATGGAAGACAGATTGTGTTAGATAAACTAGCAACCCTGTTTATGAGGTGTTGTGTTAGAAAACTAGCCACGCTGTTTACGAGGTATCTCCTGACGGGAAGAATACCAAAGCCTTGGAACAATGGTAACATCATCTTAATACATATTTAAGGAGATGACAAGACTTGAAGAATTAAAGGCCGATCAGCTTGCTCTCTGTAGTATACAAGCTATTTACAAAGGCAATTGCTAACAGAGTAAAGAAAACATTATAATTCAATCAACCGAAGAAACAGGCAGGATTTCAAACAGGGTACTCAACAATCGACAACATTTATACTATCAATCAGGTAATAGAGAAATGCTCAGAATATAACCAACCACTATACATAGCCTTCATAGATTACGAGAAGGCATTTCATTCAGTAGAAATATCAGCCGTCATGCAGACACTGCGCAATCAGGGCGTCGATGAAGTATATATAAACATCCTGCAAGAAATTTACAGGGGATCAACTGCTACCACACTGCTTCATAAACAAAGCAAAAGAATACCAATCAAGAAGGGTGTAAGGCAGGGGCACACAATCTCCCCAATGCTATTTACCGCGTGCTTACAGGAGGTTTTCAGAATCTTAGAATGGGAATGGTTATGGATAAGAGTTAAGGGAGAGTACCTTAGTAACCTGCGCTTCGCCGATGACATTGCATTGCTGAGTAACTTAGGGGACGAATTGCAACTCATGATTACGGATTTAGACAAGGAGAGCAGAAAGGTGTGTCTTAAACTATCTGCAGAAAACGAAAGCAATGTACAACAACCTCGGAAAAGAGCAGTGGTTCGAGATAGGTAATAGTGAACTTCAAGTAGTAAAAGACTATGTCGACTTAGGGCAGATAATAACCACGGAGCCGCACCACGAGATTGAAGTAACTAGAAGAATAAGGATGGGGTGGAGCACATTTGACAAGCACTCTCAAGTTTTGACAGGTAGATTGCCACTATCCCTCAAGAGGCAGGTATATAACAGCTGTACCTTGCCGGTACTTAGCTACGGAGCTAAAACCTGGAGACTTACAAAGAGGGTTCAGCTTAAATGGAGGACGATGCAGCAAGCAATGGAAAGAAAAAATGGTAGGTGTAACTTTAAGAGACAAGAAGAGAGCAGAGTGGATTAGGGGACAAGTGGGGGTTAAGGATATCATAATTGAAATCAAGAAGAGGAAATGGACATGGGCCGGGCATATAGCGCGTAGACAGGATAGCCGCTGGTCATTAAGGGTAACTAACTTGATTTCCAGAGAAGGCAAGCGGGTTAGGGGGAGACGGAAGGTTAGGTGGGCAGATGAGATTATGAAGTTTGCGGGTATAAATTGGCAACAGCAAGCACAGGACCGAGTTAACTGGCGAACATTGGAGAGGCCTTTGTCCTACAGTGGACGTAGTCAGGATGATGATGATTATCCGATCAGTGATGTAATTTGAAACCAGGTAAAGTGCTTCTGATTTCGGAGGCAGTGCAGGACCACATAAGATGCAGAAAGCTTTCCAAGTGTGGTTGCTGGGGATCAATGCATCGACGAGCAAAACAAAAAAGGAAGATGGCTTTCGTCTTCGAGTCGTATGAAGCAAATGAATAAGGGACCCTGTTAGTATCTGCATCGGCAGTAGAACGCATTCATGTGATTCAGTTCAGTTCAGATATTGCGGAAGCGTGAACGCTTGGCATAGTGTTCAAGGCGCTCGTTTTCAAACGGAAGAGTCTTGGTTACAATCCCTCTCCTGAAAGAAAACTCATTTTGTTGCATTAAAGTCATGAATGCCTCCTCAAACGCAAAAATTCACCGTTGGTGTGGTGGCGTCAACAAAAGTGATGCAAGGAGTCGTCACGTGATGACGTCAAATATCTACCAAGTTTGAGGCGTCATCACGATGTCACTGCATGACATTTTCAATTTGCACTGCCATTGGGATCGACCCGCCGATCATGGAAGCATCGCAAAGCCAGTTAGGGTGTAGAAAGCTTGCAATGTCTCTGATCTCGGAGTGAGTCAGGGCAAAACCAGGTTAGGAGCTGAAAGCTTTTGGTGGCGGGTAGGGTGAGCAAGGATCAGTGGATCGACGGAAGAAAAAGAAGACGGCTTTCGCTTATGACTCATTCTGGGCGAGCCCATTAGGGACCCCGTGGGTTCTACATTACTCCTATGGCTCATGGGCCACCTATGGGCGAGGAGAGTTTTTCGTAACACTACCAACTACCCAGGTCATTCAATACAACCTTCGCTCGAACATAATTAAATTCTAATCACAACAGTGGTTTTACTTTCACTGTACTGAAATATCAGAACAAATTTTCACATGCCTGCAACCCGGGTATTCTAGCGCTGAGTTGATAAGCTGTCGAAAAACAAGCCGGTTCTTTTATAATTTACTGTATCAATGAAAACGCTGAGACTTTCTTCCACTCAAAAATATTAGCTATCTCACGTACACTCTTGGCTCATTGCCGAACACCCGTTATTTGACAGTCATGAAGGGTGTGTGTTTAGTGGAGAGCACATAGCTGTCAAGAACCCCAGCCACGCAGATGATCACTATTTATGGGTATTTTAAATAGCGTAAATAGTGATCATCTGCGTGGCTTGGGTTCTTGACAGCAATTTGCTCTCCATTAAACACACACACACGGGTATTTTAAATAGTGGAGAACTGGCTAACCTCCCTGTCCTTCCTCTTTCGTTCCTGCTCCTCCTCCTTAAATAGCGGTATTATTGAAACATGTCTGATTTCCTTTAGTGTGTGTTCGCAAAGAAAAAAAAACAACAGAAGTGAAGTAGGAAATCGTGACCTGCTGTGAAGAACACCACTCGTCATCGATGAATTCTCGGCGCCAATGCGTGAAAGCCAATGACATGCAGGTTTGCCACTTCATTGAGTGTGAACGCTATGGCTGATGGGCTACTGACATGCACGGAGATGTGTCTTCGGAAGATTCACTCGACCGACTCAATAACGGCACGCAATTATTTAGCCTGAAATAAAACTCATCCTTGCCTGTTACACTGGTGATCTCCCGGTCGTCACTTGTGGCTTCGAGATGCGCTCTGGCACACCAAGAATCAGGCGAAGCGATGCCCTGGGTGCTCGAGCATTTCCACCTTCATTGCAAATCCCAGCCGCCGTGGCAGGTATTTCAACGCGCGACCTGCAGTTCAGCAGTCGAGCTCCATTAACCCCAAGAACACGGTGGCGGGTTTTTCTCCCGAGAAACCACAATTCGCAAACAATAGCAGTAACCGACCGCATGGAAACGTACTCTGCAACGCCTGCATTTGAGTCTAAGCATCAGCACGTGCATCGCGACTCACAGCGTGGCACGCGCCGCAAATCTAAGAAGCCTTGGTGTAGGTTTATTTCTTGTTAGGGTGGGAGGGGGGCACGCATCGATGCAAACTATAAGCAAAACGCGACAGCGGCACCTTTCGTTCATTCGTCAGCCACTTGCGCCGTCATGCGCACAGATGTATCAAACTAAACTGGTTCTATAACCATTCTACACGATGGTGTCACGTCCACTGAATGAACACAGCGTGCTGTCGATAGCAGCTGAACGTTACGACTTTGACATCATAAGGCTAGTGGCTAGAATACGACAGTGGTTCTGTTACAATCGCATGATGGCGATGGCCTGATGAGAACTGATTGACGGTAAGTAGTGATGACACTGGTATAAGATGGTGATGGCGGGTCAATAAGAAAACACGAATTCAGGTAAGGTAATAGAATCACGCATCTCCAGGATGTGAATCTTGATGGGTGGGCGAAGCTCTGGGAATCGTTATTACCGTGAATCAACCCTGACAATGACCACTCGCGCCTGCGAATGAGACAGAACGCGTGTGTACGATATATGCAATCTGTTTTTGTCATTGAGCCGCCGTTTCCCACGCCCTGGATTCCGGAGCAGTAGCTTGTTGTTGGTGCTGCCGTTTTAGCGCAGCTTCCCGAGCTCTCACATCCGGTTAGCTTGCTGTCGGCCTAGACGTTGAGCCACCGCATGCCGTTCTCTCAACTCCGGAGTAGCAGCTTGTTTTCGGTGTTGCAGCTTTGCTTCTGCTTCGCGAGCTCTCGCCTTCAGGGCAGTTTGTTGTGAGCGTCGGTGTTGCTTTTCGCGGGCGAGTGCACGTTCGTCTTCGTTTCCATCTATGGCAGAAAAAGAGTGAGTTGTCTAGAATACAGTTACTCTTCACCGTCATAAGCGTCATCGTCCCTGCGAGCATGGACGATGGACAATCCTAAATCCTAAAGTGATTCACCCTTCAGAATAATTACGGGATGGCAGTGAAGGCACGATTCATGATAAATGACAATGCCTTATAGTTAGAGCTCTGTGTTTCCTTACAAATAGGGAAAAATAACATGGCTGAGCTGTCTGTCATCAAAAAAAGTAAAACACGAAAGTGAAACTTGTCTCAACAGAGCTATATGAGTGCTTATTGTGCACTATTTCGCAACTAGGGCGAAAGAAGGAATCTGTAGCAAGGAATTGTAATGTCACGTCAACAATGACCATCATCTTGAAACTTGCAGTGTGCTCCTCAAGCGGAAAGCGCACACGAGATGAATAATTGTTGGGGTTCAAGATATGAGGCAACGTTAAAAAATGATTTTTTTTCAAAATGCCATCTTTATTGCTCGTTTTCAATGCAAAATTCGTTTCCCATCATATTGCTGAAGACATTTTTTGTCTACGCAGTTTTTTTTCTTTTTCAACAGAAAGAAGCAAAAATGTTTTATGACCCACCACCTACGAAACCAAAACTGAAAGAGCCACTTTTGTCTGCATCATTAGATTAGCTTGATATGGTGTGCTTTATTATCAATTTAGTATTTTTATCAAGCGTGAGCATGTGAAAATGCCCCAAAGGCTTTGTCAACACGTCGTTTTCAGGCATAAAAGTCATAAACTTCTCACCAGGTGAACGTGTAACGTGGTGCATGTGTTGTGCACGCTTAACGGCACGGATGTGAGCTTAAAAACCATCAAACTTGCTTTGGTTGATGCTGTCTGTCATTTCTCTATTGACAGCCGAAGCACATTTATTACATTTAGGCAAATATGGATCGTGTCCGGCTTCTACACTGCAAAAGCTTACCAGCACCGCAGCCCGTAAGCGCCCCGTAATGGCAGTGACGATACATAACAAGCTATAAAACAAAAATTCTGATTTGCCACTCGAGCTATAAGGTACACAGTAATAAGTTACACGATGGAACTGGCTGCCCATATGGCAAGTTTCGCTCCTCCTGAGTATCGTGTGTGAGCTTCACATCAATCTCAGATCTGTTTTGTTGATTTTCTCAGAAGTCATGTTTCTGGTATTTTTCCGTACGCGATTAGTCATAACTCCTTTCCTAATGAACACATCTCATTAAAACTTGGCAAACTTTCATATCAAATTAGTAGAAGTGCAATGAATCTCAGTAGGCGAAATCGCGCCAGAATGCTTTATACGGGTACCTGTTATACTTGCGGGCCCCTAATGCTATTGCATACTTTTGGGGGGGATTTATTCACTATGTCTTTATTATTTATCAGATAACGTTTCAGTTAGTATATTGCATAAGACAAACCTTTTTTTATGTCTTTACAAGAAATAGTTTCTAAAGGTTAGTGCTATTTGAGTTGAAAGTTTTCGTGTAAGGCCCACATTTAATGAAACTTTACTTACGAAAAAATAACGAAAATGGGACTTTATTTAGAGTGCTCACGTATGCCTAAAAAGTTGTTCTCTCATATTAAAGATTATTATTCTCTGGTGAGTATATCTTAAAAAAAATTTGCGACACTTGTTCTAATACCTCAACGTACCATAAAGTATAATTTAAAAGACGCAATATTAATAATAATAATAATAATAATAATAATAATATATGCGGTTTAAGGTCCTCAGACCGCCTCATGATTACGAAGGACGCTGTAGGGGAGGTCTGCGGAAATTTGGACCACTTGGGCACAAATGAACACACACACGAGGAGCGTGAACTAACCGTCTCATTTGTTTGTTCTTTGTGCGTTAGCAACGCACTCCATTCACGAACTCGGCCACCGCGACAAGCGAAGTACAAGGTGGGAAAAGAAGAAAAAAAAAAGGGTTATTATGATGTAGGGGCCGAGAACGGGGATGTGAATTTACCGTGTCTTTTTTTGAAGGGGTGGAGCTCCTTGTGGTCGAGGCTTATCGCCACATCGTGGTAGCTTGCCACTGATAACGCTCACGATGACATTCATGACGATGAAGAACAAGAGCGTTCCAGACCACACATTCTCCTTCTGCCATCACGGCACAGCCCATGTAAGGCACCCGCTATACGTCCTGACGATGGAGGTTACGGACACCGACTGGCTTGTGGAGAATATGACGTCTCGATATGGTTATGCATTTCGTATGATTGGAAGCAACCAACAGCAACCAGGGGAACGTCGCAGACCTCGTGTTTTCCAACTTCACGCTAAGTATACGATACGACAAAATAGTAATAGTGAAGGAGACTCGCTCACTGGATTCCGCGCCGACCGATTGTGCCCTCGCGATCTCCGACGACAGTACAGCTCTGGCCGACTGGGTTGGTCCTACGCCACCTCCTGACGCCGGTCCCCGACGACGACGACAGCGTAGCTCTGGCTGACTGGATTAGCCCTACGCCATCTCCTGACGCCGACAAGAGCTCTCGAAAATGGTGCCCCGTCCTTAGACTGCTGCAACCTTGTCCATCTTTCCGGTCTTCTCCTTACTTCCGTCAATTGCTGTCCCTGCGCCTCGCTCTTTCCTTCCTCTTTCTCTATCTCTTTACCTTTTAATGCTAACCTTTTAATCCCTTCTTTACCCCCATCCCTTGTGAGCTACTGTTGAGGTGTCCTCACCCTGAGAGACAGTTACGGGGCTCACTTTTCTATTCTTTTCATTTAAGATCACCCCCCCCCCCCTAATAATAGTGAAGGCAAAACGCAATTCACAACTCCATACAACGTACAGTTTATTACTTATAAACATTGTATATAACTGTACACCGCTTTGATATTCATGCACATAGGTTAGTGTTCAATTTCACGGGGTCATTAACGGTAACCCCCAAAGATTCCACTGGTTCGGCTGCCCATCATTATTCAATTCGTGGATATACCGCGAAATTTTGGTTCTACGATAAGATAGATTTAATCAAAGCTGACATGGCAATAGGCCTTCTTATACTCAACAGGGAAATATTTTTCGTAGAGCCTCGTTATAAATGGGATGCTCGTAGTATCTATTCATCCATCCAGCCTCCTAAAGCGCTAAGAAGAGATGATGCACCACTTGGGCAAACCAACCTGGGGTTGTTGTAAAAAATGCAGCCGAAGGCTGATAGAAAGATCATTCTCCAATGTTTTCATTTTTTTCATTTTTGGTGACATCAGTGTAAATTACACGTATGCACGAAAATAAGATGTATGAACCGACAGTCTACAGGTGGTAGTGTTTCTAATGGCCGAGTATTTGTGCACCTGTGCACATGTCAGACACATATGACGAGAAGGAACCCACAATCAAAGGGAAGCATGGATGCAGGTTCACTGTGGCGACTCGCTTTCACTGTGAGTCAGGCCTGTAAAACAGGGATATGCAGCAAATTCGATGTCTGTGGTAGAAATCGGGGTAAGCTCCACTTCTTCTTTCGAAGGACACTATTTCTCCGTCTTGTCAACACGCAAATCACGACGCAGAAAGCCCAGCACCGTCTTTTAATCTATGTGTCAATTAAAAGTCATGCACCCTTACAGCAATGAGTATGGATGTCTTGCTTCTCTGAGTCAATTAAATAATATTTTTTTTGTTGCTAGAATAGCAATTCCAGCTATCAACCATAAAAACACATTAGATAAACGATATTTTTACAATACTACTATCAATTGTAGGATACCACTGAAAAGCAATTATTGCTATGTTTTTAGTAGAAATTGACGCTAGTAAGTAGAATAAGTAAGTAGACGCTAGTAAGTAGAAATTGACGCTAGTAAAATCCTATGTGCTGCTTTGCGCGCCGAAGGCGATGCTTTTATCAATGAAGTTGCTGTGGTATAGTTGTTCCAGCTACTTTGTTTGGTAGTAAGATGTTCTAGCTAGGCACTAGTCTAGTTTACCAACTTATTGGCATAGCGGGAGCATGCGTGTTGTATCGGCTGCATGTGTGATGTGGCGAGAAACCTCTTGATACATTTCTATTTTCAGCTCGTATGCATATCCGATTTGTGATCGTACATGTCCTACCCACCACGGAAATAATCGTGTTGATATCATACCGATCTGATGGCGGAATTTCATATCACCAGAAATGCACCTGCGAAGACCATCTCGATCACTTCTGGTGTAATCTATCGAAATGTAATTTTCCGCTAGGCATTCTGACGGCATCGAAAAGTGCTGCTTTTACCAGCGAGTATTTCCAAAGGTGCGGCAAAAGCCTCATCTTGGACTTTCCCTCGACTACGCCGAAGATGATAAAGGTACACGCTTCAATGACACTTTTCTAGAAGTACGCGGAACCTAACTTCTGCTTTGCAGAGATTTTCTTTATTAGAGTGCTTAGAGTTAGCTACTGCACTGCAACGTACCGAAAATTAGGTATGAATTGAGACTTGGTTTTTTTTATTAGGTTGCCTTAAGAAAGTCTAGTCATATTACTTTCAACAAGCTAGCTGTTTGAAATCGACTACAACAGCACTTCTTGAATTCGCTAGCCTTCTAAAGGGTGCATCTGTGTTATATTAGCATATAAAGTACTTTGTTTTTGG
Organism: Rhipicephalus microplus; assembly: GCF_043290135.1. Classification (NCBI taxonomy): domain Eukaryota; kingdom Metazoa; phylum Arthropoda; class Arachnida; order Ixodida; family Ixodidae; genus Rhipicephalus; species Rhipicephalus microplus. The sequence continues at coordinate 64,406,130 of NC_134709.1, read as the reverse complement.
CATTGCAGTTTTTTAAGTGATTGCATCCTGCAAGTCTATCCCCTGTTTTTCAACTCGCATTCTCAGATTCCAGCACCCCCACCGAGGTGTCGACGCTTATGCGTACAGTCAGAAATAACGCTTCAGGGCGCAATATTTCTCAGATTAACAAACACACACTAATTCGACAAGATTTATAAGACACATGTGCAAATTAATAGTGAAACCTAGAAACGCATAGAAGCATTGGTTTTATGTCGTTTATATTCATTGTAAATTGGAAATCATGACATTAGGTGAAAATGGCATCAAGTAATTGAAGAACAAACTTCACGCTTGTGGAAAGCGTATAACCCGGTGCTTTCTAAACTTATGAACTCAATCTCCACCGGCGTTGTAAACGGATATATATATATATATATATATATATATATATATATATATATATATATATATATATATATATATATATATATATATATATATATACAATTCGGCTTCTAAACCTCGGTGGGTCGCAAGCCCGGCGCTGTGCTTCGCGCACTAACGCCAACAAAGACAGGCGACCCTGAGTGCCACCTCAGCGTGGCAGTGGCGCGCCAGCGGGAACCACTACACGAGAACCATGGGGTGAGGTGGGCTACCCCCTGTTCCCTCCCGCTTAGCCGTGTGAGCATCCGACTCCACTCACACGTTGCCCGTGGCGGACCTGTAGGAGGTGGGGAGGGCATGATCCGAGGTCGCGGCTCCAACTAAGCTGGATCACACGGGCACGCCACCACCCGTACCGTCCAGGCACCTGGATCATAGAATGGACCGGAAACTTCTCTGCTAGGTGTGCTAGGACCGACTCCTTATCAGCGGCATCCACAAACGCTGGATTACAGAGGGACGCAAGCACCTCCTGCCAAAGCTGCCTAGTCTGTCAGGTCCTGTCTCAAGGAATGCGTTTCTAATGCCATCGCTTCTGAGTCGTCAGATTACAGGAGCTTACCAGTCTGCCAGCCATTCCGGCATTGTTCTGTTCGCTAGGCGAACTTTGGTGTTAGCCTTCCTTGGGAACACACCTTGGCAGAGTGGACCAGTGTCCAGTCGTGTGAACTTCATTCTGTAAGGAACCTCGCCCCCAGACGCTGGGTAACGGAGGCTCACCACCACCTCCGGCGTGGATATATATATATATGTATATATATATATATAGAAATGCTCAGAGTATAACCAACCACTATACATAGCCTTTATAGATTACGAGAAGGCATTGGACTCAGTAGAAATACCAGCCGTCAGGGAGACACCGCGGAATCAGGGCGTAGATGACGTATATATAAACATTCTGGAAGAAATCTACAGGGGATCAACTGCTACCATAATGCTTCATGAAGAAAGCAACAGAATACCAATCAAGAAGGGTGTAAGGCAGGGGGACACAATCTCCCCAATGCTATTTACCGCGTGCTTACAGGAGGTTTTGAGAAGCCTAGAATGGGAACAGTTAGGGATAAGAGTTAATGGAGAATACCTTAGTAACCTGCGCTTCGCCGACGACATTGCATTGCTGAGTAACTCATGGGACGAATTGCAACTCGTGATTACGGA